>NC_081414.1:641631157-641954282 GCF_030272615.1 Cryptomeria japonica
ACCTTCACTCTGGAAAGTGGTTTGGTCATAATATCTGCAATCTGATCTCCTGTACACACATATTCTAACTTTATCACATTCCTGTCAACCATATCTCGTACATAGTGATATGGAATCTCAATATGTTTAGACCTGTCATGAAATACTGGATTTATAGAGAGTTTTATACAACTTTGATTATCACACTGAATGACTGTAGGTTTCATAGGTTCTCCAAATAATCCCACGAGCAATTTCCTTAGCCATACTGCTTCTCGGGCAGCCATTGAAGCTGCAATATATTCAGCCTCTGTGGAACTCTGAGCTATTGAACATTGTTTTATGTTGATCCAGGATATCATGGCTGACCCTAAACTGAAGCAGCACCCTGAAGTGCTCTTTCTGTCAGTTACACTGCCAGCCCAATCTGAATCTGTAAATCCATGTAGATTTATGTCAACCTTTTCATATTTAAGACCAAGCTTTAGGGTACCTTGTAGATATCTCATTATATGCTTTACTGCAACCAGGTGTATCTCCTTAGGTTCACACATGAACTGACTTAAGGCATTAACAGCATAGCAGATATCTGGCCTTGTATTTACTAGATACATCAGAGACCCAATCATCTGCCTGTATTGAGTGGGGTCAGTAGGTCTTGATTCTGCTACTGCTTCTTTAAGTTTATGGAAGTTGGTTTCCATAGGAGAGGTCATGGGTCTGCAGTTTAGCATTCCAAATCTTGTCAATATGTCCAAGGTGTACTTCCCTTGGTTCAGTACAATATTATCATAATTTTGCCATACTTCCAATCCTAGGAGGTAATGAAGAAGCCCCAAGTCTTTCATATCAAATTCTGTGGATAGATCTTTCTTGCATTGATCTATTAGGTGATCATCTCTTGTGATTAATAAGTCATCAACATATAAAATTAATATTAACATATCACCTTTATTTCTTTTGAGGTAGAGATTAGGATCTGCATCATTCTTAGAGAAACCCAGCTTTGAGAGATAGGTGTCAATTCTTTCATACCAGGCTCTAGGAGCCTGTTTGAGCCCATAGAGAGCTTTCTTGAGTCTACACATGAGACTCTGCATCATGAATTTCAAACCCTTCAGGTTGCTCTAAGTAGACTTCTTCCATGATCTTGCCATTTAGGAATGTTGTCTTAACATCCATCTGATGTACCTTCCACCCCTTTGCTGCTGCAATGGCTAGGACAGCTCTTACTGATGTGTACCTAGCAACAGGTGCAAATGTTTCTTCGTAATCTATTCTTTCCTTTTGTGAGAACCCTCTAGCTACAAATCTGGCCTTGTGTTTTTCAATACTGCCATCTACAGCATGCTTGATTTTAAACAACCATTTAGAAGACACAACAGACTTCTTGGTTGGCCTAGGAACAATCTCCCAAACATCATTCTTCATAATGGACTGATATTCTTCAGTCATGGCATCTATCCATACTTGATGTTTGAGTGCATCTGAAACATTGTTAGGTTCAGCTTTAGAGAGATCATTCATAAGTGCAACATAGTTGATGAATTTATTAGGCCTCTTGCTTTCCCTGAAGGATCCTAAAGGAGCAGCGAATTTCTGAGATTTTGCTACAGTTTTGGTGGCCCATAGTGGTCTTTTCTTGCGATTATCTATAGGTGGGTCTTGTGTTTCACTTATAGTTTCCTCAAGATACTCCCTCTGAAGCTCAGGAGTAGGTTCTTCTTCTAGGTTAGGAGTAGGATTATGAATTTCAGGTTCTATTGTATTTTGGGCCCTTTTGAAGGCTAAATCTTCTTCGAAGATTACATCCCTACTGAGTTCAATATTTCTCTGCCCTTGTACATAGATTCTGTAGGCTTTAGAAGTTTCACTGTATCCTACAAGTATTCCCCTTTTTCCAGAAGGTTCTAGTTTTAGTCTTTTCTCTTTAGGTACATGAATATAGACCGGACACCCAAATATCCTAAGATGGCTGATATCTGGTTTTGTCTTGGTAAAGACTTCCTCGGGAGTTTTATCTTCAAGGTGTGAATGAGGACATCTATTTTGTATGTACACAACAGTGTTAGTTGCTTCTGCCCAAAGGTTCAAGTTTAGATTTTGATCTAGTATCATGGCTTTGGCAGCTTCTACTATGGTCCTATTTTTCCTTTCAGCTACTCCATTTTGTTGTGGATTATAAGGTATTGTCAACTCCCTATTAATCCCAAAATTTTTACAAAAGTCTTTAAATAGTCCTGATGTGTATTCCCCCCCATTGTCAGTTCTTAAGGTTTTAATTTTGTTTTCAGAGAGATTTTCTATTAATGTTTTAAACTCTTTAAACCTACTTAGGATCTCTTCTGATTCTTTACATTTCAGAAAGTAGATCCACGTCTTCCTAGAGTAGTCATCAAAAAGAATTGCATAGTACAAAAATCCCCCTAGCGAGGGTACGGACATAGGTCCACATACATCAAAATGAATTAACTCCAAAACTTTGCTAGTTTTCCTAGTACTATTCTGAAATGCACTTTTGGTATTTTTACCTAAGGCACACCCTTTGCATGCCTCTGAATGATATTGCTTCAACTTAGGTAGACTTGTGACAAGGTTTCTCATAGTTGACAAAGCTCTATAATTCAGATGGCCTAATCTCCTGTGCCATACTTCATTTGCATTAGTTGCTTCATGGATCAATGCTAGATTGGGCTCTGTACATAGCTCATACAAATAGCCTTGTCTTCGACCAATGACCTTGGCGTCTTTGATGGAGGATCTCTTTGGCCAAGCCAACACCTTGTTTTCCATGAAGGTCACTCTGTATCCTTGATCTTCTAGTGGTGATATGGAGATTAGATATCTTTTGATGCCTGGAACATATAGTACTTCTTCAAGTCGTAGTGATAAATTAGACATGAAGCATGTAGATACCTTGGCATGTAATCTATACTTACATATATTTAAGATGTTTAAGGTGTAAACTTCTTTGTCATGTTTGGACTATCTCTTGACTTCTTGCCACCTGTGTTCATATCTAAGAGCTGACGATCTCTCAGATACTGAACACTTGTATGTAGACATCATAAGGTGACAATCTCATGATAGTCAAACCAGTAATCATGTTGGATCACTGGTAAGTCATGGATGTGCCATGACTATGTTGTGATACAACATTTGTACAAATGTTATTGCATTATCACAACTTGGATATGATGGGAACTTAAGCACTTCTCATATGGTTATCCTTGTATTGTGTGTTAAGCAATACTGATATCACTTGTAGGTGATATCTCAACCATTGATCATGTTGGATCTCTGGTAAGTCATGGATGTGCCATGACTATGTTGTGATAAACATTTATAAATGTTATTGCACTTATCACAACTTGGATATGATGAGAAACTAACCTTTCTCATAAACTTATCCTTAAGTATTGCATGTTAGGCAATACTGATATCATGTGTTAGGTGATATCTTGATGAATCTTACAGATCACATGTTTTGGTGATTTCTCACATGATCAGGTGATGATTCTCTTACTTTTATCACATGTTAAAATAATACTTTATGTCACATGCTCAGGTGATGTTCTTCTATTTTGTATCATATGTCTTGATGGTACTTCTCATGTATAAATGATTTTTGCTGACTGACATTATCTTAGTTATGAAAAGGAAATGTGATGCAGGTTGCCTTATCTATCTTCCAAAGCTAAGAGGGGGTGTTAATGCATGGTAGCTTATGCAAGATAAGATCTTCCTAACCTTCCTTGTTCTGTTATTTATCTACATGCTTCATGTCTGATTTATATTGCATATGATTATCGGATTGTACAAACATTGCTTATCATTATGCTATCGAGCTAACAACCCGATAGCATATTAATGTCAATTGTTAATTGGCATTAATATGATATCGGGGTATTAACCCAATAGCATATTAAATGCTATAAGTTATCGTGTTAAATTCGCCGATACATACTTGCTATCGGATGCATAAACATTGGCACTGATTCACATCTGTTATCGGGCTTAATTATATCGGGCATATTTGTTATCGGGTTTAATGAATACACTGCTTCATTTGGCATTAACATTGGTTAACAAATGCACCGGTTGGATTATATTCATCGTGCACTTTGAATCATCGGTGTTTATATGAACCGATTCATTAAATTGATTAGTCATTATATTATGATATTACAATATGCTATCGGGGGTTTTTGAACCAATAATCAGCATTGTGTTAGTGGTATAATTGTAAAGGCACTGATCAATGGGTGCATTGATCGGTCATGCCTTAAAGGCATGACCGGTCAATACACCAATTGACCGGTTGCCTAAATGATATATATGCCAATTGAATTCATTTGGAGAAGACATAGAAAATATTAAATGATCTCTCTCCTTCAGACCTGCAGATAAAAATCAGAATTATTAGACATTGACATAATTCCTCATATCCATATATAGCATTCATAGTTCATAACTTGTTCTTTAATTAAAATTGAAATAACTCCACATGGTATCAGAGCCAAGGTAATTGAACCTAAGGCTATTCAATTTTGATAAAATTCAAGGACTAAGTTACAAACTACATCACATTTCCATAATGGCCAACGCTATCAGATTCGAAGATAGACTCAAAGGTAGCGAAGATTTTTCAACTTGGAAGTTTAGAATCAAAATGATTTTAAGAGAAAACAAAGTTGATTCATATGTCCAAACTGAAAGTGCACAACCAGAAGATGAAACCGAGAAATCCACATGGATCGAGGGAAATGATAAGGCTATTAAAATAATAGTGGATGGGGTAAGAAATAATATAATGCCCATCGTTAGAAAGCAGGAGACGGCTTATAAAATGTTCAAGGCACTTGAAAGGACATTTGAGATATCAAATGCAAGTCGTACTCTGGCATTAAAACGAGAGATCAACCATATCAATATGAACAAAGGGGAGACAATTAACTCCTACTTCATGAGGATATCAAGCCTACGAGATGACCTAGCTTCCCTTGGATATGACATCCAAAGCAAAGAGTTAACACTCATTGCTCTAGATGGATTGCCTAGTGGATGGAACACATTCGTCCAAGGCATCAGTGCTAGGTCCAAATATCCTAAGTTTGAAAGACTAAGCGATGACTGTCTACAAAAAGAATCCAGATTGAACAAGGTAGGAATAAAACAGAAGAATATAGATGAAGACTTGCAAGTCCTAAATACAAACATCAATAAGAAGTACAAAAAGAAGCAATTCAGGAAAAGAAAAGCTAAACAAGGCAAGAACACTTCTAAGAAAGACCTATCACATGTTCAATGTTATAGGTGTGACAAATTCGGACACTATGCTGCAAACTATCCGGAGAAAGGGAAGCAAGCCACATTTGCAAAAGTGAGGAAATCTAGAAGAGAAAATGACTCTGAGAACTATGTCCTCTACTCAGCACTTACAAGCCATGCTTCAAACAAATCTAACTCATGGGTGATCGATAGTGGTTCATCCAGACACATCACCAGCTTTAGAGAAATACTAGACTCCATGATAGAGAAAGATGATGAGGAAGTAACCATCGGAGACAATTCTTCACATCCAATCAAAAGAATTGGAACCTGCACCATCAAACCGAAGACAGGCATGTCACTACGACTTGAAGAAGTACTATATGTTCCAAGCATCAAAAGAAATCTAATCTCCATATCAGCACTAGAAGATCAAGGATACAGAGTGACCTTCATGGAAAACAAGGTGTTGGCTTGGCCAAAGAGATCCTCCATCAAAGACGCTAAGGTCATTGGTCGAAGACAAGGCTATTTGTATGAGCTATGTACAGAGCCCAATCTAGCATTGATCCATGAAGCAACTAATGCAAATGAAGTATGGCACAGGAGATTAGGCCATCTGAATTATAGAGCTTTGTCAACCATGGGAAACCTTGTCACAGGTCTACCTAAGTTGAAGCAATATCATTCAGAGGCATGCAAAGGGTGTGCCTTAGGTAAAAATACCAAAAATACATTTCAGAATAGTACTAGGAAAACTAGCAAAGTTTTGGAGTTAATTCATTCTGATGTATGTGGACCTATGCTCGTACCCTCGCTAGGAGGATTTTTGTACTATGTAATTTTTGTTGATGACTACTGTAGGAAGACGTGGATCTACTTTCTGAAATGTAAAGAATTAGAAGAGATCCTAAGTAGGTTTAAAGAGTTTAAAACATTAACAGAAAATAAGGCATTAGTACTAGGTCCAAATATCCTAAGTTTGAAAGACTAAGAGATGACTGTCTACAAGAAGAATCCAGATTGAACAAGGTAGGAATAAAACAGAAGAATATAGATGAAGACTTGCAAGTCCTAAATACAAAGGTTATTTCAATTTCAATTAAAGAACACGAGAGGTGTGGCTTAAGGGGGGGTGTTGGTGTTGGAAATAAGCCACACCCGGACCGACGATGGACTGGTCCAAGAGGGGCCAGTAGCTCAGTGGTAGAGCACTCCAGCAGCGTATGGAAGGTCCTAGGTTCGAGTCCTAGCTGGTCCATGTCTCAACAATGAATGCCCCTATTGTCAAGAAGAATGAGAGCCCATGTAGTATGGGCGGCTCTAAGATATTATATGGCATTCCTGACAGGGTAAAAGCCCATGGCCTGTTATTAAAGTAGCATGGCATGTCCTGAGATTGCTTTTGCAGGGTAGAAGAAAAAGTGATGGCGTCATGCAGAAGAAATAGTAATGGCATCATTCTAGATGCCTAATCCGAAGAGAAAGGTTGTTGAAGTAGCTAGGGCATGCATTCAACCTGTGTAGAGAGTCCCCTTGGTAGTAGTTGCAATTTGAATGTTGGTCATCGGTCGTTGAAACTGGCACGTATTTGAACAATGGAGAGGCCTAAAATCCATCATAAAGTAACTTTGCAACATGGTCGTTGATCATTTATATCAACAACACCCACCATGATCTTGAGCGAACTAGGCCCCACCAAACAGACTCGAGGGGGCAAGAGGGGCCAGGCAAACAAGGCAAGCAATCAAGACTTGACTTCTCGCAAGCCTGCAACCGCACATAAACTACAGGAGAAACTCTCGTGGGGGCGTGGGGCAAAGGACTTATGCCAAATGTCAAAGGAGATATTTGTCGTAGGGGCATGGGGCAAGGAATTAAGTGCCTCTCGCTCGCCCACAGTCAGTAGAGGGAAGATGGAATAACCCTTGCAGGGGCACGGACACGGCCAAATTGGCTCCAAAACCGCATGTTAAAACTCGTGTTATTGATTTTTCAAAAAATCAAAGCCGCAACTAATTTTGTTTATCACAATCAATGATCTGTAATTTTCGCAAAAATCAATAACACAAAGGTTACTAAGAGGACTTAAGTCCAAACAAGTCAGTTGGAAGATAATGTGCTACGAATGGGGTCAATCAACTTGACAATGAGAAACGCTTAAGTCATAACTTAAGTGGCTAGTGACCAGCTACAATAGGTCATCATAGAAGTATAACGTAGGCTTGAGTAAAAGGCTAAGGGTTTAGGTTTAAGGGGGTTTTAACCCTACATTGAAGAACAAACCTAAAACCTTGGAGTGAAATGCTTCAACAAGATCCTCAGGTCATAAAATGACAACAGTTATTCCCCTCCTACGAAAATCAACATGGACGTAGTCAAAATGCTCATGGTAGACTTGACTTTCAATGACAAGCTTCCAACTTTTTATGAAAAGCCAAGGATTGGTCTATTTATTTTTGGTCTCAACCATCTTAATAACCTTTGTGTAATGTGTTTAATCTATGCTTCTACAAGTCTCATTTTATTTATTTTATATTTTATTTATAATTATTAGTATCCTAAGATCCTAATTTCTAACAGCAATCAATATTATTGTTGGGTGCCATCAAAAGCCTCGTAGTAGAAGCTTGAAATTTTCCTAGGAATCTTCATTGGCTTCCTCTAACCAAAGCAAAGGATTTCATAATGGCTTTGGAGTATTATTGCCCTCATGGTTTTAGTAGACTTGGTCTACTTGCAATTCAACATCAAGGTATAGCTTTTTGTGCCAAATGGATTATTAAAGCCTTGAAAAGAAATGAAGCTTAGAAGGTGTCTCTAGATTATTCATTACTAGAAAATTTTCTTGCCTTGCTTTGGTTATTTCTCATGTTGGTGACACAAATTATTGCTAGAGAATAAAATGAAAAAGGTGTGACTACTAAGTGGGAGCATATCCTTGATAGTCAAGATATTCTTCATGTCTGGGGAAACATAAATGACTCGATCCTCCACCACCTTCTAGTGTATTAACTCTTGTCTCTTAGTGACCTTATTTCTTGTTTCTCTATTTGATTTTGTATCTAAAGCTTGACCTTGCACAGACTTTCGAGGTATAATTTTTCCTCCCATCCTTTTTGTGATGTATAATACTATCTTTATACAAAATTTTATAACCCATCTATCCGTTAATATATATGATTGCATTTAGTCATTACTACCATAAAGATGGTGCAATTCAATTCGCCATTATGTACTTTCTCAAATGCATTTCCTATAATGCTCATAAATCAAAGTTTAACCCCCTGTAGCCTACTTGTGGCATGACCTTTCAATCCACAAAATCACTAGTGAAACAAAAATTACTTCAATTTATCTGTAATTTTATAAAGCTGAAATTGTCTTCTTTTGTGATTATATAGGTACATGCTCACATGCATTTCCTAGAATGCCAATCATCTATCTTGCCCCATTATTCCGCTGCCAGCACGTGTCCTTCCAATCAACAAAACTATTAGTGCAGCAAAGAGTGTTATATTTTGTTTCTTTTAACTTATATATTGCTGAAATCTGTTTCCATTTGCTATTATAAACAACTGTTATACTAGTATTTGCATAGCATGTCATGCATCTGCATATTTTATAGAATCCTTCCAACTTTCTGATTTCCCCAAAGTCGGCTGGACATATGTTTAATTGCATTAACATGTGAAGTGATTACATCTAATCAAAGTAAGCAAGTAAAAGACTCAGTAATACACAAAAAGGAGATTAAAACACAAGTTTGTACTATGGAGAAGGCATCAGAACTCTAATATCATTTCATAAGATCTACAATCCAATTTCCACACTTGGGCCTCTAAATGTATTGTTGACCATCTCTAGATTTTGGACAAATGATTATGGGCATTATGGGCTTCCTCTCGCACTTCTACAATGCTCCGTGTGCTTGCCTTGTTGTGGTATGCTTGCTTAATATGTTTGACTGCGCCACTCAGTTGTACAAGTCATTCTAATCTTTGAATCAAATATTTACACAACCCTCAAGTACTATATTTATATAAAAGAATGAGCTTGTGGCTTGAACAAAGATCCCAATGCCTCAGAGATAAAAGGAATGGAGAATAAGCAATTTAAAGCTTTCTTAGGAAGTCTTGGTTCTATTACGTCCAGAAATCAATTTAACTTCCTTTGGAACACTTGGGGTACTGCTATCTTTTCTCCTGTGGGGAAATTTTGGATTTCAATCAAACTCATCCGCATCACCCTATTTCTTGTTGTACAGATTTGTACTGAGTCAATTCTTCCTATACTGGCTAGCACGAAGTTGAACATGTTGGTACAAGTTTGTACATAGCCGAAGCTCCATGTTCAGATATGTACCCGAGTCAAACCTATCTGTATGTGTTTTCCGATAGCCAAACATGCTTGTATGGGTTTGTTAATTGCCTAACCTGCCATTTATAAAAAAAAATTCAAGTTTGTGAACCCTAGTATGTCTGGATTGTCCCTGAGCATACCTACATTTTCCTATATGGATTTGTTCCTAGCCTAAAATCCCATATATGATTCTTTCTTTCAGGGTGTTCACTCCAGCCATCCCTAGAAATTCTTGACCTTATCCATTTCTGCTTCTTGGAATACGGATCAAAATAATGTGTCAAAGCGCTTGATTAGTCACATGAACTTAGAAATAGAATTATCTCAATCAATTAAATTATTATATTTTCTCATGATCAAATTCAGATTAAAGATATTTGATCCCAGATGCATTTCGAGCTATTAAAAGAAGATTCTTAAAATTAAGTCTCTGGATTGAATGAATGTGCTTTTTATTTTTTATGTAACATGCCGAGCAAGGAGTGTGATCCAATGTTCTTGTTGAGCTGCAAATGATTGTGGATGGCCATGAGATGTTATTGCCAATGGCCCAATATATACTCATTTGATTTTTCCTTTCCAATGTAGATCACAATTGCTCCAAGGTACAATTCTAGAATCAGCACCTGAACTAGGCCTTCAATAATTTGTAAAGGCTTGTAATTAGGTTGGGAATTGTCTGGTCCAGAGTTATAATCTAAAAGCTATAAGCAGAATATATCGTTGTGCCTGCAACTGTGTGGCTAAGCTCCAATAATTTTCAAGAAATATCTTGTAGTTATGATGTGATTTGCTTTCATTGGAAACTTCAACTACAGATCCCTTATAGCATCCTTGCAATGAAAGTGAGTGAAACTGAATGTCCAGCTATGTTTGGCCATAAAGATGAATTTTATTGACTATTTCAATTACACGTCGTTTCAATTCTTCCTTGTGAATTTTGCCAGAGCCAATTCATGTGAAAGAGCTGTATTCAAGTATAAAAATGTGAAAATACATAGTCCTGGAACCAAACATATGCATTATGAGGGCTCTCATGTATCTAGCAATCTTCAGTAAAAACTTTCAGACCATCATTAAGAAGTTTGGCCAGAGACAAAACTTTACAATATGAAGTGCTGAAGCTTCCAGTTAAATTTTTATGGAGGTATTTGAATCAGTTATCCAACATTGTAATCAATGTAAGGCAAAGTTACTGAGATAAACACGCAATTGCCATTCTACAGTAGAGATGACTGTAATAAGTGCAAGAGTAAAAAAGCATGATTCCAACAACTTCAGTTTCCATCTAAGAAAATCAGAAAAATAATCTCAAAATGACCATTCTTGGTACTAGCCATTTGATTTAAAACAAGTGACCAGAAATAGCAAATTAAAACTACCTGAGTAAAAGGAATCAAAATAGCTTCTTATGCTTTTAGCATAAATAACAATATTTACCGGTAAGCATGTCATGCTGAACTACTTATTTAAAACTCCTTTGCTTTTGCAACAGCCTTCAGCACTTCTATAATTCCATATCACAAAGCTTATTCGAAAGGAGCAATCTACACTTGAACATAAAATGAAAACCAACCAATGGCATTTTTTATGAAAGCTGTGTTGCAGGCACAGCAATCATAAACTTTAAACTAACAAGAAAATAGAAATGTTTACAGATTCCATAAAATCAATCTGTCATCTGTGCATGCATGTCATCACTTACCACAACTACAACATATAATGCTTCCTTGTTGTTAGTAGAGTTAAAATTGTAAACTTCCTATTTCTCAGGGTTACTGGAACCAGCCTCAAGTTTAACAGGATCCAAATTAAAGTCTACCTTTCCAGAGCCATTAAGGCCAGATTCAGTGATAGCTGAATCCTGTGGCACAACTTTTGAAGAACCATCGGAACCAGACACAAGATCAACTGATTCCAATTTATCGTCTCTTTCAGAAATATCAGAACCAGATTCAGTATCATTTGACTCCAACTGTAATTCAATCTCTGTCAAGTTATTTGAACCAGGCAGAGAAACAGCTGAACTCCAATACAAGTCAGTCTTCTTATCATCTTCTTCCATGCGTTTGCCATACTCATCTTTACTAAATTCTACAGGGCATTGCCCACCAAATGCAGTTTCTACTTTGTCCATATCAAATAATTCTTCCATGATCTTCATACTTTCTGAGTCTTTTGAATAAACAAATTTTACTTTCCGGTATGTCTTTGCTTCCAAAAATGGTTTTACCACCTGCAAGTTTTTGATGTAAGATTTCTGTTGGAAATCTAATCTACACTCTTCAAATATTTAATCAACAGATACCTCCTAAAAAAACATATCCACAAAAACAAGAAAAAGGAGTAAAATTAGAAGAAAAAACAAAGGCATTGGCATGATTTTTGTGATGCAGAAAGCACCCACAGTGAGAGATAATATTAGGTTATAATTCTTACTGTCCAAAATGACTCGAAGATCTTTGGTGGATTGTATAGAATGGCCACGCCTAGCCTTTCTGGATAATGATTCTGTAAAACATTAGCTGTTTCACGTGTTACCTTCACAGATATACTAGCTGCAGTCCAGCCTTTGAAATCAATCAACCAAACCATTTGTTCTTGTTCCTTTGGCAAGTTTATTATGGCATTCTCCATACAGTATACAAGATATTTTATCTGCCCCTTCCACGATGTTGTGTTCTGGCATACAACATAACATAGCAAAATATTTCATATTAACTACCTCTAACTGAATAAATTATTTTTTAAAAAACCTCATAATAAAGTATTAAAGAGAACCTAATTGATCAATGACTAGAATCTACCCCTAGTTGCAAAACCGTTTCACATGATCACCTGGAACCCTGGTCTCATAACAAGAACAGTCCTTCCATATTTGTCAACATAGTTTGCCCTGTAGATTTTACCTGTTTCAGCTTCGTGTGCTATGTCCCCCTAATAAAAATTAAAATAAAGATATCAATTATGGCACACAAAAAAATGAATACATGTTTGTTTACCAGACAACATAGTTAAAAACCACATATTCTCTAATTAGTAGTTAAAAGGTAAATAGCATGTGAACAAATTCTTGATAATTTGCAGGATTGAGCAGCAAAATTGTATTACAAACAACACTCTTCAATTGTTTGAGGAGATTCATTTTATGGTTGTTGTACATGAAACTTCATATCTTCTTTTGAAATAATGTATATCTTGATATTATGTCATACAGACAGTGAAAATTTCATTGAAGTCACCTTCTTGTCAGGCCACTTCTAACAAGTGGTAAGCATGTTCCATTCACTCTGTCCTAAAGGAATCAAAAGTAGCATCAGGGGTGAATAGCAAAGAAATACAAGAAATCTCCAATCGAAGCCTATAATATATTCTTAAAAAATTAGACAACAATAAATAAAATGAATGAAACCCAATTAATGGCAGCCTTTCAGTGTCAATTTAATTGCAAAGTTCTATTACTAATCAGATAGGGATGTTTGTAATTGAACACCTTAGCAGCTCATACTACTCAAAGTTACATGGATCCTAGGAATATATGGAAGGATTTATCTATCATGATGATCGACATCAACCCTGCAAACTACTAAAAATCCCATCAAAATCAGAAAAGAACCTATGTTTTGAATTTACTCCCCATAAACCAGCAGTTCTATTTGTAATGTATGTGGTTATACTTGTGACAATGCGGATAGCATTCTGTTTCTGATAGGAAGGGTTGTATTTATAACAGCGGAGGTTTTATCTTACAAGTAGTGATTTTGCCCAGATCTCACTGCAAGTCCAATATCAGCCAAGAAATTATGTACCAATACCCAATTATTGGGATCCTTAAACACATATAATGAAAGGACAGCTCTGGCACTTGTTAAAAGTAGAAAACAGCCCTTGTCAGTATAAGAATGTAACTGAGTAACAAGTGAATTTAATTATTTGTAGGTTGAGGAAGTGAGGTGAAACAGAGTTGTGATAGATACTTGTTGTAAACACACCCCATACTGCTCTTTATAGTTATCCAAGTTGAAGGAACAGGGGCAAGTGATCAACACTTCCACGCTGGTTTTCCCTACACTAGGGTTTTCAAAGTAAAACCATGTCTTTATTCACACTTTGATTCCAACAGCTGTACAAGCTAATTCTAGCAAAAAAATTACATTCTATCAGCTGCCAGTTAAAATCCAATTCAATTATGAACCATAGTACAGACTGCTTTTCCAGCAAATGGAAACTTGAGAAACTACAGATCTTCATGGTAGAAAAGTAATTTAATCTTTGGAAATTGTGGAAATGGTTGTTTTGATTTGTATGACATTAACAAGTTTACAGAAAAAGAAAAAAAAAAGAATTTCAACCTTATGGATCAGAGATTTGTACAAGGAAGCGAAACCAATAAAGAAGAGGGCTAAAGAAGTGAGACAACTTACCACATTGGAGTCACACTTGGAGCATGTGATCAAATCCCAAAATGGTATCACGAGTAACAAGAGTAATAGAAAAGAACCAAAGCACCAATAGAAAGCACGGTTCATGCTCTTGCCAAAAAACTAGAAGTAAAAGATGAACAGCCCCATAAATAGGATGAAGAGAAAAAGGAATTTGTAGATGAAGACGAGCAACTGAAGTTGATGAAAAGCAGCCCCATGAAGAAAATGACTACAGAAAAGTTCATGGCTGAATAAGAGCAGCCCAAGAAAGATAAAGGCAAAGTGAAGGTAAAATCATGCAACCATCAAACTTTTAAAATTGAAACAAAAGTTGAAATTAAGACTTTTGAAAGGTAACTGGATGTTGAAATAGTGGATAAAAAGTTGAAACAATAGGAAGTTCACTTTAATATGCATGACATTAGTGAGGCACAAAAATCTCTTTTACATATCTAAAAATGGAAGGTTTTGCTTTGATTTGGTAGGAGAGCCATTCAGTCTCTTCAGAAAAGAAGCAGCCAATTGTAACTGGTTTGGATGAATTCAAAGAGCATCACAAATGAATAGAGGTTCAAGTGGATCTCCAAACAATTGTCAAATGAAGGTCTAAGTAGTATAGAGGAACTCAATATACTCAAGGAGATGTAATATGTCCTCGGTAACATTATGAAAAACTAGTCTATAGATGATGTTCCTTTTCAACCATTTAGTCTTCTACAAGAAAACAATTGGCTCGAGAATGAGACTAAGAAGACTCTTGTATGTACTGATTCTTAATCCCTTCTCACCAATACTTATAGTTCTAGTGATTCAATGTGATACAGAAAGGTAGAAGAAAATACCAAAAAAA
This sequence comes from Cryptomeria japonica, assembly GCF_030272615.1. NCBI lineage: Eukaryota > Viridiplantae > Streptophyta > Pinopsida > Cupressales > Cupressaceae > Cryptomeria > Cryptomeria japonica. Next base: position 641,646,044 of record NC_081414.1, read on the forward strand.
CATAATGAAATACCCCCACAAATTGTGGAACTTTAATTTAGTTCAAGATTACATGATCCAAATGAAAGTTTTTGGCACTTATAGTGTAGTGAGTTCAACATGTAATTATTTTTATCTTTAGATTTTATAGATTACAAATAAGATCAATACATTGAATATTTGAAAGTACAATCCTAGATCACAATGAAAACAAAATCGAAGTATCAATGCAAGGTACATGAAAAAGTATGCAATTTCTAAAAACATTAAAAAAGGAGTTTGTATGTGCAAGAACAAATCTTTGAAAGTTCCTCTAATTTGGATCTACTATTGGGCAATTGGCAAACACTATTTTAACATATGACTAGGTGTTTGTTCAGGTGGGTGTCCACACCTAGGGCCTTTCATCTCCTCAAAAAACTATCCTCACTTGAAATCGGTGCACAAGATTGCAACTTGAAACTATGCCTTCACCTCGAATGGTGTGTTGTACAACTAAACGAGAGTTGGAAAAAAATTGTAGCTCCAGATCAAGTTGTTCATTTTTTATGAATTGAGAAGCATTCATAAGGCCTTTAAGCCTTTTGAATGCAATGGCACCATGCAAGTTTCTCCAAGGTGATTTCAAGACAACCTAAACACAAGATTATAAACACTTGGAGAAAATAGCTTTGTTTTGCACAAAAACTAGAGTTTGCCTATTATGTCCTACTTTGATGCCACATAAGATTTAATCATGGGTTGAAGTAAATCTAACATAAGGAATTGAACAAAATAAAAGCAAACTACTAGTATTTGGTGCATTAATCGAAACTTATAGACATGAAAGAATGAACAAACAGCTACCCTTTCCACCAAACTAGTTATAGAGAAGTACATGGCGAGATGAAGATGAGAACTCATTCTCTAAATAGAAAGAAAGCATGATTTTCCCAAAAGACTACATAGAGAAAATTAGGAAAGAAAGCAAACTTATCTTAGAATATTAAAATAATATCCACCTAAGCAAAGCCAATTTATGGGCATCATTGGGTTGATCCAAGTCTTTTGAGGACAAGGTATGTAGTTTGGTTAAAGCCGAACAAAGGGTGGATCAAAATTAATTTTGACGAGTCATCTAAGGGCAACCTGTTGTGACCATTTCACACATCGCCCCATAAAAATGGGGACCTCCCTTTTTTTTGAGTCCTGGCTGCTTATTCTAGTCTCTCTCACTTTTTCGCACGATGAAATGAGTAAGTTTGTAGGGTTTGCACGTCAAGTGAGTTAATCAGGAGTCTAGTTAAGGAGTTGCTAAAAACGACAATCCAGGAGTTCAAGGTTGTAGGTAAGCTCCAATTTGTCTTAGTTTTCTTCAGTCAAGGTTGTTTCCAAGGGTTTTCATCTCACAAGACTGAAGGGAAATGCATAAGAGCAATTTTAAGATGGCAAATCACCTTAGTCTCCAGGCTTCAAAACCACACTTCATGTTGAGTCATAGATGAGCGAATTTTTCCCCTAAGTCTTTTGCTTGAGAATTGGTGTAAGTATGAGTCTGAGCAACGAATGAGTTAATCCAAGGATTGAACACTTGTGCAATGAAATGATCAATAAGCTCATTTGTAATCCGCCTCATCTCTAAGTCTTCTCTAGATTTTAATGTCACGACTTACACTTTTGAAGCGAACTTCATGTTTGAAGGTTATGGAGCGAACTTCATGAATGAGAAGATTGGAGCGAATTTCACTTTCAAGCTTTCATAAACGAGGTTGGCAATAAGGGAATGAAGTGAAGGATTTGAGATCACTTACTTCGTGAGTTCACCTTTTGGAGCGAATTTCTAACTTCATGAGTTGAGGTATTGGAGTGAATTTCACCTTCAAGGCTTCCTGAGCGAGATGAGGATAAAGAGATGAAGGAAATTTAGAATCACTTATTTCATGTTCAAGCATTCACGAACGAACTTCATGAGTTGCTACTTTGGAGCGAACTTCATGAGTTGCCTCTTTGGAGTGAACTTCATGAATTGAACTTTTGGAGCAAAATTCTTCAGGTTGAAAGTGGAAGAGTGAAGGAAATTTAAAAAGCGCCTCCTTCATGATCAAACACTCAAGAGCGAACTTCATGACTTTGCATATTGGAGCGAAGTTTCTTACTTCATGACTTGAGCTTTTGGAGCAAAATTCCTACTTCATGAGTTTAACTATTGGAGCGAACTTGAACTTCTTGAGTCACAGTTTGGAGCGAACTTCATGACTTGCCTCCTTGGAGCGAATTTCATCAATGAGCATACACAAGCAAGACTACATGAGCGAAGCTAAAAAGGAAATGGAAGATGTTTGATAGTGATCACCTTGAATGGATTCAAGGCCAAGTGAACTTCATGAATGGCAAGTTGCAAGCGAACTTCATGACTTTGCATATTGGAGCGAAAAACATACTTCATGAGTTGAGCAACCCAAGCGAAATTCCTACTTCACGATCTCACAGTTTGGAGCGAATTTCACATTTGGAATAACTTCATGACTTGAAGGATTAGAGCAAACTTCAGGTTTGAAGAGTTTGGAGCGAATTTTATGCAAAGCTGAACTTCAGGAGTTTAGGAATTGAAGCGAATTCCACATAACAATGAACTTCATGAGTTGATGAAATGGAGCCAAATTAACTAATGCATAACTTAAGCACCCAAAACAAATTTGAACTTAATCAAAAGGTAGGTCGGCCAAGGTAATTTGTTTTTTTTTCTAATTTGACAAGGTTGGCCTTCAAAGGAAAGGTCACAACTTTTCATCTTGAGCGCCTATAAAGGCAGTTTGAATCATTCATTTTGCCATCAATTCAAACAAATCATTATCTCTCTTGAGCGAATTTCACCAGCAGGCAGTGATCTATCCTAAGGAATAGCGAATTTCACCATCAGCAGTCAGCAAATTTCAAGTGCAGATTGGAGATTCTAACAGCAAGTGGGCAAATTTACTCCAAAAGATCAGCAACAGCATCTTCACAAGGGCGAATTTAGACAGGTTGGAGGGCTAATTTAATCACTCTGCAGCAGAAGAGAAAGAAGACAGCAATCCCTTGAATATTATCAGTTGCTTCATTAATTAGATTTAAAGATTGGAGCTTAAAAATCAGAAGTGCATTATGTCGGACTAATCTAAAGTCAGGGGCAGGTTTGATTTGAATTGATAGTCTTTTTGTTGAAGTAAATCAGACCTTCCTAATGCATACAATGAACAAATCAGTCTTATTTAGTAGCCAATTTCACATTTGAAATGCAAAACTCATTTTGTAGTTAAGAGAATAGGCTTCGCTATTATTCTAACTTGCACATCTCTCATAGGTGAAGGATGGCAGCTCCCAAACCAAACAAGAGACTCTCCCGCCAAGCGCTCATCAAGGAAGATATGAAGGGGAGTGCATTCGAAAGCAGAATCACGTCAAATTGGAGCAAAGTAGGAGACACTAATCTTGGGAAGTTCGACACAAAGAAGTTTCACCACCCATCATACATCAACGAACCTACAGCCACAGCCAAGAAGATGATCGAAAGTGCAATCATAAATGCAGCCGGCTTCCCTCCCGCAGTGCAATGCTACGAGCTCATTGTAGAGTGTGCTCAACACTACGACTCTGACTCAAGGAGAATTGTGGCAAAGGATGGGATAGTGCTCACATACCTCTCAGAGACAGCAATTAGCGAGACATTCCATCTACACGAGCCCAAAGACATGATCTACATAAGCTTGGAAGGAGCTAAATCAGCTTATGACGATGATCCAGATGCTTGTGCAAAGATCATTGACAAGTTTTGGTTGAAGAAGTGTAGAGGAAGAAGCAAATGGCCCGATAGGCTACACAGGATAGATTTCAATGATGAATACAGAGACTCCGTCACCTTACTCCATCGACTGGTTGGTGCACCTAAGGCTTCATACTTTGAGGAGTGGATGTTGTACTTCATTCAGACTGTCACCCGTGACAAGAAGGCAATTAATTGGGCAAGACTCATTAGCAACAACATTGATAAATAGTTAAGGAGGCTAATGCGCACCAGAATGTTCTATATGAGCTCCTATGTCATATACTCCATTGCGAGAAATTTTGAGTATCCGGGAATCATGTACACAGGCGTAGTTGGAAGGAGACCTAGAGAGATCAAAGTGTATGATTGTTATCCATAGCTTAGGCATCCACCAAAACAACACTACAGGAGGGTGAATGATGCATTCACTATGCATATCACGAGGCAATTTCGAGGTGGATCACAACAAAGACTCTCCAGAAGCGCAAGCATTGGTAGAACATGGTGCTTGGTTCATCCCGTTCCCGAAGTTCACCTACATCAGAGTTCAAGGATTTCCTGTTCCTCCCTACATGTTGCCGCGCTACCCAACGAATAGAGTGGTGCTACTCGAGGTGGTGAGACAGTTATTGGCATACATCAAGGCATACAGACATAAGCATGGAGTCGATGTTTCATTTCCTATCACACTTGGAGATTCCATTGAATCATGCCCATCCATTCATGCAGCAGAAGATACCGAGGAAGAATTAGCACTACATTCACTCAAGCTATTCACAACTAGAGATTGCTTTGATCCAAATGGCAATGTGAAGGAAGTTTTGGGAAGAAAGAATAGGCATCGGTGGCATCTTGAGGATTATCGGATGAATGTTCAAAATGATATAGAGGTGAAAAAGAAGATGTATTCCAGGCTATCCCTCGATTTCATCAGGGAAGGCAAGTTGTTTCATGTAGCCGATCAAGTTCAAGACAATGGTAGATATCTCCAAGGAGCCTACACCAAAGAAGACAAAGAGGTCAAATTCAAATGGCCAGATATGGAGGTTGATGATTTGAAAGAGTTAATGAAGCCAATCTTGGAGTACACTCGCATATGGATAGATGTGCAACATCAGAAGTTGAAAGAGCAGAATATAGCACCGACATTCCACGTAGAAGAAAAAAGAGCAAATGATGAAGATGAAGCTAGTGCAAGTGGGAGCACACCTCAACCATCTCATTCAAGAGGATCAAAGAGAAAGGAAGATCATGGTGAAAAGGAACCCGCAAGGAAGAAGCATAAATCAAGTGTGAATCATCCTTCCTCCAAACAAGAAGAATTAAGGATGGAAAAGGAATTGATTCAAGGACCCAATGAATCAGCCGAGTCTACAGTCCACAATGCTAAAGGAAAAGAAAAAGCACCTCAAGAACAAGAAGATTTCACCCACCTCATTCAGGAGATTGAAGAAGGCAAAGAAGATAATGATGAAACTACTTCACCACCTAGAGATGAGCAAATGCACGAAGGAGCACAAATTCAAGAGGGAAGATCTTCTATTCCGGAGTGGTTAAAAGAAAGACTAGCTCAAGAGGTGATAGTGGTTGAAGAAGAACAAACATATGATATAGCGAGTCTTATGAGCCAAACTCGAGAAGTCACTGAGAAGAGGAAAGCTACAAAGATGTCAAAGGTGATTAGAGATGACTCGGGATCAAGAAAGCTACAAATAGCCACTCCAAGAGTTGAGAAATATGAAGGAGAGATTACAGCCAATGAGTATGATATGAAGAACATTGATTTGGGTCCACTCACCTCCGAGCAGGCTATAGGCGATGCAACTGATTCATTGAAGGCCGTCAAAGATATGTTGAGAGCTGAAATAGAGAAGAATAGAAGATTGGAAAAGGAGATAAGTACATGGAGGAACTATGTCCAACAATTTCAGCAACCATTGACACATCAAAGTCTGGCAGCCACCACCTCCCTTGCTTCCCGCAGAGTTAGTTGATCATATGGAGAAAATGAGGAATTCAACACAGTTGATGGATACATGGATAGAGGATTCATATACTAGAGTAAGCAAGTTCATGAAGGGCATCATGCAAACACTTGATACAGTCATAAAGGTCCTTGGGAGAACTCATGTCCTCATAGAGGCCTCCGAAGCATTTACTTATGCTAGAGACGTTAGCATTCCAGTGCTTCAAGTAATAAGGAAAACACCAAGGGAAGTCCTATCAAGGGAAAAAGTAAGAAGAGAAGGAACTACACCTAGCCTTCTACGATGGAGTAGCCTGCTTCGCACAAAGAAGGTCATCTTCGAGGAGATTGGAAACGGATGTAGTCAAGTTCGGGATGATATGCACCGAATCCATGATAAGATAGTGGGAGTAGCACAGATTGTCTTGAGAAAGAAGATTGATCCAGGGACAGTTATAGAGGCTAAGGAGTTGGAAGAAAAAATAAAGGTTATCTTCCACGGTACTGATGGTATGACAACCAAAGAGCAAATGAATGATATGCTAGAGTTCGCAGTCTTGGCAAGCAAAACTCAAGAGCTCGAACCTGAATGGGAGGATGCCATCGTCAAAGCTTTCGACGAGGTCATGCACATGGAAGAGCAGCTGAAATCTCTACCTGAGATCCCGATGACTCAAATAGAGGACATGGTGACTAGATTCATCGAATATGCTAGAAAGGAACGTGAGAAAGGGAACCAGATTCTAGAAGATAGTTTGATATGATCCCATTTGGCATTTCACGTTCCTATTAGAGGATGCTTCCTCGATTTGCGTGTTGGCACATGCTATTTTCCTATTGGCTGATTCATGATGATGATTATCTCGATAGGGTTTTCATTTGTATCAAACCCTAATTAGGGTTTAGGTGGCAAGATCTTGGCCCTTGATCTTCATTTGATCTCGGCCTTTCATTGTATCTAGGAGTCTTATATAAACTCCACTCATTTCATTTGTAATGGTTAATAATAAGAATAAGAATAGTAACAATACAATAGTAAGAGAATAGAAGAGAGAGAAGAATAATAGTGCTAAAATAGTGGCAAGAGAAAGACTTGAAGAATTGTTGTTGTTTGGCTATTGGATCAATAAAACATTGAAGTTATGGTGTTTTTGCTCAGTCCTTGAAGCTTATTGCATGGTTCTTTCATCTTCTCAAGTCAATCTTTGATGTTAGTTTAAGCATTAGATTAAATGATGGAATGTTGCACTTGATATATTGTGAAGCTCATTATCCATACCACTAGCTTTCTTGTTGATTGTAAGCGAGCCTTGTGTGGTCAACTGGAACCTTTGAAATTGCTTAAGTTCGATTATAGCTCAATCATTGATATGCATTCAACTAATGGTATCCATGCTTGGCGATGATTTGAAAACCTCCAAATATCCTTAGAAGATTGCACTAGTTCTAGTGGAGTATGTATGGTGATGCTATAACTAGTTGAGTTTCACTTGTGTCATTCTTCATCCATCCATTCCTAGGATAGTTTAGAACTTCTCTAAACCCTCATCTTTTGCCATTTTTTGCAAATCATTCAGTAGTATTAGGAAGGAACTTCATTGCATATCATCTGCAAATCACTTCATGAGATCTTTCAAACCATAAATGCCCCTTGATGAAACAGCAATTACGACCAACTGAACTTATCCACACATAGTGACCCTACATTCATGAACCTTGGAATCTCTTTGAATGATCCTTAAGCTAATCTTCAGCATCCGAGAGATTTTGTTCAAGAGAAAATAAGATACTTAAAAGGTATTTTATTTTGTGTTTGTATGTGCCTTAAAAACACATCAACACAACCCAAGGCCTTCGGGCATCGGATGTGTGGCCTGAGACTAGAAAGGTAATATTCTTTCCATGGGCACACAAAACCTGGAGGATGGAACGAATAATCTCGCCGAAGCCAAGGCAGTTTTGCTCATCCTAAACTTGGCAAGCAAACTGGCTATTGAGCAACTCCATCTCCAAGGTGATTCGCAAATAATTTTCAATGCAATCAAAAATGGAACCGCTCAAGCATGGAAAGTGAATAAAATTATCAAAATTATTTGTGACAAATTATCACCTTCAAAAAAATTTAAGTTTCCCACATTTATAGAGAGGCCAACTCAGAAGCTGACACCCTATCCAAATGGGCAATGATGATATGCAAATTGAAGATTTTCGAGGCATAAGTTGGGAGGAGTAAGCAGTTTGAATGCCCGTTGGAGATGATGAAAGTCTGCAAAATTTATTGCAAAAGGAAAAATGAAGTATGGGAAATGTGGTTGCCACTTATGAAAGGAGAGCAACAAAGAAAGGAATTATTACTTCTTTTGGTGAGGCAATGATAACAAAAACATTGCATTCAAAGCATTCAGTCTAGAGTCGTTGGTTTGAAGAAGCTCAAACGAAATGGAAGCGAACTTTAGCCTCCAGGAAAGAAAGCAACAAATGGCGTTCTGGGAGTAATTACAAATGGTCATCTAAAGAAAATATTTACCTTTGACAACCCCATGTTCTTCCAAGTGGTGAAAATGCTATTGGGAGATGAGAACATTAAGGCAAAGTATAAATATCACACTAATACGGATGTCGCATCAATGTTCATGGCTTGGTGCCTTGAACTAGGCGGCAAGGAGGATACTAGAAAAATAATGAAAACTTGTGTGCGAGGTGAATGATGTTGGGGTCTTGTTGATGTGTTTTTCATGCACATGCGAACACAGAATAAAATACCATAAGTATCTTATCCTCTCTTGAACAAAGTTTCCCCGAATGCTGAAGATTTTGCCTAAGGATCAATCGAGGCAACTCCAAGGTTCTTATATGTAGGGTCTCTATGTGTGGATAAGCTCTTGTGGTATGATGTGATTATGCTGGGATCACAAGGGGGACTTACATTCGAATGTCTGAGCGTTTAATCTGCTGGAACTTGAGTCCTATCTACTCACCGGGAAGAATAAAGAAATAGCAAAAGGTTGAGGGCTCAGAAAGTCTACTCTAAGACCTAGAATGCAAGAAGATAGATGAACAACTAGATGGAGTCCTACTGGGCTAGGTCTCACCATCAAACTGAACAATTCAACACCATCTCAGTGCGATCTTCTAAGGGATGCTTCGAATATGTTAAAATCGTTACACCATCTGATACTGATCACCATTCAAGTTAATGCATGAACAATAGACGCGTAACAGCTCGAGATTTAGCTCATTCAATGCCAGTTGACCACGCAGGGCACCCTTACAATCAGCAAGAGGCTAGTGGTTTGGACTAGGCAGATTCCATGCGAGTGCATTCAGTAACTTTCTTCATTCAATCTGATTATCTATCATCTAAAATGAAGATTCAACAAGAGACCATGCATATTGCAAAGAAACGACACATTTCACCATAACTTCAATGAAAATGGAGTTCATTTACAATCAAGGCAACAATTTCTTGCCTTCTCTTCCTACTCTATTCTAATTGCTATTCTATTTTACTGACTATTAGCTATTCTAATCTCTATGAACTAACTATTAACCCTTTAGAAATGAAGAGCCAAAGCCTTATATAGAGAGCTCTTTACATTTCAATGGCTCAAATTGATTTACAATCAATGGCTAGGATTACAAGATGAAAACCCTAATTAGGTTTTGTTACAACAAACTACTTTAGCCAATGAGAAAATTGCATTCAATGCATGAGAACCAATGGGTAATCGGGGTAGGTGCCTCGAAGTTTGTGACATCACTGGTGAGTCGGGTACATTGAATCTGGACTTGTTGATGTGGACCTATCTGACTGGAGGAATAGTGACTGGGATGTCACCTTGTCTTGCGTTTGTGCTTGGTCAAGGAACTTTGTATCTCTTGATATTCGATGAGAAGCTTAACTTTGATTAACTCTTCTGAAAATATCTGCTTTTCAACGTACCCTTGCACTGACTTTGGTTGATTCTCCTTCGTCCTTGATGCTCTTGAGGAACGATGTACCCTTCCTTGGCTCTCTTGTGTTTGACAAAGCCTCTTCACGGTCAAGTCACTCCTCTAGTAGCTCATTTCGCCTTGAAGTGTTTATAAGATCCTTCTTCTGATATCTTGTGATTTCTCCATGTGGTAGAATGAGGTCCTTGAGGATAGCTTGGTCTACTACTTTCAATTCCTTGAACACTTGGAGTCCTTCAACTTTGAAGCACCTTGAGTCCTCTCTCACGCATTTAAAGTGTCCTTGATGATGACAAAACTTGAAGAGGTCGCCCTTGTCCTAGCCTGATCTTCCTCCATCCTGATTTTGTTGATCTGCAAAACAAACAAAAATGGTGTCAAGCACTTATGATATATCCATCTTAACATGGTATTTCTCACTTCAAACCATCAACAAGAAGGCATTAAGATCAATTTCTCTTTAGACCCTCTGGAAGGATAGAACCTATAATAAAATGTGCTCTGGATCCTCTCCAAGGACAGGGCCTATAATGAGATTTTCGCTCAGGACCCTCTGGAAGGGTCAGGAGCAAAAATTGACAAAGTTGCTCAATTAGACCTCATAAACTTCGTTTCTAATCCTTTTCTCATCAAAAACAAGTCTTTTGCCCTCGAAAATGCTTAGGAATAGGTTAGTTCAAAGGCTTAGGCAAGGTACAAGACTTCATAAAGAAATTTGCTCTAGACCCTTTGGAAGGGTCAGGAGCTTAGATGAATTTCGCTCTGGACCCTTTGGAAGAGTCAGGAGCGAAATTTGTCTTTTAGCCTTAAATTCATCATCTCTTTGCCTCAAATCACTTCTCAAGGCAAGTACACATCAATCTTTTCCCAACCATGCCTTAGGAACCAAGATTTTGACCCCAAACAAGGAGCAAATAGAGGTTTTAGGAAATTTCGCTCATTGACACCGTTCATCTTCTTTTCAAATCTCCCTCTATCATCATCAAGTGAATTCGCCCTTAATTTAGCCTAAAACAAGATCCTTGGGTGCATTAGATGAAATAAGGAGTCCTCCTAAGGATTTCGCTCTGGACCCTTTGGAAGGGTCAGGAGCGAATTTTGTCTTGCTAAGCTCAAATCACATCCAATTTGCCTTGGACTTGCCCATTCCCCCGTATCATATCATATTCAAACCAACTTGCTCTCAAAGTGGTGTCTACTCAATGTTTTTGACAAGAAATTAGGCTATCCTAAGGATTTCGCTCTGGACCCTTTGGAAGGGTCAAGAGCTTAAAAAAAATTTGCTTTGGACCCTCTCCAAGGGTCAGGAGCAAAATTTGGAAAATAGGGCTTGTCCTTGATAGAGTTTTCTCTTAGCTCACTTGTTTAGCTTCAAACCATCTTAGGAAAATACCTTGAGGGCAATTTTCTTTAAAATTGTGAGGAAAATACATGTTTTTGAGAAATTTGCTCTGGACCCTTTGGAAGGGTCAAGAGCGAATTTTGTCTTCTAGACCCAATTCTTCCTTCGTTTCACGTATCTTGCTTTAGACATGTCTTTTTGAAACCTTTCCTTGCCATGTATGTCCACCATTTGATGTCCCTAGTGAAGAAATAGGTCTTTTGGAGGATTTCGCTTTGGACCCTTTGGAAGGGTTAGGAGCTTAGAAAAAATTCGCTTTGGACCCTTTGGAAGGGTCAGGAGCGAAATTTGCATTTATGCTCAAATCCTTCACTTTCCATCACTTCACTTTGTTGCACACATCAATACTCTTTCAATCACACCATAGGGATAAGGTTTATGAGGCAAATTAGGACCAAGAAGGGGAGATATAAAGAAATTCGCTCTGGACCCTTTGGAAGGGTCAGGAGCGAATTTGAGGAATTAGTCTTAGATACCATCCAAACACTCAAACTTCACCCTCAATCACATTGTTCTCACCTTAGGATACGCCAACAAATCACCTTAAGGAGGCACCTAGCTCAAAACTTTGGATCAAAAGTGCATCTTAACAATTTCGCTTAGGTACCTTTGGAGGGACAGGACCTATCTAGGAATTTCGCTCTGGACCCTTTGGAAGGGTTAGGAGCGAAATTTCTCTTTTTGCACAAATTCTCCTCATTTCCTTCAACTTTGTTCTTAGACTTGGCCTTTGGGTCCTTCCTTCATCTTAATCAAGTCCATTTGCCTTCAAGGTGATGTCAACTCAATGCTTTTGATGACAAATTAGGCCTTTCTAAGGATTTCGCTCTGGACCCTTTGGAAGGGTCAGGAGCAAAATTGATGTTTTAGGCCTAATTTTTTACCTTCTCTCCAAATTTCCATGTCTACGTTTGTCCAAGGCGTCTCCAAGGGTGAACTCAAGCTTATTTGCCCCAAATCCATGCCTTGGGATGAAGGTTTTGTACAAAATAGGAATCAAAAGGGAGCTAAGGAAGATTTCGCTCTGGACCCTTTGAGAGGGTCAGGAGCGAAATTTGCTTTTTGGCTCAAATTCCTCATAGAACTTTATCCCACTCGATTGCAACTCACTCACAAGGCCTTAGCATTCTCACTCAAACCATGGGAAGAAGGTTCAAGATCCAAACTGGGGAGCAAAAGAGGATTCTAAGGAAATTCGCTCCTGTCCCTTTGGAAGGGTCAGGAGCGAAATTCATTTGTGCTCAAATTCCTCATCACTTCCTTGACTAAATGCCCTAGGTCTTAAAGGCAAGGCCACCTTTGGATTTTCACTTGTGGCAAGGTACAAAGATCCCTCTATTCCCAATCAAGACTTGACAAGCTCCCAGGCCTAACCAAGAGGAAACTTTTAATAGAAACCCTGACCTGGACCACCTACTGACCAATTTGAACCTAAGCATACCATCCTATCCTAATGAGCCCTCTGGCTACCCTTCAATGCAAAGACTAATAGCCAAGAACCTAAAAGACTAAACCAGGAAGACTAACCCTAGAAAGCAAAAAGTAGGGGTCCCCATTTGCAATGGGGCGATGTGTGAATACGTCGCAACAGGTCTCAACGCCTTCATAGATTTGGTGGTGCCTAGGCATGGTTTTATGGCAAAGGGAGGTGACTGGCTGAATGCTGCAAACTTTAACCCACCACTATGCCCTTTCCTTTTCTAGTGTGCATCATCTAATAAGGAAGAGCGTAGGGCAAAAGCCTTGGTGGGGTGGAGATTTCTCAAGGAATATGTGCAGGAATGGGAGAAGTTGCATCAAGGGACGATGGAGGAGGCGATGAAGAAAAGAAAACGATAGAATTTCAAGAAGGAAGATTACTAGGAGGTAAACTAGGAGAAGAAAGCTAAAAAATCTTGAATGTCCATATCTTCAGTTTTTGTATATATGAAAGAGTCGAACGGTAATGGGTAGTGTTGATGTGTTTTTTATGCACTATCAAACAGAATAAAATACCCAAAAGTATCTTATCCTCTCTTGAACAAAATCTCTCAAATGCTGAAAATTAGCTTAAGGATCACTTGAGAAGACTCCAAGGTTCATGAATGTAGGGTCACTACGTGTGGATAAGCTCGGTTGGTTGATGTGATTATGCTGGAATCACAAGGGGACTTACGTTTGAATGCCTGAATGCTTGATTTGTTGGAACTTAGGTCATTTGATGTTGCAATATGGTGATACTTTTTGTCCTAACTAGCTTGATTTTGAAAAAAATAGCAAAAGATGAAGGGTTGAGAAGGTCTATTCTAGGGCCTAGAATGTAAGAAGATGGATGAATGATTAGATGGAATACTACTGAGCGAGGTCTCACCATCAAACTGAACAATTTGACACAAGCTCAGTGCAATCTTCTAAGGACATTTCAAAGATGTTCAAATCATTACCCTCAAACATTGCTCACCATTCAAGTTAATGCATAAACAATGGAAGCATAACAATTTGAATTTAAGCTCATATGATTCCAGTTGACCATGCAAGGCACACTTACAATCAGCAAGAGGCTAGTGGTATGGACTAAACGGATTCCACACAAATACATTTAACAAATCCTTCCATTCAATCTAATTGACATGAAAATAAATTGAGAAGTAGAACCATGAGGCTTGTTGAAATAACAAATTTCACCATAACTTCGGTGAAAAGAGTATCTCATTTACAAGTCATATCAACAATTCTTCCTTCTCCTAATCTACTTCTATTCTATCCTCTATTCTATTCTTATTCACTAATTATTAGCTATTCACTATTAGTTATTAACCTTTACAAATGGAGAGTTTGAGCTTTATATAGAAAGCTCATTTGCAATGAATGGCCAAGATTGAATCTCCATGACCATCAATGGCCAAGATTTTACAATGAAACCCTAATTAGGGTTTGTTACAACAAACTCTCCTTAGCCAAAGAGAAAATTACATTTAGAGAATGCGGACCAATAGATATCGAGGGTAGGTACATCGAAGTTTGTGCATCCATGAGTGAGCTTGGTTCATTGAATCAAGACGCGTTGATGTGGACCTCTCTGATTGGTGGAGTAATGACTGGGATGCCATCTCAATCTTACACTTGTGCTTGGTCAAGGAACGTTGAGCAATATCTCTTGATACTCAACATTATTCAGTTGCTCAATGTGATGATTGATGAGAAGCGGACTTTGATTAACTCTTCTGAAACTATCTGCTTCTTTGATCATGTTTGATACATGCTTGGTGATGACCTTGATTGACCTTCTCTTGCTCATGATATACTTTGAGTGGATGGTGCACTTGGTTGAATGTATCTCTTCAATGTACTGACTTCGATTCTTGGATTCCCGAAAGGAATTCAAGATTGTAAAACATTCTCTCACCATGTAGGTTATCCTTCCTTCATGCTCTAGCGCCTTGAGGTATTTGAGTGATTTCTTCTTTGCATCCTTTAATATCTTCATGCTATCATGATGTGGTGAGAGTCTTTAAACACTTTGAGATCTTCTCTTCCTTGATGTTCTTGTGTTTGCTGATAAAGCTTCTTGAAGAGGTCCTCCTTGTATCTTGTCCTTGGTGTTGAAATTTTCTCCTTGAAATCTTTGTTATAATCTTCCTCCAACCTGGTCCTTTTGATCTCTTTCCTTACCTCCTGCAAAACAAACAAATGGGCATCAAACATACATGATATATAACCTTTACATATTCCCATCTTGACTTGATCTCACTCTGATTTTATGTGATTTTTCACTAAATCTGATCAAGAGGAGGCTAATATCATTCAATGAGCTTGTTGTAGTTGTAGGGAGTTTTCTGTATAGAAGATGAATTCTCTGCTTATATGATGAATCTGGGCTACTTCGTGGTGAAATTCACTCCCCTTGATGACTGGATCTGCACCTTCAATGCCTAAATTCACTTTAATGCTGACTGATTTTACTCCTGCATTGACAAAATTCACTCATATGCTTATGAAATTCGCTGACCTGCTGCTGATCTGCTTCATATATTCGCTGCTGGAGAGGAAATTCGTTTTGAATTGATGTCCAAATGATTGTTTAAAAGTCCCCTTATATGGAAGTCTTAGGGCAGAGGACATGTCACTTGGGGTAGGAGCCGACCTGATTTTGAAATAAATAAAGTAACAAATTACCTTTCTCATGCTGGCCGACTTCACCTTCTTGCATTCAAATTCAAATTTTGAGTTGATTTAGTGTCAAATGTGTATTGAATTTGAGGAATTCGCTCACAATAGGGAGCAAGGTACACGATTTGACAAATTTCGCTCTTGACATGAGGCAATGTACAGAGCTTGGGTAAAATTCGCTCCTGACCTTGGGCAAGGTACATGACTTTGAAAATTTCGCTCCAAACATGAGGCAATGTACATGTCCTTAATAAGAATTTCGCTCCAAACATGAGGCAATGTACATGTCCTTAATAAGAATTTTGCACCAAACCTTGAGTAATGTACATGCTTTAACAAATTTCGCTCCAAACATGAGGCAATGTACATGACTTGGGTAAAAATCACTCCTGACCTTGGGCACTGTACATGTCTTAATGAGAATTTCGCTCCAAACATGAGGCAATGTACATTTAAATTTCGCTTCAAATCAGGAGCATTGTACAGTCTCTAGGAAAGTTCGCTCCAATGGGAGAGCACTGTACATGACCTTTGTTGACCCTTAATTCGATTCCCTCAATTTTCTTTCGCTTTAGTGATTCAAGCCTTAAGTGTTTAAACCATTCCACACGAAAACCATATCAATTTGTTCTTCAATAAGGCATAAAGATAAATTTTGCTTCACTTGGAGGGCATTGTACAGGGTCTTCAAGGAGTTTCGCTCCAATGAGAGAGCACTGTACAGTCTTCATGATGATATTCGCTTCAATTGGAGAGCACCATACAGGGTCTTAGGAGAAATTTGCTTGAATTTTGGAGTAAGGTACATGGTTTGACAAAGACTCTTCATTCAATCTTTTCACTTGCCTTTACTTCACTCTCTCAAACCTCAAATCTTTTGTTCACTCCAATGCCAAATTAACCTTCAAAGGAAGCCTTAGGAGGAATTCGGCTCCTGATTGGGAGCAAGGTACATAATCTGGAGAAATTCACTCTAAATAGGCCCGAACTTAAAGTAAACTTCTTATTTGCCCTTCAAACACTTAGTCAGATTTTTTATTACATTAGGCAGATTTTTAAACTTTGTTTGCATTTCAGGGATGCTAGGCGGTCTTTGGAGTTTCTTTGCATTCTCTGACTTGAGCGGCCATTTGATGTTGGTTTGTAGTTGAAGATATGAGCAGCTTTAAAGCCCTCCTTTGCAGCTTTGATCAGTTAATTTGAATGTCCTTGCATCTCCCCATTTGATCAGCTAACTCAGGCAGCTTTGCAAACATGACAGGCCAGATTAGGGGACCTTTGCAAACCAAAACATGATCGGAGAAATTGAAAACCTTTCAAAGCTTTGTCAACTAGCTGGCCTGGTATGTCACACTTTCAAAGGCACAAAATCATTTCCAATGAAGCCACCTTGATTAGACTTGGATAACCATTGAAAAGATTCAAATCTCAGATCTGAACTTCATATTGCCACCTTGGAGGTCAAACTTGCTGAACAGTGACAAATTCGCTGCCCTTTCAATTACTGTTGAAGTATCAATTATCAAAACTCAATATCGTGGTCCTTCAAGCCTGAGTTCAAAACAAAATCTCCTTGATCATATATCAGTGAGTGAATCAGATTGCCTTTGGGGTGATCTCTGATGATTATCATTTAAGTAAAAGACCAAGATTGCTGCCTCAAAACGATCAGAATTTGATCAATATCACAGTTGCTGCTGTATGCACTAGCTGGGCGATCCTCAGTGAATGTCCTCAAAAAAAATGATTTCACCACCTTTGAAGCGAATCCTTCATTGTGAACCTGGAGATTTGGATTAAATTTACAGTGAAATGTGCTTTATATTCTCCATCCTAAAGTTTTAATGGAGCCCAAATATGCCACGGGTGTGAAAAGGGAGTGGAAAGGTGTCATAGAAAAGAGGATATTGTGGCAAAGAAGATGGGTTGATGTGGTAAAGAAGTGCCACGGAGGGGATAAGGTGGAAGGGATGAAGGGGTAGAGTGAGGTGGATGCTCTCTCTTTTATTTAAAATTCCTAAAAAAACTTTTCTTTCATTTCAAAATTTTGGTGCGGCCAATGTAATATGTGGCATGACAAGTAATTAAAACACTTAAAATCTCCAAGCTAAAGCTCGGTGGGTCCCAGCAAGGAAAGTCCTTAAAAACCTTGTTTAATTCTCCATTTTGAGTTTAAAGTGGGGCCCAAAAAGGTGATGAATGGAAATGTGAGAGAAGATAAGAGTGGTAGGGGAAGTGCCACGTGAGGAAGGGAAGAAAAAGATGTTGGGGAAAGGGAGACATAAGGGATATGGATGTGGGGAAATAGGTAGAGTGAGTGCTAAGCTAGGGTAGAGAGGTATAAAGGATAATGGTATGAGGAGTAAAGTGGAATGGGACGTATAAGGGGTAGTGGAAGGGTAAAGGTGGGGTAGACTAGATGGAATGAGGGTTGGGTAGGGTGGTAGCTAAAGGAAAAGGGTATTGTTGGCATTTTATGAAACCCTTGGTCCATCAGTAAGAACCAATCAAAGATACAATCCATGGCCCAGCGCTGCCCTAGTTGATCAAGGAGAAAAGCAGAAGAATTATGAAGTGTGAGGTATTGCTTTGCCCCGAGGAAGTTCCTGTTGGTGTTGGAAATAAGCCACACCCAGACCGACAATGGACTGGTCCAAGAGGGGCCAGTAGCTCAGTGGTAGAGCACTCCAGCAGCGTATGTAGGTTCAAGTCCTAGCTGGTCCATGTCTCAACATGGTATCAAAGCCAGGTCCAGGCTAGGAGCCCCAAGCACACGAGAGGTGTGGCTTAAGGGGGGATGTTGGTGTTGGAAATAAGCCACACCCAGACCGACGATGGACTGGTCCAAGAGGGGCTAGTAGCTCCATGGTAGAGCACTCCAGCAGCGTATGGAAGGTCCTAGGTTCGAGTCCTAGCCAATCCATGTCTCAACAGTTCCTTAGCCTTTCCTTCCTTCCCAGGAACTCCAGAATTCCGAGGTTCCGAAGTTCCTTCTCTTTGCCTTCTCTTGTTCTTCTTCTCCAAAACTCCGGAACCCCGAGGTTCCGAAGTTCCCTCTTCATTTTCTTCCCTTCCCCGGAACTCCGGAACCTCGAGGTTTTGAGGTTCCTTCCCTCTGCTGCCTCTCCTTTCTTTTTCCCAGAACCCCGAGGTTTCGAAGTTCTCTTCCTTTGCTTCCCTTCTTCTTTCCCGGAATGCCGGAACCCGAAGGTTCCGAAGTTCCTTCCTTAGCCCTTTTTCAGTTCTCCAGAACTCCGAAACCCCGAGGTCCCAAAGTTCCCTGCTGCTCTCTTTTCTCCTTCCCAGAACCCCGAGGTTCCGAAGTTCTCTTCCTTCGCTTCCCTTCTTCTTTCCCGGAACTTCGGAACCCTGAAGTTCCTTCCTTAGCCCTTTTTCAATTCTCCGGCACCTTGAGGTCCCAAAGTTCCCTGCTGCTCTCTTTTCTCCTTCCCAGAACCCTGAGGTTCCGAAGTTCTTTCCTTATCTTCCCCACTTCAGGAACCCGAGTTTCCAAAGTCCTCGGACTTCTTTCCGGCTGGCGACACTTTCGGGTGGCGTGATCAACACTCAAAGCTTTAAATGCTCTAACGACTTTTGTGACTTGTGCACCTTCTTTTGTGGAGCTACAGGGGTGCATTTAACGTTTTGGCAGGATTTCCATCAAGAGAGGTACGGGGCCATGCTTGTTATGCTGACTTATGTCATGTCTGCATGCTCTGACTTTGGAAGGTCAGTCAATCCACCCTTCTCGGGGTTGCCTTTTCAGGGTATGGCAAGGTTGCTTGCATGTACAGAAGTCAAGTGCATGCACTTCCCTGCACTCTCAGACTGACACACAAGGGTCATGATCACTCTTGTAACCATTTTTCTATATAAAGGTTGTTAAGCCTCGTTGCAAAGGGTTCTCTCCTTGCTGGCTTGAGCTATTCTATGCTCTCCCACTTCTCTTGTATTTATCTTGCATTTATGCAACTGTAAGTTTGGTTATTGGCCTTATAATGAATTGAAATCACCATTCTTGCCTTCCTTCAAACTTATGTATGTTGTCTATGTTTCCTTACCTTCATCATAGGTGTATGTTTTGTGGCTCTTTTCTCATATATATTGTGTTAACTTATTTCTGAGTGTGACTTGTGGGAAACCTTTTCCTCTTTTGGCATTCAGCGAACTCTAACCTCCATACATGCATTGGGGCATACAACTGAAGTTTGTGCATCTCCTGGGTATTTCAATTGATTCTTTGTGTCATTTCAGGTAGGGAGAGGAACAATCTCTTCTTGGTGCATCACCTCCTTTTATTTTAAGCAATTCTCTCTTCCCTTTACCTCAGCAAGTTGTTAGGACAGGCTTAGGATTAAGTTTTGAAGTGTTGAGTTGGTTCAACACCTACACCTGGATTGAGAAGGATGTCGGCCTTCTTTGGAGATTCAACCCCCTTGCACAAGGTCCCACACTTCGAGGTTGTTTCCATGTTTCACAAGGTTGCTAAGTTGATAGCTCAGCAAGGGTGCAAACTTTTGTGATGGTAGGTAGAAGGGCAAGGGGTGTGGTAGGGTGGAAAGGGAGTGTGGTTAGTGTAGGAGATGGGGTAGGATAGAAGGTAAGCTTAGGGGAATAAGGAGGTAAAAGGTAAGGTAGGGAGGTAGGAGGTGTGGTAAATGGAAGTTGGAGGTGTAGGTGAGGATGAAGGTATAGATAAGTAAAGGAAGTGGAGGGAGATGAGAGGGAGTGAGGGAAAATGGAAATGAAAGGGGAGGTGGAAGATATGAGAATGTGGTGATGGCAAAGGTGAGAAATGGAGATGGGAGTGATCGGGTTTGGACACCCATTGATAGGACTGGGAGAAGTGGAAGGGATTATGCCTTGGCTGGGCAAAGGAAGTGTTGAACCTCACTCCATCCTTAAGAGAGAGACTTGATCAGCTCCTGAGCAACTACAAACAAAAGGTTAATAGCGAAGACTCGACAACAACCAACTAAGCCAAGACAACTAGCCTAGAAAGCATAAAAGTGGGGGTCCCCATTTACAATGGGGCGATGTGTGAATACCTCACAACAAGTAGAATTGTATGTAAGGATGTAAATTTGTAACTATTTGCACGAAATAGACATAGCAGAAATTTTGTATAAGTTGTTTTTAGAGGTGTAGATAGGGAATTGATCATCTATGGTAAAGCCACTTTTACGTAACTATGAACTTTATTTCGATTATTAATAAAAACTTAAAACTTTCATCATATTCATATATATATATATATATATATATATATATATATATATATCCACCTAAGCAAGATGAATATACTCAAGGTAAAATAATGTCAAAGAGAGGATGATTTTCCCAAAAGACTACCTAGAGAAAATTGGGAAAGAGAGTAAACTTATCTTAGAATATTAAAATAATGTCCACCTAAGCAAGATAAATATACTCAAAGTAAAATAATGTCAACTTACTAATGTTGTTGATGTTTTAGTTGCCATTGAAGATGACACTTTGTTGACAAAGACGATAGATATTGTTTCAAATGATATCAGATGTTGATGAAGATAATGATAGTTGTTGCTTAAGATATTTAGTTTGTGGAATTTTAGGTACAACTAATAATAGGCATTCCTGTTTAAACCATGATTTTTTGAACAGTTTAAGTTTAGATTTTTATTTATTAATTAAATGTTGTTACAGAAGAAAATCAAATGCTATTTTTAGTAAGCATCATCTGTTGATTTATTTGCCTTATTTTTAGTTTATATTTAGATTCAATCACCCAATTGAAGACCACATGCAAGCGACTTATTTTAGGTTTGTTTTAATTGTTCTTTTATCAGTTCTTTATAAGTGTATCGTACCAAGCAGAAGAAGTTTTGAGAGAGCAATTCAAAAAGTAAAGTTCAGATTGTATTCAGACTCAAGGAAGTCAATTTTCAAAATAAAAGTTTTTTGGGGGTGTTTATTTTTTAGCAACTCTTGTCTTATACAAAATTTGCATACTCACAATATAATTCAATCAAACCATATTTGACATCAACAATATTTGTGTCAATCCATTGTTCCATGGAGACACATCCCTGCCCCAAAAAATGACCCACATCCCCTATACGGGGACGTTTCCAAGACTTGGGAACTTGGGGGAAACATCCCCCCACAGCACGACCACCTTTAACACCTCTATTGGGGACCACTATATGGGACATGCCATTACATACTGATTGTAACCTTTAACTTTGTGAAAACTAGTTTGCCTTTCATGGGCCACTCACAGAGATGTTATATAGCAGATTTTGCCTTTAAAATATCAATTCAGCTCAATTTGTATATCAGCGCTGCCCGCCGCCCCACCCCAACCGTCGCTCCATTGTAGTCCCCCCGCCAACCCCTAATTTAGGCTCTTGGACCCCATCCCTGAAACCCATTCCAGTGTCCCCCATTAAGAAACTCCATGGAACTATGGTTCAATCACATATTTTAGAGAAGTGCCTCCTCCATTGTCTCTTTGGATTTGCAAATGCAATCCATACTGTCCTATCTTTATAGTGACATGTTTGCTAGGGTAGCAAACATGTTGCATTACAAGCTTGAATTTTTGTAGTCTCCAATCACACATATGAAGACATGTCATCTCTAGCAAGCCAAAAGTCCTTAATTAAGTATATTGTAGTTTATCCTCTAGACTACAAGCCAAAAAACCTTGATGACTTGCATCCTAAGAACCACAAAAAAGGACTCCAATACGTCCATGGCATCAATGAAGGAAGAAAAAGAGGTGGAAGCAAGGACAGTTCCAAAGAAGAAATGAGCAAAACTTTCCAAATCAAGAAGACAAAAGCGAATCCATTTATTAATATTAGCTCGTGATCTAAGTTGATTTCAGATGAAGTTATTTAAAGGCTTGTTTTAGGAACTTATGATCTTCCACGTCCATGACATTGAGTTGAGTGAAGAAGGTTGTAAAAATCATAGTTGAAAAAATTGGACTTAGCAATAACTTGGTGGACACAAAAATTTTAACTACTTGGGACTCAACAAACATTTCAAACATTAAAAAATATATCAATTCATAAAAAATATTCTTTAAAGATACATATTACTGAATTTATAAAAAAATATTGCTAATTTCTTTCATATATATAGATCGAAATTAGAGTTTATTACATATCATAGACCTGCAAACAAGTTCAATACATATCAACTTCAAGTTTCAATATAAATAAAAATTACAAATCATAAATTTATTCTACAACTAAAGCTCAAAATTTTGTTGTTATGTGGGTGTCCTCAAATTGGATGGTCAGCTACATCATCCTCAACAAGAGCATTAGGCATAGGATAATGTTGTGGATGCAATGAACTTGCCCTTAATGGCATTTGGCTGCCTCACTCTCCAAATGAGCTATCTCGTCAGCATTAAACATTGGATCCAGATCCTCAGCAACCCAATTTAACTATGGATTGATGTAATCAAGGTCAAGCTGACAATGTGTCTCCTATCCCTCTACCTCCTTTGCATGTAATAGAAGATTGTTTTGTACACAAATACAAGGTCATTCAAGTGCTTTTGAGTTGACCAGTAGCAGTTACTTTTGTGAATAGTCTCAAATATTTCAATTGCACTCACAATCAAAGGTGCTACAAGGCTAAGAAAAAATACAAAAGCAAGCTTTTGAAGATTGCGTATTGTTAAACCAAAATCTTCCTGCCACAAATTTGAAATGACAATATTTATAACTCTATAAGGATTTAGACATGCTTAAAAGTTAAAGTAAACAATAAACTAAACTTAAACGTATATGATTTTTTACTTGGTTGCAAAATGGCTCTCCTATGAATGCATAAAAGGTGAGGAAAACAATTTCCCCTCCAACCACTTATAAATTTGTAATTTGTCATACAAAGTCAGAAAGATTCTCATCAAAAATCAAACTCTCAATACACATGTTGAGGCCAAGCTTAACCTCCTCATCTGGTTTGAATGAAGCGTAAAAAAACTTAGGGTTCAAATAGTAAGTAGCAGCATGAATATGTTGGTAGAGTTGTCAATTCCACCTTCAATCAACAATGCATCATATGAGTTCATATTTGTTTTTAGTTGACCCATACACATATCGAATAGTCCTTTTGGCCCTACCAATGGCCTCATATAGATACCCCTTGAAATTTCCATCTCCATTCGTCAATTGTAAGACCTTAACCAACAATTCTTACACCTATAACAAAGCAGTGGTAATAAAATTAGAAAATTAAACTAAATCATTTTATTTTTTTAAAACAGCAAATTAAAATATCATTATTTTACAAAATCAACAAATTGTATCATTGTAAAAAAAAAAAAAAAAAATTAATAAGAATTTTATGATTAAAAACTTAACTTGAAAATCTTCTCCATGCCCTTAGCAAATGTATCATAAAAAATGGTTTTCCTAACCCTCTTCGTTTTAGCCTTCCTATAATAAGGACATGTCCACCTTTCACTCACAAACATGCACTAAGATTAGGCAACATGGCTGCCATACTCTATAAGGTGATGAAATTAGTGGCAAAATGTGACTCTTGAACACAAAAGCATCTTTCCAATGTCTCGTGAGATTTAGGACTCGTGTGGATGTAGAAGTATGTTGTGACATTCCTTACACCTTCCTCCACTTTCTTCACCCAATTTAGTTTTCCTATGTCCTTAAGGAGAAAGCCAACGTATTGGGCGACACAAGTGCTACACAACAACTTAGGGTGCCTCGCCTATAAATATCTAAAACCCCCAACATACACAAAAGCACTATCTATTACTCTCTAGATAACATCTCCCACTTCTACCTCCACCATTTTATCCACCAAGTTGCACAAGGTCTTGGCATTTTTTATTTCATTGTAGACATCAACTAACTTCAAAAAGCCTAACTATCTTCTTGAAGCCACTAAAAAGTTAATTAGCGTTGTCTCCATGCCATCTATCCACTCATCAAATAAAATGTTGCAACCCAGTTAGTTTTTGTTCCTCTACTAATTGATTTGTGATTGGAATGTATCCTACGAAAAAGGGACATTCAACTCTTGACAACTTGGGGCTTTAAACCTCTTACCCACCACAATCAATGAAATGACCAACTACTCCTAAGAAGAACTTCTAGCAACATTAAATAAAATGTTGTTCTAGTACCAAAATTTGGCACATGCCAACTCCATATCATGCTATATTTCCTTATTCCACAATATCTTCCAGTGAAGCTTGCACACTAAGAGTATTACAAGAAAGAAAAAACTAGAATTATAGCTACCCACATTGTTTAATCCATGTATCTATAGCCTAATGGAAGAAGAAAAGCTCACTATATCTCCCTATGACCCTATAGAACTCATACCTAGTTTTGTAATTGCCGCATCTTCTTCTCTACTTTCTTCTACCTCATATGCTACAAGAAATTTCACCTTTTTCTTAACCTCTTGAGTTGATTGTGTGCATGGCATATATCCACAAGCGATCCATGAAAGATGATATTGAGGCAATTTATGCCTCCTCCCATATCTTGATTGTAAAGTCCCTATCACAATTTTACGTGGTGACACATACTCATATCCCATAGCATCCCATATATGCTACAAATTTTCTACAAACACATAGTAATGCCACTTGCTCATCCTTTAGATCCTAAGGTAAGTTTGGTGACTAGTTTTTTTGCTTTTAACCTAAGTTACCAAGTATGCCCTTAAGGCATCCTAGACCCATACCAAGTATGTCTAGGTACAGGTATGCCTTGGGTGCATACCCGAGCACCTAGTTTTGCCCAAGGTACATAAGAGGCATACTTGAGCACTTGAGCATACCCAAAGGTGTTTGAGTACCAAAAGGTAACAAAAAGGGACAACTTACCCCTTTTTTGCAACCAAAAACCCTAAATGCCCCTAAAAGCATCATTTCACCCAATGAAAAGATCATTTTGCTCTCTTCACTCTCGCTTTCCTCATTTTTTCTAAAAAAAATTTGCATGGGCATAGCCTCTAAACCTCCACTTCTAGTTCGTAGGGAAATGAAATGTTTCCTAGCACCCCTTCTATCGTTGGGTTTTTCTTACATCTAACACCTTGGGCAGCTTTACATTGTTGCCCCTCAAACCCATTAGGGTCTCCACTCCCAAACCCCCACTAGTTAGTGGGACCTCTTGTCATATAAGAAATTTGACTACAATGAGGAGATCTAGGAGTGGAGACTAGAATCAAGAACTTAGACAACTAAAATTATCACTAAAGAATGTCAACTGATAAAGATAAATATTAAATATTTAATTATCAATTCGCATTTAATATTTATCTATATCACTACCATTTTGGCATTTGGCATTGATCAATGATGAAGTATCAAACTATCAAATGTATTTAGTTTTACAACTTTGTATATTTCTTAAAATTTTGTACCCATACCCAACTATCAAATGTATTTAGTTTTACAACAATTGCCCATACCCACGTACCTAGTTCTCGTACCCATACCTAGTTCTCATACCCATACCTATTCTCGTACCTATATTGGCAACTTAGAGTTTAACCGATTAGGTCCCTAAATATTAGTATTATGATGTGGTGACATGTCCTTCATATCCTTTAGCATCCCACAAAGAGCAATATTATGAGAATCCCACAAAAACTATAATAGTGTGTTTTGCCTATTGGATCCAACAAAAAATAGGATTAGGATATGGTGATGTGTACCCCTATCCTTGAGCAACTCATTTACATTGTTGATTTTTTTGCAATCACAATGATGCCATTGGCATTCGTCCATTGTGTCATAAGATAGGTTAACCAAATATTTTCAATATGTACACCCATTCAGTCCCTAAATAATAGGGTTATAACATGGATGACACATCGTCCCTCTCCTTTAATGTCACATTTACAAGCATCCCAAAAACCTCATAAAAACTACAATATGTAGATATTATCACTTAATCTCACCATTGCTAAAGATCTATTGTCCCATTGCTCATCTACAACAGTTTTCACAACAATCATATGCAAGGCTTATACCTTAATTTTGCATACCCCTCTTCCATAACTACACCACATTGCAAACATTACTTTTGGCTCACCAATAGAAGATGATCAAGGAGTTGCAATCCATCTTCCATAGATAGCATCACTTTCCTCTCTTCACACTGCTACACAATCCTCAAAATTATAGGAAACTGATTAGCAGTCAATACACGTTCCTTATAGGATCATGTTTCTAAGGAGTCCTACACTAATAGGGTGCATTTATTTTATATCATATCATTGCCATCTTTGCATACTCAGTCTTTTAAATTATAAATTGCATTATCATGTTCAGAACTGCTTTAGGACTTTTCTGCATTGCACCTATATTGTATTTTATCATACAAGAAATATGAAGTAATCAATATTGCATTCCCCAACCACTGCATAATTTTGGAAATTGCAAAGGCCAAATTATTAAATCTTGTAGTTAAGCTATGGCTATTGCTATCTTGTTGTGTTGCATTTAATTGAGATTTGTTATCACAATAAGCAAAGTAGCATTTATATTGTCGTTATATACCTAGGCATATTATATCATCAATTATGGGGTGAAAGAGATGCCAACAAGTAGGACACATCCCTTTAGTAGTTACAATGGATCATGTGGATCACTTGTGTAATTAGTTTGTATTGGGTGATGAGTCGACCTATGTGTTGTGACGTTTTCACACATCGCCCCATTGCAAATGGGGACCCATGTTTTTTTTTTGCTTTTTAGGGTTTGTTTTTTGGTCTTTTAGGGTTTTGTTAGTTAGCCTTTGCATTTTGAGTGTCGCCCAGGGGATCACATGGATAAGCAAGTCCGGCTTGAGTGATGTCCTGATCCTGAAATTTTGGCTAAGTCTGAATGTCCTGATCCTGAAATTTGGCTAAGTCTGAAAGTCCTGATCCTGAAATTTGGCAAGTCTGGAATGTCCTGATCCTGAAATTTGACTAAGTCTGGAAACTGAAAAACCTCAAAAAACTAGATTTTGCAATATAACTCCTGGAGGTCTGAAACCACTCTCAAACATCCTGAAAGTATATATGGAATATAACTTAAAGTATAAGAAAGACTTATACTTAAATGTTATATTCCATAAAAATTATCCTGATAGAGAGTTCGAAAAGTCAAATTTCGCTCCTCTCCTTCACTGAGGATCCAGAGCGAATTTCGCTCCTGTCCCTCTCCAAGTGACCAAGACGAATCGCTCCTGTCCCTCACCAAGGGTCCAGGGCGAAATGGCTTATTTGAGTCATTCCTGACCTTGTTTGGTCAAATTGAAACATCAAAGACACAATGAAGGACGAAATGAGCATGATAGAGCATCGAGACAAGACAATGAAATGATGAAGTTTTTTGCCTAGAAGGTCAAATTCGCTCCTGTCCCTCACTGAAGGACCAGAGCGCTTTTCTTTATATGCACAATTTTAGACCTTTTTTGGACATTAACTTTTATTCATAGTA
Organism: Cryptomeria japonica; assembly: GCF_030272615.1. NCBI lineage: Eukaryota > Viridiplantae > Streptophyta > Pinopsida > Cupressales > Cupressaceae > Cryptomeria > Cryptomeria japonica. Next base: position 641,673,747 of record NC_081414.1, read on the forward strand.
TGAAGTAAGGTGAAATCTTCCCTAGCAAAGGAAATTTGAGATGAAAATTGTAGTGATTTGGCCTTGAGGACAAAAATCGCTCCTGTCCCTCACTGAAGGACCGGAGCTTGATTTTCAAATTTGCACTGTTCTTGCAGGATCAGGACAATTTTATGATTGGAAGAGATCAAGGAGGGCATGTTTTGTCCATTGAATATAATTTAAGCAGTCTACAAAGGAGTAAATCAACCCAAATGACAAAAAGTGCTCCCGTCCCTCACTGAAGGACCGTGCCACTTTTTCAAGTTTCTCCTATTTGTTTGATATTTTATGGCAAAACTTGACTTCGATGGGAAGGACGAAGGATGTTTTATGCCTTGGACGCAATTGAGAGATTTAAAGAACAAAAGGGTACGCCAAGATGTCAAAAGTGCTCTCGTCCCTCACTGAAGGACCGTCCCACTTTTCCAAAAGTGCTCCCATCCCTCACTGAAGGACCGTCCCTCTTTTCTAAAAATACAAATTTCTTGCAAAGGCAAGGCAAGTTGCGTGATTGAAATGAATGAAAGAGGGCAAGATTCATCCATTGAAGATAATTTGGAAGACTAGCAAAGGACGAATTGGCTTAAAAATGAAAAAGTGCTCCCGTCCCTCACTGAAGGACCGGAGCTTGAATTCCAAATTTGCATTATCCTTGCAAGATTTAAGTGATTTCGCGATTTGAAGAGGTCAAGGGAAGTGTGTTTTATTCGTTGAATATAACTTGAGTGGCCTACAAAGGAGAGAATCAACCCAAGTTGCCTAGGTGCTCCTGTCCCTCACCAAGGGACCAGAGCGAAAAACACATTAGCAAGCCTTCCTCCCCAAATTGGGACGAATCCAGGTCAAGGCACAAGTTTGGAATGATACTTAAAGTGCTTCAAGGTGGAATGGAGTTGCGAGAACCACAAATTTTAAGGGCAATTAGCTAAGGCGCTCCTGTCCCTATCCAAGGGACCAGAGCGAAAGTTATCAAAATTCATTATTTTTTTGCCTTATTTTAGCAAATCGCACTAGATGCCAAGTTCGCCCAAAACTTCGAAATATTTTAAAAAATTTTAATTAAATTGGCATTTAATGAAAGGCGCATAACATTTAATAATTAATTTTGGAGCCTTGGAAAATTGTTTTTTTAATTAATTGAGGCATTTCGAAATTAATTATTATTAAATTAAAGTTAAAAGAAGAGCGCTTGAGTTATCCTTTTTATTGCTTAATTAAGTCGGCCTTATTCTTTTATTAATTTTTGTTTATTTTGGCCTATTTTCACCAAGTCGGCCTATGGGAGATGTAGAAGGTGAGCGCTCTATATATTGGAGGTGTTGTTTCACAATTCAAATCATTCAATCATCCTTTCAAGTGCGAAATTGGAGAGCAATTTGAGGAGCGAAATCCAGAAGCTAAGGAAGGCGAAATTCATCTTGAAGGCTATTGGAGAGGCGTATTTCTTGCTAGATTGGAGGATAATTTCCAGATTTTTGAAGACATTTGAAGGCGAATTTCCAGATCTTGAAGAGGCTAGTGGAAGATGGAGTTCTTTTCCAAGCTAAAGGGGGCGCATTTTGCTAAAGGGAGTCTTGATCTACATTTTGCCTAGCGAATTCTCCTATTTTTGCATCATTTTTTAGAATTAATTCCCAAGTGGAGGTATGGCGTAATCACCTTGGCACCATTTTTGAAGATTTAAATTTTGCTTTGAAAATCCTAAATTAGGAAATGATAACTCAAGATTTATCATGAGGTTTCCTAAATTAAAATCTTGAATCTTCCTTTTAAAGTTTAATTTTTAGATTTCAAGATATATTATTAATTGTGAAATGTTGTGTAGGTATCAAGATGGCGACTCCCAAGCTCGAAAGATCTACAAGTCGAAAGACTCTTCTCAAGGAAAATCAAGCCAGATCAAGGACGGTCTCATCAAGGACGATCAAGCAAGGACAAGGGCGACCTCCTCCAGTCTAGCATTGACAAGGACGACCTTCTTCGATCCAGCATCATCAAGATAAGGGCGACCTCTTCCAATCCAGCATTCCAAGGCGAGGTACATCATCATCCTGCAAATCAAGGACACAAGAAGTCAGAGCAAAGGGTTCGTTGAAGAAGCAGATAGTTCCAGATGAATTAATTAAAGCTAGCTTCTCAACAACATCAAGTTGAATATCTACCAAGTTACAAGTGTCGGACGAGGTGGCATCCTAGTCATCGCTCATCCAGTCAGTGTGGTCCACCTCAGCATTTCCAGATTCAATGTACCTAACTCATGGAAGGTGGCACAAACTTCTATGTACCTACCCCGGCTATTCATTGGTCGAATTTTCTAGAGAGGACATGTGTCCAAGCAATACAATTTTATCATTGGTCAAGCATTAAATGTTATGTAATGGTTGTAACAAACCCTAATTAGGGTTTTCATTGTAAAATCTTGGCCATTGATCTCGAATTGATCTAAGCCATCGAATTGTATTGAGGGCACTATATAAGCCCTGGCATTTCATTTTGTAAAGGCAATTAGAGAGAGTTAGAACAGTTAGTAAGCAGTTGGAAGTATTAGAATAGCAATTAGAGTAGAGTAGAGAGAGAAGGCAAAGATTGTTGCCAAGATGTTGTTGTAAAAGACTTGTAACTTCATTGAAGAAATGGTGAAATTTATGAGTCGATTCGACAATTTGCATGGTCTTTATACTTCTCATATTTGATTTCATGTTATTAGATGAGTGGAATTCGTATATCCATACTACTAGCAGTTTGTTGATTGCAGACTTGCCTTGCGTAGTCAACTGGAATCATTCAGCTTAAGCTTAACTTCAATTGTCGCTTCTTCATTGATATGTATCAACCTGATGGTGTCTATGCCTGCAGTGATGATTTGAATATCATAAATCTTTCCTTCGAAGATCGCACTAGCCTTGTGGAGATGGTCCTGCGATGTCAAAACAAGACCTAGTTAGAATTTCATCAAAGATCAATCATTGCTCCTACATTCCTTAGTATTAGGATTAGATTCTCTCCTCGCCCTCGTCTTTTTTCCTTTTTTCAAATCAAAGCTAGTAAGAGCCTGTGTTCCAGCAATATTCAAAGCAGATCAGACGTTCAATCATCGAATGTAAGTCCCCTTGTGATTCCAGCAAATCACATCATACCACAGAGAGCTTATCCACACGTAGAGACCCTACATACAAGAACCTTGGAGTCATCCTGATTGATCCTTTTCGCGACATCTTCAGCAATGAGAGGCTTTACTCAAGAGAGGATAAGGTACCTTTAGGTATTTTATTCTGTGTTTGATAGTGTACAAAATACACGTCAACACTATGTTGAGCTTGTGGTTTCATTAACATGCACGGAAGTTGTTCGATTTGAAGTTGAAACAGCATCAAAGAGAAGAATTTTTTTTTTCTCTAACAATGGGGCCAGATTCTAAAGAAAAATTTCAACCTCTTATATAAGACTCTCCATCTCCTCAATAAATATCACTTGAGCAACCTAAGTGGGTTTGGATTCTTTCAACAGCCCTCCAAATGGAAAAAAAAAAAAAAGCAATTTGACTCATTATTCATCCTCGATGCAGTTGATGTCTTCTTGCTTAGTAGAAAGGGTTGGAACACAATTTTGCTCCTTGGATGCTCATGTGACCTCATCATCCTTAAAGATCATATAACATACATGTGATAGTAGGTTCATCTTCAATCAACAACCCCTCAACGATTTCAAAGAATTTGAGAAAAGCAAGAGAAATCGCCATTTCTAGTGAATATTGTTGCACTCTTTGCAATTCCATCCAAAAAAAGATTCTCTTTTGCTTCCTTCTTTTCTTTTTCATGCTCATTCCTAGCTTGCTATTTATGTTAACACATGAAAGCATTTAGCATATAAGCATGCAAACCACTAACCAAAATCAAGTTTGTATTCAATATATCCCATCATAGAGTTGCATCAAGTTTGTCTGATAGACAATAAGCAATACCCAAGCTTGCTGATTCAAAGAATACAAATCCCACAATCTACTTATGTCTTTGCATCTCTAGACATGTACTTGCATTATGAGCATTTGTATCATAGAAAGTACAATAATTATTTGCCGATGGAGGTCCTTCAGTTGCTGGCCTAGTATGAGGAGCTGGCAAATATGGTCTATTGTTGCTATTATATGGCTGAAATTTCGACTTTGTGCCAATTGTCTCTTCATAATTGTAACATCATTGACCACCCTTTGAAGTAATGGATTTGCTGGACTTTGAACTAGTGGTCTGATAGAATCTTTCTTTATCTTCCTTGTAGTGATCATCTATCCTCCAACCCAAATGCATGCTCTTGAGCATCTATTAATTTAGTGGCTCGACTTGTCTGAAGAAGAAGGCAATATCTAGTGAATGAATATTTGTAAAACAGTTTAAAAAAATCCTAGGAGATAGCTTCAAAATAGTATTGATTCTATGACCACACAATTGAATCTTGCAATAAAATCCCTAATAGGCTGAGCATTCAGAAAACTACTTAAAAGACTTTCACGAGATATCTTGAAAGTATCATGATTCTAGATACCAAACAACTGAATCATCCAATGAAGTCCCTCATAGGCTGAGCATGTATAAACAGCTTAGAAGAATCATAGGAAATTGGCTTCAAAGCAGAATTGATTCTAGAGTCCAAAAAATTGAATCTTGCAATGTACTCCCTCATAGGCTCATTATCATCCTTCTTAGCACTTAAGAACTATGCAAATAGAATATGTTCATCTTCAACTAGCTTGAAGCGCATTGGAGATTTTCACACAGAATTACAATCAGTGATTGAGCCAAAGAAGAGATGGTGGAACCAATCAGCTGCATTTCCCACCAAAGTTCATACAAACAAGGAAATACAATATCTTCATGTGAAACATTCAAAATCCCACATTGTTGTAAACAATAAAATATTTTCATCTCAGTGTTGGCTACCATCACCAAAGAATTTCAAAAATGCTTTTCTTGATCTAGAAGGAAGGTCATGATGTCCTATATGAACCAAAGGGACAATCTGTAATGCTTCTGGATTTGATTGTGTGAGTTTTTTTTTGCATCTACGTTCCGGATCACACTCTGTGATCCATCATCAGGATGACAGCAGAGAGCACAAGGAGAAGAAAATGTCATTTCCCTGAGGCAAAGGAGGAGGAAGCAGATTTGTTCCTTTTATTATTCTTGCCCTTCTTCTTGTTGTTACCACCAATTGTTTGGAGTGGATCTTTGCTGAAAACAAGATCAAGATTAACTTGCTGTGTGGGAGATGAAGTTAAAGCTCCTCTTGCAGGCAAAGAGTAATTAAAACTGTGAGATAGCAGAAATTTGTGGTATGGATCTATCTCACCTCTCTTACACCTTGAATATGTATAAATTTTGCTCGCCAGAATTTTTCTTCCAATTTGGAGGAAGTAGAATTACTCTTCCAGCTACAAAATTTGTTTTCTTTCCTCTTCATTCAATATTGTTGAAGTAGCTCGCTATCGCGCAATATTTTTCTCACGATCCAAAGCTCAATATTACACATAAAATTATTGAATATGTCTTCTTGATCCTATTCAATCCAATTCAATTTAGGTTATAAAACAAGAGTCTTAGGAACATGAATGGTCATTCACTGTAATAGAAGGATTGCTATATTTTTTCCTCATGCTCCACTATGGATACCAAAAACTATTAGTGTTTTAATTTGTAGCTTGAGATACAACACAAAACACAAAACAAAACATGTAAGGTAACCTTTATTAGAATTTGTAAAAGAAGCTCCCTTTTACAAAGACTCAAAGAAATAATATGTTTATTTAGCAAACTGGAAAATAAAACCTAGAACTAGCAGAGATAAGTTTGAGCATGTGGAAATACACATACTAAAAGCAAAACCTATTCAGGCTAGGGCACAAGGCGAATCCACACTTCCATGCAAGACATGAACTTTTGACTGATGTAAGAATTTTAATCTAAAGATAGCAAAAACATGATCATTTATTCTTAGCTTAAATCAAAGACTACAAGAGGATAATTGTTGAAATGATTAGCTAGTTCGGATCATATTTTAATGTTGCCTTGTGGCAATTAAAATATTATCTTATTGTAATAAGGTTAAGCGATTTATGTTTATAGGGCTGGGCCCAAATGTAACGTATGGGTTAAGTGATTTGTGTTTATAGCGCTGGGCCCCAATGTAACGTATGGATTAAGCAATTTATGTTTATAGGGCTGGGCCCAAATGTAACGTGTGGTTAAGCATTTCATAGGGCTGGGCCCCAAACAAGAAACGTGTGACAAGTTGCAAGTTATGTAGGCCCCAAATTGGGCGCCAAAGTGCAAAGCAAAATATGTAAAATAAAGGAAATTAGTTAAGGCCGACTTGGAAGACTTGAACATGATTCTTGTATATAAACAAGATTCATTCTTCACAACAAACATCCTTATCAAGTGCGATCAGCCTTATCCAAGAACAGTCAGCGAATCTGCATGTTAGAGAAAGAAACCATTGGACAACTTGCTGGGCAAGGTGGTGCGCTATACTTCAGTGATCTCCCTCTCCAATTGATGTCAATATTCTGCTCTCTCAGAAGACACACTACAGCTGCATATGCTAGGTTCGGTCTGCCCTAGATTGGCAACCAAATCAGATAAGTAATTTGATTCATGTAATTTGCTTATAATTAAGAATCTGATCTGAATCCTTCATGCTTGGTTTTTCCTCCAAGAGGGAGGTTTTCCCAAGGTACTTGTGTCTTGTGTTGTGTGTTTTTTATTATTATTTCTGATTATTCTCAATCTGTTTATAACTTAAGTAACTAGATTAACATCTGATTACCTAATATCAACATGGTATCAGAGTCAAGTTCGAATTAGGGGTAATCAGATTGATTGTGGTTGTTCCTCCTCCTTCCATTTCTGCTCTTACTACTTCATTCGAAATGTTGAACTGTCTCAGGGTTGAAGATAGACTGGATGGTGCATCCAACTTCACGTCATGGAGATTCCGAACCATGCTTGCAGATCTTGCAGACATTGTGGACAGATCTTCCATTAAACCTGAGGCAGAAGAAGAAAAGACTTCATGGAGGAAGAAAGATTTTCAAGCTCAAAGAATGTTGGTTGACTCCATGAAGGATCATATTGTACCTATCATCTCCAAGCTGAAGACTGCCAGAGAAATGTTCAAGACATTGGAAGAGATGTACGAAATCAACAACACCAGCCGTGCCCTAGCCTTGAAGCAGCAGCTTCATCACATCAAGATGATGAAAGGTGAATCCGTCATAGCATACTGCATGAGGATTTCTGATTTGAGAGATCAGCTCTCATCCATTGGGAAGGTTGTTGATGACAGTGACTTGACCATGCTTGCCCTCAATGGTCTTTCGGCATCTTGGGAGTCTTACATTCAAGGAATCAGTGCAAGACCAGATCTTCCCAAGTTCGATCGTTTGAGAGCAGATTGCATACAAGAAGAGTCATGATTGATGGCAAGAGGAATTGAGCGTGATCATTATGATGTAGACAATCAAGTCCTTGCTTCGCATATGGTTAAAGGAAAAGGAAGGAAATGGGATAGAGACACAGATTCAAATGCTGCCCCTAAGAAAAGGAAGGACTTATCTCACATCCAGTGCTTTAAGTGTGACATGTATGGTCATTTTGCTCGGGATTGCAAATTCAGGTCCACCCCTCTTGCTTCCTCTGCAAAAGTTGGCATAGGGACATCTCAGGAGGAGCAAAGGTCAAATGAAAACTTCCTTTTCTAAAAGGAGGAGGAAACTTGACATCATTAGCTTCAAAGGGAGCTTGTCAAGCTTAGAGGGAGACGGTTTCTTTCAGCTTCAGAGGAAGCCTCATGTTTTGTGTAATAGTTTTTTGTTCCACCCTCTGCGAGTAGGTATGGTGGATCCACCCTCTCCGAGTAGGCATGGTGGTGATGCATTCTTCTTTGGGAGAATTTGGAGGTGAAAGCCCTCGTTCCACCCTCTGCGAGTAGGCATGGTGGACGCACCCTCTACGAGTAGGTATGGTGGGCATCATTGAAGAAATTCCACCCTCTGCGAGTAGGCATGGTGGTGCGAGTAGGTATGGTGGGTATCATGGAACAAATTCCATGATGAGTTCTTTCATCCATGGCTGTAGCCATGGTGGTAGCAACTTTGAGACTTTATTATTCATAGAATCCTCTCTAGCTAAGAGGGAGTGTTGAAATGGTTAGCTAGTTCGGATCATATTTTAATGTTGCCTTGTGACAATTAAAATATTATCTTATTGTAATAGGGTTAAGCGATTTAAGTTTATGGGGCTAAGCCCAAATGTAACGTATCGGTTAAGCGATTTATGTTTATAGGGCTGGGCCCAAATGTAACGTATGGATTAAGCAATTTATGTTTACAAACTGGGCCCAAATGTAACGTGTGGTTAAGCATTTCATAGGGCTGGGCCCCAAAAAAGAAACATGTGACAAGTTGCAAGTTATGTAGGCCCCAAATTGGGCGCCAAAGTGCAAAGCAAAATATGTAAAATAAAAGAAATTAGTTAAGGCCGACTTAGAAGACTTGAACATGATTCTTGTATATAAACAAGATTCATTCTTCACAGCAAACATCCTTATCAAGTGTGATCAGCCTTATGCAAGAACAGTCAGCGAATCTGCATGTTAGAGAGCGAATCCATTGGACAACTTGCTGGGCAAGGTGGTGCGCTATACTTCAGTGATCTCCCTCTTCAATTGATGTCAATATTCTGCTCTCTCAGAAGACAAACTACAGCTGCATATGCTAGGTTCAGTCTGCCCTATATTGGCAACCAAATCAAATAAGTAATCTGATTCATGTAATTTGCTTATAATTAAGAATCCGATATGAATCCTCCATGCTCGGTTTTTCCTCCAAGAGAGAGGTTTTCACAGGGTACTTGTGTCTTGTGTTGTATGTTTTTTATTATTATTTCTGATTATTCTCAATCTGTTTATAACTTAAGTAACTAGATTAACATCTGATTACCTAATATTAACATGGTATCAGAGCCAAGTTCGAATTAGGGGTAATCAGATTGATTGTGGTTGTTCCTCTTCCTTCCATTTCTGCTCTTACTACTTCATTCGAAATGTTGAACTGTCTCAGGGTTGAAGATAGATTGGATGGTGCATCCAACTTCACGTCATGGAGATTCTGAATCATGCTTGCACTAAATGGAAGTGATCTTGCAGACTTTGTGGACAGATCTTCCATTGAACCTAAAGCAGAAGAAGAAAAGACTTCATGGAGGAAGAAAGATTTTCAAGCTCAGAGAATGCTGGTTGATTCCGTGAAGGATCATATTGTACCTATCATCTCCAAGCAGAAGACTGCCAGCGAAATGTTCAAGACATTGGAAGAGATGTATGAAATCAACAACACCAGTCGTGCCCTAGCCTTGAAGCAGCAGCTTCATCACATCAAGATGATGAAAGGTGAATCCGTCATAGCATACTTCATGAGGATTTCTGATTTGAGAGATCAACTCTCATTAATTGGGAAGGTTGTTGATGACAGTGACTTGACCATGCTTGCCGTCAATGGTCTTCCGGCATCTTGGGAGTCTTACATTCAAGGAATCGGTGCAAGACCAAATCTTCCCAAGTTCGATTGTTTGAGAGCAGATTGCATACAAGAAGAGTCACGATTGATGGCAAGAGGAATTGAACGTGATCATTATGATGTAGACAATCAAGTCCTTGCTTCGCATATGGTTAAAGGAAAAGGAAGGAAATAGGATAGAGACACAGATTCAAATGCTGCCCCTAAGAAAAGGAAAAAGGACTTATCTCACATCCAGTGCTTTAAGTGTGACATGTATGGTCATTTTGCTCGGGATTGCAAATTCAGGTCCACCCCTCTTGCTTCCTCTGCAAAATTTGGCATAGGGACATCTCAAGAGGAGCAAAGGTCAAATGAAGACTTCCTTTTCTAAAAGGAGAGAGCTTGACATCATTAGCTTCAAAGGGAGCTTGTCAAAAGCTTAGAGTAGTTTTTTGTTCCACCCTCTACGAGTAGGTATGGTGGATCCACCCTCTGCGAGTAGGCATGGTGGTGATGCATTCTTCTCTGGGAGAATTTTGAGGTGAAAGCCCTCGTTCCACCCTCTGCGAGTAGGCATGGTGGACCCACCCTCTACGAGTAGGTATGGTGGGTATCATGGAACAAATTCCATGATGAGTTCTTTCATCCATGGGAGTAGCCATGGTGGTAGCCACTTTGAGACTTCATTATTCATAGAATCCTCTCTAGCTAAGAGGGAGTGTTGAAATGGTTAGCTAGTTCGGATCATATTTTAATGTTGCCTTGTGACAATTAAAATATTATCTTATTGTAATAAGGTTAAGCGATTTATGTTTATAGGGCTGGGCCCATTAAAATATTATCTTATTGTAATAAGGTTAAGCGATTTATGTTTATAGGGCTGGGCCCAAATGTAACGTATGGATTAAGCAATTTATGTTTACAAACTGGGCCCAAATGTAACGTGTGGTTATGCATTTCATAGGGCTGGGCCCCAAACAAGAAACGTGTGACAAGTTGCAAGTTATGTAGGCCCCAAATTGGGCGCCAAAGTGCAAAGCAAAATATGTAAAATAAAGAAAATTAGTTAAGGCCGACTTAGAAGACTTGAACATGATTCTTGTATATAAACAAGATTCATTCTTCACAACAAACATCCTTATCAAGTGCGATCAGCCTTATGCAAGAACAGTCAGCGAATCTGCATGTTATAGAGCGAATCCATTGGACAACTTGCTGGGCAAGGTGGTGCACTATACTTCAGTGATCTCCCTCTCCAATTGATGTCGATATTCTGCTCTCTCAGAAGACACACTTCAGCTGCATATGCTAGGTTCAGTCTGCCCGAGATGGGCAACCAAATCAGATAAGTAATCTGATTCATGTAATTTGCTTATAATTAAGAATCTGATCTGAATCCTTCGTGCTCGGTTTTTCCTCCAAGAGGGAGGTTTTCTCAAGGTACTTGTGTCTTGTGTTGTGTGTTTTTTATTATTATTTCTGATTATTCTCAATCTGTTTATAACTTAAGTAACTAGATTAACATCTGATTACCTAATATTAACATGGTATCAGAGCCAAGTTCGAATTAGGGGTAATCAGATTGATTGTGGTTGTTCCTCCTCCTTCCATTTCTGCTCTTACTACTTCATTCGAAATGTTGAACTGTCTCAGGGTTGAAGATAGATTGGATGGTGCATCCAACTTCACGTCATGGAGATTCTAAATCATGCTTGCATTAAATGGAAGTGATCTTGCAGACTTTGTGGAGAGATCTTCCATTGAACCTGGAGCACAAGAAGAAAAGACTTCATGGAGGAAGAAAGATTTTCAAGCTCAGAGAATGCTGGTTGACTCCGTGAAGGATCATATTGTACCTATCATCTCCAAGCAGAAGACTGCCAGCGAAATGTTCAAGACATTGGAAGAGATGTACGAAATCAACAACACCAGTCGTGCCCTAGCCTTGAAGCAACAGCTTCATCACATCAAGATGATGAAAGGTGAATCCGTCATAGCATACTTCATGAGGATTTCTGAATTGAGAGATCAGCTCTCATTCATTGGGAGGGTTGTTGATGACAGTGACTTGACCATGCTTGCCCTCAATGGTCTTCCAGCATCTTGGGAAGCTTACATTCAACGAATCAGTGCAAGACCAGATCTTCCCAAGTTCGATCGTTTGAGAGCAGATTGCATACAAGAAGAGTCACGATTAATGGCAAGAGGAATTGAGCGTGATCATTATGATGTAGACAATCAAGTCCTTGCATCGCATATGGTTAAAGGCAAAGGAAGGAAATGGGATAGAGACACAGATTCAGATGCTGCCCCTAAGAAAAGGAAGGAAATGGGATAGAGACACAGATTCAGATGCTGCCCCTAAGAAAAGGAAGGAGGACTTATCTCACATCCAGTGCTTTAAGTGTGACATGTACGGTCATTTTGCTCGGGATTGTAAATTCAGGTCCACCCCTCTTGCTTCCTCTGCAAAAGTTGGCATAGGGACATCTCAGAAGGAGCAAAGGTCAAATGAAGACTTCCTTTTCTAAAAGGAGGGAGCTTGACATCATTAGCTTCAGAGGGAGCTTGTCAAGCTTAGAGGGAGCCAGTTTCTTTCAGCTTCGGAGGATGCCTCATCTTTTGTGTAATGGTGGATCCACCCTCTGCGAGTAGGCATGGTGGTGATGCATTCTTCTCTGGGAGAATTTTGAAGTGAAAGCCCTCGTTCCACCCTCAGCGAGTAGGCATGGTGGATCCACCCTCTACGAGTAGGTATGGTGGGCATCATTGAAGAAATTCCACCCTCTGCGAGTAGGCATGGTGATCCCACCCTCTGCGAGTAGGTATGGTGGGTATCATGGAAGAAATTCCATGATGAGTTCTTTCATCCATGGGAGTAGCCATGGTGGTAGCCACTTTGAAACTTGATTATTCATAGTTAAGAGGGAGTGTTGAAATGGTTAGCTAGTTTGGATCATATTTTAATGTTGCCTTTTGGCAATTAAAATATTATCTTATTGTAATAAGGTTAAGCGATTTATGTTTATAGGGCTGGGCCCAAATGTAACATATGGGTTAAGCGATTTATGTTTATAGGGCTGGGCCCAAATGTAACGTATGGGTTAAGCGATTTACGTTTATAGGGCTGGGCCCAAATGTAACGTATGGATTAAGCAATTTATGTTTATAGGGCTGGGCCCAAATGTAACGTGTGGTTAAGCATTTCATAGGGCTGGGCCCCAAACAGGAAACGTGTGACAAGTTGCAAGTTATGTAGGCCCCAAATTGGGCACCAAAGTGCAAAGCAAAATATGTAAAATAAAGGAAATTAGTTAAGGCCGACTTAGAAGACTTGAACATGATTCTTGTATATTAACAAGATTCATTCTTCACAACAAACATCCTTATCAAGTGCGATCAGCCTTATGCAAGAACAGTCAGCGAATCTGCATGTTAGAGAGCGAATCCATTGGACAACTTGCTGGGCAAGGTGGTGCGCTATACTTTAGTGATCTCCCTCTTCAATTGATGTCGATATTCTGCTCTCTGAAGACACACTACAGCTGCATATGCTAGGTTCAGTCTGCCCTAGATTGGCAACCAAATCAGTTAAGTAATCTGATTCACGTAATCTGCTTATAATTAAGAATCTGATCTGAATCCTTCATGCTCGGTTTTTCCTCCAAGAGGGAGGTTTTCCGAGGGTACTTGTGTCTTGTGTTGTGTGTTTTTATTATTATTTCTGATTATTCTCGATCTGTTTATAACTTAAGTAACTAGATTAACATCTGATTACCTAATATCAACAATAGTTACACATGAAAATTGAAGTTAAGGTAGTAGCTAGTACACACATACAAATTGGTAAATTGAATAATAAAATTAATTGCATATGAAGCTATAATTACGTATCTTAGTGAAAACTTTTAGGAATTCATGTTAGTGTCAGGTAAAGCAAGTTGAACTAATAACTCACATAGTTATTATGAGTGTCATATGCTATAGTGTAGGAAGCGAAACTCCTATAAGTGTGTAGTGTATTAAGCGATGGATTTGTAGAATGAAATATCAAATTATATTAATTATTGTTTTGCGCTCTCTCTCTCTCTAAAAACCAATATGGTATTACAGCTTCAAATGATATTTCATTATGTGTAAAATCTGCCTTTTGTAGCATTTCTACAACAACTTGTATTTGATTTGATTCTCGAAATCCATTGAACCATGGAGTATTCTCTAACATAAAATAGTGTAACTAGCAATCTCAGACATTGGGTATTTCTGATAAATCCAATATTCCAAGTTTGAACAACGTCCACACCAAGTTTTGGACAAATAATACTTTGCTATAATGAATCTAAAGTTGGACTACATCCAATGTTCCTGAGGATTTGTATGCCAAAAAAATAACTTACAATGTCGACCAAGGAGTGTCTTGCTTCAGTCGTTCCTGTACCTGAGCTTTTGGAACATTAATTATCTAGTTGTGTCCATTTGAATGATCTTTGTGGCTCTAGATCTCACCAAATTAAACTCATCTAATATCAACTTTTATTATCTAGCGAAGATCCAACTAACGTGGATCGTGGTTGAGCAATTAAGCTTTCAAGGTGATACCATTGGTGTGCCAGAGCCTCTTTGTATTTTTCAAAATGGCTATCTTTCCTACCCCACTAAACATAGCAAGGAGTTGTGTTGATGCTGATGTGAGCGCATTTCCCAGCATCATATCAAGGGAAATTATGGTGGGTGAGAAAGCATTCAACCATAGTTATCATTAGTTGGTGAACTTGAGTCTAGCAACATGCTCAAACATGCTCAAGGTCATCATTGCAATTTATGTTAGAATTTTCAGTTGACAATTTGACATTAAAGTCACTAGGGGTGCCATTCTTCACTCAAGTGCACTTTTGACATATATTTTGACATCCAAGGTCTCAAGGGGTACCCAAGATATTTAGAGCACTTTTGTTCTAATTTTGCATTGACAACTTAACCTTAAGGCTTAAGTCATTCTTGACACCCAATAGAGGTAGAAAGTCACTTTTTCATGGTTGTGCATTAACATTTTGACATTTAAGTATTGAGAGTAGTGCCCAAGCTTCTTGGAATCACCATTTGATCTAATTTCATTTTGACACAAATTATCTCAGTCACCATTTTTCACTTAAATGTCAAAAAGTCACTTTTTCATTCTAATTTGAGGTTGACTTTGGTCACTTAAGTGAAAAGGTGTACTTTCGTTCTAATTCTTCATCAACATTTGTTGCTTGAGTGAAAAAGTGTTTTTTAAGTCACTTAAGTGATCTATTCCCTGTGGAGATTGAAAAGCGCATACACTTTATGACTTAAGTGATTTTTCCCTTGCAATATGACACTAGACCCTGTAGGCATGTGTCCAAGATGTCTAAAGTTATTTTCAGACGATTTTGGCCTTTAGCATGACTTATTTTCCTTTGATGACAAGCTCCAAATCACTTGTATGCCTTTCCCCAACTTGAAAGAACCCCTAGGTGCCTTTTGCTTCATCAAATCATGCCTTGGAATCCCTATCATTCATTTGTCTGCCTCTAGACTTCATTGCTTTTCCTTATACCTAGCTATCACATCCACCTTGCCTAACGTTCTTGAAAACCTCCTCTTGCATGTCTTGCACGGATCCTAACTAGAGTTGAGAATGATAATGTTGGAAACTACTTGCAACAAGGGACTCAAAAAACAACTTACAAATGACAAACAAGTTTTATGCTTAGAACTTAATACGAAAAAGTTTGTATGGGTACAGCAAACATCATTATTTTCAATTTACTATCCTTTTGCATTTTCTACTTCCGTATAGCATATAAATGGTGGGAGAAGATTCTCATAGGCTTTCTTTAGTTGGAGCAAGGTGGGATTAATGGTATTCCTTTGATGGATTGGAATATCTCCATGAAACTAAGAGAACTAAGCTGTTTAGGAATCCCTGATGTAAGAGCTCTAAGAGTTGTCCTTGCTGAAAAATGGTCAATGAGAGCAGTGAAAGACACTATATTGTGGCAGATTCTTTTTCTTCTTTCTCAGCATATTCATGGAATTGAAGGCCCTATTCAAATTGTGACATAATTGGTAATGCTAACGACTTACACTTTTGGGTTCAGCTCCACTCAAAGGAGTAAGGCAGCTTCATATGTACTTCATGAACAATCTGGAGGGCCTCAGGATGCTTGTGATCTAAATTTCAAGCCTACTTGGATATTTCATTCCCCAAATGGAAGCTTGATCTCTTATCCATATTGTTAGGCAAAAGATTGACTTTAAAAAAGTGCTTTTATTGGGAGACCTCTTGGATTGTGATTCCTGAAATTTATATGGAGCAGACACATCTGCTGACAAGAACACAGTAGAATGAACCCTAAAGGTGGTTTTCAAATATGCAATTCCAGGGGTCAGGTCCTTATTGGAGAGATTTGTTACGGAGTAGCAAAAAGCATTTCTCTCAATCATATGACAAATATCTCTATGATTGAAGGAGACGTCAGTATGAATGAGACATCAGTATGCACTTGCTCCACTTTTGAACAAGATAATTTGACCAACAAACCACAGGAGAAATCAACTTGTAACCTTCAAAAATCCTTCCGAAATATTAGCGAGATTCCAAAGTTACAGACATAAGTAAATGATCTCTGCTTCCAGCTGAAAATTGAGGGGCCAAAATTATCACTTTGGAGAGTGACTTGAGTTGTAAAGTATCCAACATTATATCCATGTTGAAATCTACACTTCGAAAAACAATGGCTCATAGAAAAATTGTTAAAAAGAAATCTCCTACTAGGAAAAATATTGAATGCCAAGAAGACAAATTCTTAGAGGATAACTATAGAATGTAGAGAAGGATCTCAAAGGGAATTCCAAAAAAACATCCTACCATCAGAATACAATTTACGTGTATCCTCTCATCCCCAGTTCTAGCATGGTTCTAGCCTAAAATGAAGGACAAAATGGATTCACATATACTGCCCTCTTTCACCTCTATTTAATATTGTTGATGTAATTTATAAGGGAAAAACTTTCAATGTTGATGTTCTCAATAGCTTTGCAATATATATCATGTTGATAGACAAAATGGAACAAGTCTCTATGCATTTTAAATAAATTTTCTCCAATTCTTTTTCAGCATACAGATGATGTCTATCTATAATTGAGGTTCTTTCAAAATCTAAATGCCCAAAGACACCACATAATTACCTAAGGGTCATTAGGAAACAGTTATGTTAGCAAAGGAAACTGTGTATAAAAAAGGACCTTAGTATAAATAAGAGAAAAAAAACATACTTTTTTCATAATTGAGAGTGCTTGTAGCCTTGTGGTAATAGCTTTATAGGTATCTTTATACCACATAATTAACTAAGGTCACTAGGAAAGACTCCTATACTTGCAAAGGGAACAATGCATAAAAAAAAGAACTTAGTATAAATGAAAAAAAAAGAAGTTTAAAAAGCACATATTATTCATGATTTGAGAGTTCTTCTGGTAATAGCTGTGTGGGTATTACCAGAAGTACTCTCAATCATTCAAATGGACTGTGGAAATATCATATCAGTTACATAATTTATTCATTTTCAAGTAAAAACTATTGTTTTGGAAATATTTCCAGAACATATACCAAATACCTTATTAAAAAGGAACCATGGCTACATATGAACAAGGGGAATAAGATCAAAAAATGCATTCCAAAAGAATACAGTAATATTACCCATCGAATTTCATCTGGTTTGTACTCCAATCTCCATTTAAGAGTGTCTTTCAACATTTTAACTGCTTTTTTAACACTCCAATTGCGTGCCCTCAAGTATTGTGAAAGTAAATCATCCGAACAGTACAGCAACAATTTACCTGACAAAGGTCCTATTAATGCCCGTACCTCTCTTATCTGCAGTGTCAGATGATATTCCAAATATTAAAATTAGCGAAAATACTAGTGTCTATATTGTCTAATGCACATAAATATACATAATCACAGATTTCAGATGTCCAAGTTGGTTAATGGTCACTAAGGCCACTTGATCCACAAACAGAGAAACTGAAGATCTCACAAACTGATAGTTAGGTTCAGCAAAAGTAACTGCAAGGTGGCTACAATCAACCATATACAATGTACAACACAACAATCATTTTAGATCATCTTAAGTACCTTGGCTTCCTGCTCTGCAGGAGATATAGTTGTTTCTTGACCTTTAGCTCCATTTTTCTTTAACATCATCATTTGAATCTGTCCTAATCCCAATTAATGTCAGTAAGACAAAGGACTATAATTAACTTGAATGAAAATAAACATAATACTCAAATAATCAAAATCAGCAATACCCATAAATGGGAGCATTCTAGAACAGCAATAGAACTCATAAGGAGTCTAAACTTATTACGCAGTGGCAATATTCACACCAAATTGACTTCACCATAATTAATTGTTAATTCTTGAGTTAAACCAAAGTACAACAAAGAAATGGAGCAATGGCCTTCAAAATCTTCTTTTGGGGGTCTACAGCCCAACAAATACTAAATACTTAAGAGAAACAATAATCATCATTTCGTATACTTCTTAGTTCCACCATGAGACTTCATAATAAGTATAACAAACCATCTGAGACTAGTGTACTTAGAACTATCATAAAAACCATATATCCATGTCAATTTGCTTGCTTACACCTAATAAATAAAGGACATAATGCTTTAATCTTGTCTTTAAAAATTTTACTCAATAAAGAAATTATCCAGTGTCAAGAATTCCCACTTCTCACTGCTTTCTTCTTTAACCACTTAACTCAGAGCCCAATCCTCCTGACTGTCCATGGACACACTTAAGTGTACTCTTGAAGACCAATTTTCCTTGCAACTAACTTCTTCATGAAACATTTGTTTACTAGTGCTTCATGTGTGATATAAAACTTAATTATCTGTTTTAAATCAACCTCATGGAAGAGATGATTTGTGAGCCAAAAAAAGAGAGTTCAAGTCCCCAAACTTGAGTTGCACAACAGTGCAAGATAATGCTCTAATCTTATTTCTAGCAAAAGATCACGTCCATGCAAGAAAAATCTGCCATTTTCATTTATATGGAATATAATTCTGAACATTTAAACACTTGAAAATAAACTAATCCAGCAAACACCATATAGGTAGAGAATTATCAAGCTATCAGCAAACCAAATTTTAGTGCTCTAAGTTACACAAGTCTAGATCTACGTGAATGAAGATAACTTACACAAGCTACAAGCAAACACACAAATTGTCTTCAATGCAAACATAAGCTATATTCCAACATCAAGGATGTGAAAAAGATACAACACAAAAGATTCCTTAGGCAGCTAGGGTGCATGGCTTGAGGAGATAGATCTCCATGAATGAAGATAAGTTGCACAAGCCACAAGAAACATGCAAATGGTGTGCAATTGAAATATCAGCTATATTCCAATATCGAGGATGTGAACAAGATACAATACAAAAGATTGTTTACAAATATATGGCCTCTTGGATGCATGGCTCGATAAGATCATGTCTAGAGGTCATGAATAAACTGAAACTCACAATGACTCCCAAAGAGGGGATGAGTTAACTCGATCTAATTAAGATGTCAAGAGTTGAACTACCAATTGATGGATCAGTTAACTCGATCTAACTCAAACAAAGGTGGCCTTGACCAAACAAAGATGACACCTAACTACCATTAATAAAGGATTGATGAGGCAATGGTGGCACTAGTGTACCATAAGTCAAGGTGAACATGTGTCACTATTAACTACCTCGATGAGAATAATTAACCATTCCTAATATCCTAAGTAAACTTATTAATAGATGCAATATTACACCAACACTCCCCCATAAGTGCAACTTAGGAAAAATGAGAAATGGCTAAGAAAACAAACCATATAAGGTACTGTTGTGACCTATTTCACACACGGCCCCATTGCAAATAGGGACCCCCTGTTTTTGCTTTTTAGGGTTCTGCTTTGCCGCCGCACCTGCTAATCACCAATCTTTTTACAATGAGGACTTAGAATTTTTGAGAATTCATCCCAAGCCAAGTTGAGAAATCATGCTCAGAATCATGTATGAATGTTGTCAAAGTGTTTAGAAGGTCCGAAGGACGAGGATCGCAATTGCTTTGGGTCATTTCTGACAACCTGCTATTTTTAGAATTTTTTGTTTTTTTCTGCTTTTTTGAAACTGGCATATGGGTCTTGTTCTTTGAGCTATTTTATTACTACCCATTTTGTTGCAATTTGTAAATCTTGCCTCTAGATATAAAATCATGGCTTCAAAAATTTTGCTTTTTTTGAGATTAGGGTTTTGTTCTTTAGGTCATTCTGATCTTGCCCATGTCTTCAGATTCGAAAAATTTTGCTTCTAAGTGTAAAAAGCAAGGGTTTGAAAATTTTGCTTTTTTCTGAGATTAGGGTTTTCATCCCCATGCCAAATTATTCCTACCCATGTTCTCAAATTTCAAAAATGAGGTCTCCAAGTGCAAAAAGCAAAATGGAAATCCAGATTAGGGTTTTTGTCCAGATGAACCAGCAAGGTATGAACATGGCATGAACACTGTAGACCAAGTCAAAAGAAGGCAAGTGGAATGGCACATTGAAAATTTCGTCCAAGTTGAAGAAATAAAATTGGCAGACAAGTTCAACAAGGTTCAAGGGTAGAATGGCAGACGATCAATTAAAATGTGGAAGAAGTTTGAGCAGGATCAATTTAAAAAATTGTCCAAGAAAAATTGTCCAACAAGTGTTAAACTCCTACCAAGGGTTAACTAACTTGTGGCAAGGGTTACTTAACTCTTGCCTAAGGTTAAGTTTATTCATGTACCAAAAATGTCTGACAAATTTCAAAGTGCACCTCATGTCCAAGCTAGAAATTCTTTCCAAGTCCACTTTAAAAACATGGCATAAGGAAGATGTGCAAAATTCGCCAAAGCTTGAGAAAGAATGTAGGGCCCACTTAGGCCAAATTGAAGATGGCATAGAAAAAAAAATATAAATTTCCTAGTTGGCAATAAAAGATGACATGGCATTCCAAGAGAATTAAAGATGGCAAGTATGATGACTTGGCATTTAAACAATTAAAGTCAAAAAAATTAAAATAAAAAAAATTAAAATTAATTGTGGCAAGCCTTCCTCAAATTCGAATTTCTAGGAGATTTAAAACAAATAAAACTTTCTAAAACATGATGGAAGCTTCTAAGGATAAAATTCCAACTTCTTAGACGGAGGATAAAACAATAAAACTTTCTAATTTTTGAGAATCTTCCAAGCTTCCTTCTAGAAGAAGGCAAGGAGTTTAAATTTCCTAAAGATAGAATAAAACAATAAAGCAAGGTTGCATGGGTACTCGTACCCAGCCCCTGGGTACTCGTACCGGAGACTCGGACACGTCTCCCGCACCAGAAACTTCGTTGGAAACGTCTCCACAAAGAGGAGACTTCTCACTAACGTATCCACCCGTCTCCCATCGTCTCCAAGCCAAACAAAAAAAAAAAAGAAACCTTAAAATGTTAAAAAAAAAAAACACAGGAAACAAAATAATCAAAATGTAGTACAAATGGAAATAAAACAATGCTCAAAACAAATGCAGGTCACAAGGATTTCTTAAAACGTTGCAACAGCCATTACTAAATTATTATATTATATTTAATGTTCAATGTCATTATATTTTCAAAATTTCTATAAATTATTAAATTATATTTAAAAGAAATTGGCGTCTCCAAGTACCCACATCTCCTATTTTGAAAAAATAGTCATACCAGTACCAGCACCAGTCTCCAAAGTCTCCAAGTACCCCCGTACCCGTGCAACCTTGCAATAAAGCTTCTAGAAGCAACTCAAGAAGCTATAAAGACAAGGTTTTACTATCACTTCTCTTTGCCAAATTCAAGAAAATTGCTAAGAGTGATCAAAGTAAGCAGCTCAAAAACTTAAAAGATTATCAGATTCATGCCAAATCTGATCATATTATCAGATTACCCTTGCAGAGATAAAGTAAATTCAAGGGTTTGAAGAAAAAATTTGAATTCTTCAAAGGAAGCAGCTCCAAAATCCAATGTTCAGAAGAATTTGGATGAGAAATAAAGCAAAATCAAGGGTTTGAAGGAAATGAGTTCAATATTTTCCTCAAATTCGCCATTGATAACAGTTTGAAAGTGAAAATTCTACCTTGAACATCTCCAGAAGAAGGAATAAAGCAGATTCAAGAAAGAAGTTCAAATTCTTCTTGAAAATCACTCCAAAGTCTGATTAGATTTTAGGAGGATTGGCCATATAAAGCAAATCTAAGGGTTTGAAAGAGGTATTCAAGAAGTGCAGTATATCCTCCAAGTTCGCCATTAACAGCAGATTGAAGGTTTGATGATAAGACAATAAAGCTCTTTATATCTTATCATATTCAAAAAGATTCACCATTGTTCATCCCTGGATCTGCTTAAGGAGAGAAAGATCAATCAAATCTGCACATAGCCTTTTTAAAAGTCTTCCAAATATGCACTTCACCTTGTCCAAAAGGCTATCAAATCTGCCTTTGATGAGAAAACAAGACAAATTGGAGGAAGATACATATCAAAAAGTCATCCAAAATCATTCAAGACAGCAAATTGAAAGTGGACTTGCGTAAGGAAGAATAAACTAGAAGGTAATTTGAATTCACATTGTCCAACTGCTGCTATCATGATCAGCAAGGAAATTTTTAATCATCTCCAAACCCGCCTTGGAAGAGGAAGATTGTTTATATCTGATATACATGTGATAACCTTCCAGGTTTGAAATGAAGCATGAACCAAAATCTGTCCAAAGATGTGGAAAGTCTGCCCTTTCATATCCAAGGAAGAAAGTCATCCAAAATTTGCTGAGGAATAAAACATGTCCAAAGAAACTAAGCACAAAATTTATCCAATTAAATCAAGAACAATAAAAATATTGTCCAAGGATATGTGAACTTTGCCCTGCCAAGTGGAAAGCCTTCGAGCATGCCAAACAATCCAAAGCATGAAATTTGTCCTTCCAAGAACAAGATGGCCTGACAAATTGGAAGACAATTTGTCTCATCATACTTCCAAAGCCTGCCAAGATGACATGACAAAGAGCAAGACAAATTGTCTGATTATATTTCCAAAATTTGCCATAGACAAGAGGACATGTGACTGACCGAACTTTTCTGATCCATCAAACATGAAGGATGATTGTTCAAGAATATTCCAAGTCCGAGGACAAGCCAATTGACATGAAGCATGCCAAGACATAAAGACTGACACAAATTTGTTCCAAGATACAAACCCTAATATGTCAAACACATTCAAGTTCCCGGTTTAAGACAGCCTAAGAGGGAGAAAACATAAATTGGCACACTCACAGTCAGGACATAAGACAGGACTGAAAATTGTCCAAGCAAGTTGATCAAACTCAGACACGAATTTGCCCAAGGCATAACTGGAATATGTGAAGATGTCGGATCAGTGACCTCAAATTTGATCCATTAGACAAGAAGATAGTCAAGTTGGAACGCCATGAGGAAAGACAAATTTTGACAAATTCACAGGAAATCAGACCAGTAATCAAACGGGAAATTAAATTTGACAAGCACATGAAATGAAGGGTCAATCAAACGAACAGGTTGATAAAAGTTTGATACATGAAAAATGGCTAAGTGTGGAATCTTCCACAACCAAAAGAATCAAATTTTGACTAAATGTTGGAGAGGAAACAGGAAGAAAGAAGAAGAACAAAGAGGAAAATAAAGAGGAGATGAATCAAATTCTTCTGCAAATTCAAGGCACCTGAAAGAGTCTCCAAGCATCAAGATAGAAAAGTCTTCAAACTCGGCGAAAGTATGGAAAGAAATTTCAGATTTCTTGAAGGATTTCATTTTTGAAGAGTCAAAGACAAGCTCCCACGTGCAACATAAATTGGCGGCAAGAAGAGTATTCCAGACAAATTTTCATACTTAGCAAATTTTTCGGCACAAAGTGGGGAATTCAAGTCAACATGTCCAGGTTCATTGAACACACTACCTCTCAGCAGAAGAAGGGGGTAACATCCTAAAAAATAGCATCTTGTGCCACTTGTCTCTCATCCGACGGATCTTTGATCTATTTGGGGAAACTTTGCTTAGGGTTAGGTTGTTTTAATCTCGACCATTGATTGGAAATCAATCTTGGCCATTGAATTGTAATTAAGGAGCCTAAAAATTGAGCTCACCCCTCATTTGTAATTTATGGGAGCATGTTGCAAAACATGTTGAGATAAGCAATTGTTGCTTAGGATTGCCAAAATAATAAGTAATACATTGTGCGAATTGATCGTGATTATTTCCCTTATTTTGGAGTCAGCATGGTTCTTATCCCTCATCGTAGTTTAGATTTTATTTCATGTATGTTAGATGAATGAAGGATTTGATAGTTTAGATTGGTGAAACTTTTGCTCATACTTTTGTTGGATGGATGATTTTCATTCAATGTGTAAAGTTAGCCTAAGCTTTTGATGTGGATGCTTAACTTCTACTTTGAGTAATATTGTTCAATTGTTGGTATTATTCATAAGTGTGAAAATCTTGAGCACAACCTTAGAAGATTGCACATGCTTTGTGTAGTTGTCCTAAGTGTGGCGAAACAAAGTGTTGTTAATAGTTTCACAAAGTCTTTACCGTCTCTTGAATTCTTAGGAATAGATTTAGAATTTCTAAACCTTACCTCCTTTTCAGTTTTATCGAAGTCCATGATCCAAATCCCAGATGATAGAGCTTCATTGTCTAAACCTCCATTGTGAATTGAACACGCCAAGCGTAAGTCCCTTTGTGTATTACCAGCATATCACAACGCCCAGTGAGCT
Source organism: Cryptomeria japonica (assembly GCF_030272615.1). Taxonomy (NCBI): domain Eukaryota; kingdom Viridiplantae; phylum Streptophyta; class Pinopsida; order Cupressales; family Cupressaceae; genus Cryptomeria; species Cryptomeria japonica. The sequence goes on from NC_081414.1 coordinate 641,698,155, forward strand.
TATCCACATGTCAAGACCTGACAAAAGAAACCTTGGAATCGCCATATGATCTTCTCGCAATCTTAACATAACTAGTGATTTTTCAAGAGAGGATAAAGTATCCTTGGGTATTTTATTCTAATGTTCAGTATATGATAGAACGTACACCAACATGTACCCATGTACAATGATAAACCCCCTCAAAAAGAGAGAATGTCGAAACCCCCAAAGAGAAAGAATAAGAGAGAGACTATGTAGCCCCCCAAATGTGATGCCTCTTACATCTATAGTGGATGCTTGGCACTAAATGCTAAAGAAGATCCATGCTTGCCAAACAATATTTCTCCTCCTCAAAAGAAAGAAATCCAAAGGTGAGTGTAGGAGATCTTCCCACCCTAGAAAGGAATATGAGTGAAGAGGATAAAAGATGATCTCTATAAATTGGTCAAATGTTGCCAAGTCAATGCTAAAAGGTGTCAAGATCTGATCAAGCGTCCTAGGTTCAACTAATGATGGTGACAAGTCCAAGCACTATGGAAACTATTGTAGTAGAGAAGCGAAAGAAGATGAGACAATAATTACAATGGCATTATCATCAAAGAGGTATATCAAATGGTCCTACTACACTTAATCACTAGAAGCTCCCTCAAAAACCACACTAAACTCAATAGAAATAGATTCTAAAGCTGAAGTCTCTACTAATGTGTCAACATTAGATGTTTAAGTATGAACAACAAATAAATCTACCAAAGCTAACATAGAGGAGTCCTCAATCTCAAAATCAACTAAAATCTTAGAAGGAGAAGAAAGAGAAGTACCAAAGAATGTCTATATGTCATCGTGACAAATAAAATCTTCCCACTCTATCACAAATATATGGTTGAAATTCATCAAGGGGTATAAGAAAATCCATAGCAAGATTATTCAATAACAAAGGTTCAAGTGGGTCTTGATATATCTCCCAAATTATGGTCCAAAGGTCATGAAGGCATTCAATGTAAGTAATGACCAATGTCAATATCAACATTACACATAATCAAATCCCATAATGTGAATAGTCCTTTTCCTCCATCTAGCTTCTATCAAAAAGAAGTGGAAAAGAAATGGGTTTAGGAACCAATCCATAGAGAACAAGCAAGAGTTTAAACCATCTAAAATGCTTCAAGAGTTCATCTTGCCAAGACTTATAGTTGTGTCTATCTAATTTGATTACAACAGAATATTTTGTTATTGTGGCTCATGTGGCACTTAAGTCAAACAAAGTGATGAGGTGCCTAAGTAGCAGAGTTTGGATGCTTACATAGATATGCAAGAAGCAATACACCCAAACAAAAAAATTATGTCTTTAAAAGAAACCCCAAAGAGTTAAAGAATTTATATAAGATGTTAAAAAAACTTCACCTCCATTTTACATTGGCAAATTACAAAGGGCTTAAAGCCTATCCGCACCCATCCCCCACCCCATCATTCCTTGACCTCTACATACATAAAATGAAGTTTCCACTTTAAAAAGGTTCTCATTAAAAGATTTAATTAAATATCATTTTAAGAACTTTAAGGTATGTCGCTCACTTTATAATAAGCACAGAATTCTTTAAAGTTGCTCAATACCTTTTGTAAAATATTGGATGGAACACATGTGATAAAAGTCATAGGGTCAACAACAGCAAAGATACCAACATGAGAATATGAATGCCAACATTATGGCCACAAGGTGTTGAAAAATAGGATAAAATTTTATAGTGTGAAAATATGTAGATAATTTTATGCGTCCAAAAAAATAGATAGCAATAAACATAGATGGAAATAGATTACAATATAAATGCAAACTATAACTCAAGAATTATGTGGAGAAACCCTTGCGGGAAAAAACTCCACACCCAAAGAGATCCGACACTTGTATTAATCCTTCAAATGAGTTACATCAAGACAACTTTGAGCTCTCTAAATCACTGCAACACTTCATTGCTTCAACAACCTAAAAATTAACTTGTTTATCTTCAACTCAAGCACTAAATATATACGCATGAGAGAAACCACAAATCATGAATGGCTTCTAAAACCGTTTAGGCATAAATCACAAAAATAAGAATCTTAATCTTTCAACTTTTATTGTATCTACGTTTCAGTAATGTGTTCATGAAAACTTAAAAATCTTCATCATTACCTTCTCCAAGCTTACATTTAACTTCCCCTTTTTCATGCTCTTTCTAATTTGACAACTAAAACAACACCTTAAAAGTTGTCATAGTTGCATTTAGCAACTTTCATGGCAACTAAAAGATGATTACAAATTGCCAATTAATAGTTAAAAAAAATATGGTTGAAGCAAGGTTGAAAAATTTTCTCAACATTCTCCCACTTATCGAACACCTTGCAAAAAGCATAAAAGGAAACTGAATAAATCGATCTCTAGAAGAAGTAAAGGCCATGGCCTCTCTACACCAACTCAATTTTTTGTGTTTACTGGTTTAGTAAGAGTCTACAACATTCTCTAAATTGTCTACTTTTTGTAACATGATTGTACCTCCCAGACCATTTCCCGAGTAAAGTGATACTAAACATCTGTGTGCAAAGTGATACTGAACATCTGTGTGCAAAGTGATACTGATACATTGGTTTTTTAGCCAAACAAATGGCTCTTTGATTGTCACATCTAATTCTTACATGTTTACATTGAAAACCAAAACCTAAACACAATCTCTCTAACCACACTGCCTACTTACAAGCATTTGCCACAGCCATGTACTCTACTTTTGTAGTGGACAATGCAACTCTAGGTTGTCTTTTGCTCATCCAACTAACTACACCAAACAAAGTAAAGACATAGCCACTTGTGGACCTTCTACAATCTAGATCACCAACAAAATCTAAATCAATAAAGCCTTGCAAATCAATCACCCTACTCATATCATAAGATCCACAATAACAAATGCAATGGTTATAAGTCCCACATAAATATCTGAAAACCCTTTTCACATTAGTCCAATGTTCTTTATGAGGATTCGCCATAAATCTACTAAGAACTCCCACTGCTTGGCCAATATCAGGTCTTGTACAAACCATAACATACATAAGGCCTCCTACAGCACTAGCATATGGAACTTTATACATCTCTTCAAATTCATCACCTATTTTAGGACATTGTTCTAGAGGTAGCCTAGTGCCAACTGGAAAGGGATTACTAACCGGTTTACAATCATGCATGACAAAACGCTGCAAATAGTGTTAGCATACTTCTTTTGATTTAACAATAATTTTATGTTAACTCAATCACTATTGATTTCCATACCCAGGATAAATTTTGCAGCCCCTAAATCTTTCATATTAAAAGTATCAGATAATTGACTCTTGAATTCCATAATCATTCCCTTATCATTTCCAGTAAATAACATGTCATCAACATATAGAGCAATGATTAGTAGTTGATCATCAATTAACTTAAAATAAACGCAATGATCCTCTTCACTTCTAATAAAGTCATGATTCAATGCAAAGGCAGCAAATTTTTGATACCACATTCTTGGTGACTACTTCAAACCATACAAAGATCTTTTTCACCTGCAAACCAAGTGTTCTTGTCCCTTCACAATAAAATTATCAAATTGTTTCATAAATATTTCCTCATCAAGGTCCATGTTGTCATTTTATGACACCCTTGGTCCATCAATAAGAACCGATCAGAGATACGATCCATGTACCAGCGCTGCCCCAGTTGATCAAGGAGAAAGGTAGAAGAATTATGAAGTGTGAGGTGTTGCCTTGCCCGGAGGAAGTTCCTCCCTTAGCCTTTTCTTCCTTCCTCGGAATTTCGGAACCCCGAGGTTCTGAAGTTCCTTCTCTTTGCCTTCTCTTGCTTTTCTTCTCCGGAATTCCGGAACCCCGAGGTTCCGAAGTTCCCTCTTCCCCTCTTGATTCCCCGGAACTCCAAAACCCCGAGGTTCCGAAGTTCCTTCCCTTTGCTGCCTCTCCTTTCTTTTCCCGGAACTTCGGAACCCCAAGGTTCCGATGTTCCTCCCTTTCTTTCCCCTCCTCTTCTATTCCCCGAAACTTCAGAACCCTGAACGTTTCAAAGTTCCTTTCGCCTTTTCTCCCTTCCCCAGAACTCCGGAACCCCGAGGTTCTGAAGTTCCTTTGCTAAGTCTCGCCTTTTCCTTGCCTCCTCCTCAGTTCCCTGGAGCTCCGGAACCTCGAGGTTCCGAAGTTCCTTTCCCTTACCTTCTCCGAAACTCCAACACCCCGAGGTTCCGAAGTTCCTTTCCCTTGCCTTCTTCGGAACTCCGGAACCTCGAGGTCCCGAAGTTCCCTCCTAGCCTTTCTTCCTTTCTTTCTCTGGAACTCCAAAACCCCAAGGTTCCGAAGTTCTCTTCCTTTGCTTCCCCTCTTCTTTCCCGGAACTTCAGAACCCCGAGGTTTCGAAGTTCCTTCCTTAACTCTTTTTTCAGTTCCCCAGAACTCCGGAACCCCGAGGTTCCGAAATTCCCTGTTGCTCTCCTTTCTCCTTCCCGGAACCCCGAGGTTCTGAAGTTCTTTCCTTGTCTTCCCCACTTCGGGAACCCAAATTTCCGAAGTCCTCGGACTTCTTTCTGGCTGGCAACACTTCTGGATGGCATGATCAACACTCAAAGCTTTAAATGCTCCGACGACTTTTGTGAATTGTGCACCTTCTTTTATGGAGCCACAAGGGTGCATTTAATGTTTTTGGTAGGATTTCCATCAAGAGAGGTGCAGGGCCATGCTTGTTGTGGTGACTTGTGTCATGTCTGCATGCTCTGACTTTGGAAGGTCAGTCAATCCACCCTTCTCAGGATTGCATTTTCAGGGTATGGCTAGGTTGCTTGCATGTACAGAAGTCAAGTGCATGCACTTCCCTGCACTCCCAAACAGACATTTCCCTGCAAACACAAGGATCATGATCATTCTTGTAACCAATTTTCTATATAAAGGTTGTTAAGCCTCATGGTAAAGGGTTCTCTCCCTGCTAGCTTGAGCTATTCTATGCTCTTTCACTTCTCTTGTATTTATCTTGCATTTTTGCAACTATAAGTTTGGCTATTGGCCTTATAATTAATTGAAATCACCATTCTTGCCTTCCTTCAAACACATGTATGTTGTGTATGTTTCCTTACCTTCATCATAGGTGTATGTTTTGTGGTTCTTCTCTCATATATGTTGTGTTAAATTATTTCTTCTCTACAATCTTACCAATCCTTCCTAGAAAATCCTCCAAGTTATTAGTTGGATCATTCTCCACTATGCTAGCCTTCTTTTTCATTCGATTCCTCAACCATTCAAGAACTGTTGACTGCTCTACATTGAAATCTTTATTTGGAAAACTCATGTTCGCATCTTGTAGGACCTCTTCAATTGGTACTATTACTAGCTCCACTAACTATTCATGAGGAAGAACTTCCACATCTTGAAAAGGATTCTCATCTTGGTTTCTTTGTAGAATAGACTTCAAAGATTCGTTTAATACTTTGACCATCTCTAACTCTTGGGTTTGATTCATTTTCCCTTGATGGTTCATTCTCAGTCATAGATGTCTCATTCTTGTCTATGGAAATAGAAACCTCCTACAATGAATTACTAGTTGATGAGAGAGTCATACTTGTCTTTTGCCTTTCCTGCTTTGGTTCTTCACCTGAAATTTCCTTTCTTTTTGTCTTCTTAGGTTGTGAAGTTTCAGCTATGTCTTTCCTTTTCTTGTGACTTTAACCCTCTTCCCTGCTTCTTTTGTGCTCAATACTAATTTCTTTTTGACTTTTCGTTATTCCATTATTAGAAGGCTGTGACTCCGTATCTCCCATCAAATCATACGTTAGGAGGATATCTTGTGCTTTCAACTTTGCAACCTGTTAATCCATCCATTTTCTTGTATATGCCACAACTGGTCTCATCAACTCATCAGGTCTACTATTTCAACTTCTGACTAAGTGGAGGAAGAGGTCTACTCCTTTCTTCTTCAAACTGACGTTGGACATAATTTCCATCATCTTTGACTTGATCTAGCACAAGAAATAACTATCAAATTCTAGTCATCTATATTGGTAGCCTAGAATACATTCTCCTTTGGATCTCAAAATCATCCACTTCATTCGCCTAGTGATCCTCAAGATGCATTTTGTGTATCTTCTTCCATTTGCTCTCCCTGTGTTATTATAAGGATCAAAATTCGTTCTTGATGAGTAAGCTCCAAGAGGGTAGAATTGCAACTCCTCCGACTTCTTAGCTACTTGAATTGAAGGGCATACTTCGATTGAATTTCCAAAAGTCATTGGAAAGGTGACCCCAACTTTGTGCTTATTTTTCTGAATCTTGTCATACATGGATATTTGCCTTGTAACCTCCAACAATATCATCTTGTATGTTGGAAACCTCGGAAGATTGTAGGGAGAGGATGAAAATCCCTACAATCGGATGTAGGTGAACTTAGGAAACTAAATGAACCACAAACCATACTTCTTCACCAAATCCCTAGCCTCTTGTGACAATCTCATATGAGTGCCTACTAGTAAAATTCTCACAATATACATTGAAAAGGCATCATTCACTCTTCTAAAATGAGCAGTATTGTGTAGGTGCAATTGAGGGTAACATTCATATACTTTGATTTGTCCTTCATTGCTCCCAACTGCTCCTCTGCATGTTAACCCTTTATATCTATAGCTCCTTGCCAACATGTAGACAATATATGAACTCATATATAAATATCAGGAGCACTCCAGCTTCCTCAATTGGTCATCTAGATTGTTACTGATTATCTTAGCCCAATTGATCATCTTCACTCCAAATACTATTTCTTCAACATAGTAGAACATCCATGGCTCAAAATTAGAAGCTTGAGGGCATATCCCATGACTTTGTTCAACAATGTGACAAGATCTTAGCATTCCTCTTTAAAATCCAATCTACGAAGTCTCTTAGGCATTCTGGAATGACAAGTTCTTGGTTTCAACAACCAAGAGTTATTGATGATTTATGCACAAGAATTAGGTCCTTCCTCATATATCTTCAAAGCCTCTTCCTTTGTCATGAACACTATGGAATTATATACAGGAATATCAAATCTCTGAAATAGCCTCCTCTATAAGTTAAGCTAATACTTTGCCATTAGGAGCTACCACGCATCTTTCCTTGGGATCATAATGCTTGGCAAATTCCAATATCAACTCGCTACACTGTATTGCAAGCGGGAAACCGGCAGCTTGCACAATTCTATTACGTATCATCTTCTTAGCTATCTTTGACGAGTTGTGCTTATGCGTTCGCCTTTTCAACTTTTCCATGTTTATGTGTCCTAAGTTGGTATCTCCAACCTTCTTCCATCTTGGGATGATCCTCGACTCTGGAAGTACTCACTTGGCATCATTCTTGATTTGTTATTCTTCTTCACATATGGTTGGCCTCCTTAACACCTTGCTCTTATTCACATGTTTTGGTGACTCCTATCAAGGTTGGCCTGCCTTTGCACTATGACTTGAATGACTATAAATATAGGATGAGAGCCTATGTTTCAACACAACTCACCTTCCCAAGCAAAATTCAGCCTCTACTCTGCATTGCTGGGTGAGAATTAGAGTTGACTATGTAATACATGGGCAAAAATTTCACCTGCCTTTGCATTACAATGCGGAGTTTCAAGTGAGACATGTATTCAAGGGCAGAATTTCCATGTATCCATGCATTCCTAAGCGGATTCTAGGGTCTGTCTTGCATTGTAGAGCGGACATTTCAGTTATTCATGTAATGCAGGTCAGGGTTTTGCCTCGCTCATGCATTGCAAAGCCGAAATGCATTGCACTGTGGAAATGCATTGCCTCACTCATGTAATGCAGGTTTGTCGTGCATTGCAAGGTGGACATTTCAGTTATTCATGTAATGCATTAAAAGATAGCAAACAAGTGAAGGATCTTGTACAAACCCCTTGTGGTTGCTCCATATAGATTTTATATTTTAGGTCACCATAAAGAAAAGCACGCTTCACATCTATCTAATGAACTTCCCAATGATGGGTTGTAGCTATAGCAAGGGCAAGTCAAATAGAATTCATTTTGGCAACTAGCGCAAAAGTCTTAAGAGTAGTCAATACCTAGAACTTGGGAGAATCCTTTCACAACCAAGCAGGCCTTATGACTAGTCCAAGCTTGAAAAGGTGTTACCCCTTCATAGATTTGTGAGGAACTCAGTACTGGATATAACACGCACAGTTGATGACCTTTGCTGATTATTGAGGTGCCAAATATTTGGAGTGCATCATACAATTTTCCATCTTCAAGAACCTATTCTTGGGTTTTGCCACCACATTTTGCTGAGAGGATTGTAAGGAACTGTGTGTTGCATGTTTTCTTTTACAGCAAAAATAGGTTTTGAAGGGACCCAAAACCCTTTACAATCAGATTTTGAAAGGATCTGAAACCCTCAACCAGAAAGTTTTCCTAACATAGGAACATGAAAGCACAGACAACCGTGGGTAAAAAAGTTGCAAAAAGAATAGCTTGCAGCCAGCCAACCTAAAACAAAGTTGCAAAAAGAATAGCTTGCAGCCAGCCTTAAACCAGCCCCCAAACAAGAACCATCAAGATTTACATTTAGAGCTGCTCTTATGGGAACGAAGAGTCATGTCAAAAGAAGGCTTAGAGAACCTTGTTTTCTTGCCCTTAACAAAAATCCAGCCCTCTTCCACTTGCAATGCTTTGTCATGCCAAACCAACGAACCATTATCCTGAGAATGAATGCCTGCAACCACTGTCTCAGAGATTTCATTTGTATTCCTCCCTGGAGGTATAGCCTTAATAGAAAAGCCACCAGAATTAGCAGCCTGAGGCCCATTTTATCTCACTTTAGGGGTTTCAACAGGAGAGTCTTGCACAGTTTCAGCAGCCCCACCATTTGTGACATCCGGAGAGGATGCCCCTAGATCCTGTGTTTCCATCGCAACCACCTCAGAAAAACTCCTATGCTGATCAGATTCCTTCTCAACTGTATAATGTTGTTGAGAAGCACCTTTCCACCATGTAGCCGTCATTGCCTTTTTCTCAAATCCGCATTGTGCAGCCGCATGACTTGTTTGAAAAAATCTTCTACATTGGAAGGGAATCCCTTCATAGTCCAAAGATTGAACCCAAGAACCCTTAGAAGATTTGAGTAAAATCTCAACAGGCAATCCTTTTGAAACATCCATATCAACCAATATGCGAGCAAAGGTGGAGTGAAAAATATCAGAGGATTCATCATCCACCATCAAAAAATCTCCAAGGGCATCACCCACTTCCTCTAAAAGAGAATCAGCCCATAAATGAAGGGGGAGATTAGGAAGCCGACCCCAAATCAGGATCTTATTAAACGTTTCAGAAGAAGAGTTGAAATCAGAGTGCCAAGGCTTAATCATTAACAAAAATTTGTTCTCTCAGCCAAAAAAAGGATCACATAAGATTTTGTTTCTATCCTGAGCATTATCCAACTTAGCAACAAAAAACCCCTTAGCCATGGGGCAAATATGAACTTTATCCGTAATAAGAGGCTCCCATTGCTCAAAGATCCAGGTGTGCAGCTAAGGGAGGGAAGGCCAAAAACCCCTAAACCGACAAATCACACCATGTAAGAAGAGAACAGAAGCATTATGATATATTTCCTTTGTCTTCTCTGACTTCAGATTAACAGAGATGGCATTAGCTACAGGAACGATCCCACCATACAGCTGTCTCCCTAGCCGTGACCTCAAGGCCTCACCAATCCACCTCTGCCCAACAAACGTGGTCGCATTCAGCAGCTTACGAGAACCCAACAAAACACCAACGGCAGAGGCACAAGGGCGGGACGAAACATCCACATCGCCCACCAGGGAAGTGTTGATGTGTTTTTTATGCACATGCGAACACAGAATAAAATACCCAAAAGCATCTTATCCTCTCTTGAACAAAATCTCTCAAGTGCTAAAGATTAGCTTAAGGATCACTTGAGAAGACTCCAAGGTTCATGAATGTAGGGTCACTACGTGTGGATAAGCTCTGTTGGTTGATGTGATTATGCTGGAATCACAAGGGGACTTACATTAGAACGCCTGAATGCTTGATTTGTTGGGATTTGATCATCTGATATTTCAATATGGTGATGCTTTTTTTATTCTAAGCTTACTTGAGTTTGAAAAAATGGCAAAAGGAGTGAGAGAGTCTATTCTAGGACCTAGAATGTAAGAATATAGATGAATGACTGGGTGGAATCCTACTGAGCGAGGTCTCACCATCAAACTGAACAATTTGACACAAGCTCAATGCAATCTTCTAAGGACGTTTCAAAGATTTTCGAATCAATACCATCAAACATTGATCACCATTCAAGTTAATGCATAAGCAATGGGTGTAGAACGATTCGAAGTTAAGCTCATATCATTCCAGTTGACCACGCAAGGCACACTTGCAATCAATAAGAGGCTAGTGGTATGGACAAAACGGATTCCACGGGAATACATTCAACAAATTCTTCCACTCAATTTAATCAACATGAAAGCAAATTGAGAAGCAAAGACCATGCAAGTTGTTAAAGAAACAAATTAAATTCACCATAACTTCAATGAAATCAATTGTTCTTTACAACAACGTTTGGCAACAATCTTTGCCTCCTCCTACTCTAACTTCTATCCTAATTGCTATTCTATTCACTATTCTACTCACTATTAACTATTCTCCAACTATTAACCTTTACAAATGAAGAGTTTGAGCTTTTTATAGAGAGCTCATTTACAATGAATGGCTAGGATTGAATCTCCATCAATGGCCAAGATTTTACAATGAAAAACCCTAATTAGGGTTTGTTATAACAAACTCAGTTTGGCTAAATGAAATAATTGCAACACTTTGTCATGACCAATAGATAACAAGGGTAGGTGCATCGGAGTTTGTGCCATCACTGGTGAGTCGGGTACATTGAATCAAGAGATGTTGATGTGGACCTCTCTGATTGGTAGAGATAGTGACTGGGATGATGACTAGGACGCGACCTCCAACTTCCACTTTGTAGACTTGATTTGATTCATCATCATGAAGGGATGTTGAGAGATATCTCTCGATACTCAACATTATCCAACTTCAGCAATGATGACGATGATCTTCTAACTTTGATTAATTCTTCTGAAACTGTCTTCTCGAATGCCTTGATCATGGAAGTGCAAGGTAGAAATCTTAGTTTTGAAGTATTGATGAACTTCTGATGTCACCATTGTCTCTCTCCTTCGAAATTCCTTCTCCTGTGACTCCCTTCATGTCGTTGATGTTGTAGATCATGTCTCTGTGTAAGTGAATGCTTCTTGTGTGATCTCCTTATTTCTTTCTCCATCTCTTGCAAAACAAACAAACAAGTATCAAATACACGATATATAGGTTTAACAAGAGCATATAAAGAGAATTCACCTTCCTAGAGGGACACTTGAAGTTGCCTTTCACTCTTAGAGAGGAGCTCTTGAAGTTTACTCCACCCTTGATGTTCATGACGTTGTCCTTGTCCTACTCTTCTTCATTTTCTTGAACTTCGCTCATACCCTTCAAATTGTGAAGTTTGCTCGTGTAGGTCAAATCATGAAGTTCACTCTTGCATATTGATATTGTGAAATTCAATATGAAATTCACTCATGCATGCTAATTCATGAAGTTGAGATTTGCTGGTGTAGGTTTGAAGATGAAGATTGCTCTAGATGGTGTGCACGTGAAACTAGTTTCAATCACCTTGCTTATGCTTCAATCTTCTAAGTTATGAATTTCACCTTTGTAGAAATTCGCTCCGAATCCTCAACTCCTGAAGTTCGTTCCAAGGCGACAACTCATGAAGTTGTAAAATTCGCTCCAATCTAGCAACTCATGAAGTTGTAAATTTCGTTCCAAATTAGCAACTAGTGAAGTTGTAAAATCCACTCCAAGGTGACAACTCATGAAGTATAAATTTCGCTCCAAGATGTGAACTCATGAAGTTAGAAAATTTTGCTCCAAAAGCTCAACTCGTGAAGTTCACTTGAAATTGAATTTATTCAAGGCGATCATCCTTCATTTCTCATTCAACTTCGGTCATGTAGGCTTGCTTGTGTATCCAAGGAGGCAAGTCATGAAGTTTGCTCCACTTGCTCCACTCATGTAGTATGAATTTCGCTCCATTTCTTAAACTCGTGAAGTAGGAAATTCGCTCCAAATCTTAAACTCGTGAAGTAGGAAATTCGCTCCGAATCTTAAACTCGTGAATTAGGAAATTCACTCCAAATTCCTAACTCATGAAGTCACTCATGTGGGGTGATTTGTGAAGTTTGTTTCAAATTGAATGCTTTCAGATCCCCTTTGCTCTTCTATCATGAATTTCGCTCATATAGCTCAATTTATGAATTTCGCTCATCTACTTCAGTTTGTGAAGCTCGCTCTTATACTTGGATTCTTTGAACCTCGCTGATGTATTTTATTTCCTGAAGTCGCTTATGGATTGAATCTTGAAGTTCGCTCTTCATGCTCTGATCTTGAAGTCGCTCTACTTGCCTTGTGCATGAAGTTAGTCCTAAATTGGATAGCATTGCAAACGAAAACATGATTGGCTAATTTAAGCAGCTTAGCAAACATGAGTGAATCGGCCGATTTGGGAGACATCCGCAACTTGCACACTTGATCGGCCAAATTAGGTTTCTTTGTACTAAAGTTGTTTGGTGAAAGCATTTCTCATCTTTGCATGAACAAAAATCCTTACTCCTGAATCGGTCATTGGAGCTTCATTTGTAGCAGATGATTGATCAATCAATCTTACTTGCCTTCACTCATCAAACAGATCAGGTCTTAAGGGTCTGATTTGTACAAAACACAAAATTTCTGAGTGCTAATTCTCTCACATTGTCAAGTGGTGCTTTCTGCTCTTACTTGCACAATTGAATCAGACCTGATTTTCACAACCTTTGACTTTAGGATTTTCCACCTCTGTCTATCTGCGTTTGCAGGATTAATTCTATCTGAATGCATTCTTCATGCGGTGATGCACAGATCTTTTCCCTTATGTTGGGGAGTCCCCATTCTTGGTTTGTCATCATCTCATATTCCTTGTGCTCCATTCTTCATTTGTTTACAACCATACCTGCAAAGACACGCAACTTAAATCAAACATCATGCACATTAATCATATTTCTGAGTATAAAATAATACTTAGGTCTGATTGTGGTCTAAACTCAGAGAAATTAATCTACTGGAAATTGCATTTAAACCAAGGGTGAATGAGGTCTGATCACTTCCCCAAAGATCTAATAAAATTCTCAGTGATGAGGAACCAGCCTATTTTGAATCTCCTCTTAAAGAGCTTATCCTTTATAGTTCACCTCAATTATGCTTGAAAATCTTCTCTCCTTTGGAGCCAATCAGAGATTAAAATCTTCCTTCAAGGTGAATCTATTTGAACAGGTACGAACCTAGAAGTTTTAATCAAATTTGAAGTGAGTTGCTTTATACTCTTCATCCTAAAGTTTTAGTGGAACCCAAATATGCCATGGGTGTGAAAAGGGAGTGGAAAGGTGTAACATTAAAGAGGATATTGTGGCAAAGAAAATGGGGTGATGTGGTAAAGAAGTGCCACGGATGGGATAAGGTGGAAGAGATGAAGGGGTAGAGTGAGGTGGATGCTCTCCCTTTAAAATTCCCTCAAACAAAAAAAACTTTTCTTTGATTTCAAAATTTTGGTGGGGCCCATGCAATGCAAAAACAAAAACAGATTTACATTCTCAGCCAGTGGTTGGTGGGTCCCAGCAAAGAGTCCATAGGAAAAAACTTATTTAATTCTCCATCTTGGAGTGTGTGGGGCCCAGCATGTAATGTGATACGGTGGAGAGAAATAAGAGGGGGGAGTGGTAGGAAATGTTAAGGGTAGCTGCTACGTGGAGAAAGACGGGGAATGGGATGTTGGAGGAAAGGGGGACATAAGGGATATAAATGATGGAAGTAGGAGATACGTGGGGTTAGGAGGTATAAGGGGTAGTGGATGGAGTTAGGGGAGGTTGGGGAGTAAAATGTAATGGGAGGTATAAGGGGGTAATGAAAGGGTAGAGGGGCGTAGGTTATAATGGGATGGCGTTAGGCTAGGGGAAGGAAGGTGGGATAGGATAGGATAGGGGTAGGGGTGAAGTGGTAGGTAAGGGACAGGGTAGGCTAAGGGAAGTAGAAGGGTAAGGGGTGAGTATGCTAGGATGGGAAGAGGGTTAGGCAGGTGAGGGTATAGGTGAAGGTTAGGAGGTGAATGAGGTGGAAGGGGTGATGGAGGTAAAGGTAAAGGTAGTGGTAGGGGTAGGTTAAGGATGTGGGATGGAAGTTAGGAAATGTTAGGTAGGTTATGTAGGTGAAGTAGATTAGGATATGGGGATGGGTGGAAGGAAGGGTAGATGGAGTATAGAAAGGTAGGTGGGTAGAGGATACGGTAAATAGAAGTGAAGCATGGTAGGGGAGGTGGAAATGGAAGGAAATAGAATGGTGAAATGGTGATGGCAATGATGAGAAATGGAAATGGAAGTGATCGGATTTGGGCACTGTTGTGACCATTTCACACATCGCCCCATTAAAATGGGGACCCCCTCTTTTTTTTGCTCGGTTTGGCCTTGTTCTTCTCTCTGCTTTTTAGGGTTTTTGGGAAGTGAGTGAGTCGTCTGGACTAGGGCTAAGCCTTAGGGTTTCCTGTTGATATTTTCAAGCCGAAGTCCAGTCAATTTTGAAGGTTATTGAGCATCCTCGTATGGATTGCAATTTTGGAATAGGGTGAATCTGTCAAGGGGTCAAGTGAATCTGTCTAGATTCAGTCGGAATTTTGAAAGCAAGTCCAAATTTTGCCTAAGTGTTGATGATGGAATTTTGAAATTTTGTTTGATTGAAATTTTGACCAAATTTTGGAAAGTTTGATAATTGATCCTTCGCCTTGGAGATAGCCTAGTTATGCCTTGTGAAGTGACTAAAGTCTTAAAACCTTGATATTTTGGCTTATAGAGGCAAAATCGCTCCTGTCCTTCAGTCAGGGACCAGGGCGAAAATCATATTTTCATACATCTGGGTTATTGACTTGCTTCATTTGTCTTGTGCAGGGTCGCCAGGAGATGCAATAATTGAAGATTTAGAAGATTTTTGAGACTCAAAATGGCAAATTTTTTAAGTTTAAAGTCAAATCGCTCCTGTCCCTCAGTCAGGGACCAGGGCGAAATGACTTACTTAGACCATTTTTGACCTCATTTTGATCAAATTGAAGTGTCAAGGACGCAATGGAAGGTGAAATCAACATGATGGAACGCCAGGATTTAGCCGTTTGCAATGAAAAGTTGAGATTTTGACCTCAAGGACAAAAATCGCTCCTGTCCCTCACTGAAGGACCGGAGCTTGTTTCTTAAAATTCAACTGTCCTTGCAGGACCAAGACGTTTTTTTGGATTGAAAGATATCAAGGAGGGTATCTTTGTCCCTTGAATATAATTTGAAGAAATTTGCAAACAAGGAAATGTGCCAGAAGGACAAAATCGCTCCTGTCCCTCACTGAAGGACCGGAGCTTGAAATCCAAGATCGCTTTGTCCTTGCAAGATTTTAATGATTTCGCGATTTGAGGAGAACAAAGAAAGTATGTTTTATCAGTTGAATATAACTTGAAAATGCCATCATGGAGAAAATCTGCCCAAAAGGTCAGGATCGCTCCTGTCCCTCTCCCAGGGACCAGGGCGAATTTCAATGATAGCTCCTGTCCCTCTCCAAGGGACCAGAGCGATTTGCTTAAAAGACAAGTTTTGGGCGAAGGTGAAGTGAGTTTTAAGTTTGAGGCAAGCAAAGGAAAGCATAACGAATCTATTGAAGATAATTTTGAAGATTGCAAGACGCCAAGTAAGCCCGTATTTGCCTAGGCGCTCCTGTCCCTCTCCAAGGGACCAGAGCGATTTCCTCATAAGGTAAAACTCACACAAAGTTAAAGCGAGTTTCATGTCAAAGATGAGTGAAGGGGAGCATAATGAATCCGTTGAAGACAAATTTGAAAGTTGGCAAAGCGCAAATGAGCTTAAAAGTGCAAATTCGCTCCTGTCCTTCAGTCAGGGACCAGGGTGAAATCTTGGTTATCTAGCCTCTCCCTCCGAATTTGAATGGGTCCAAGTCAAGACACGAAGTCAAAATGATGTTTGGAATGCTTTAAAGGAGAACGAAGTTGCAAAGGACCGCTAGAACTTGATGAAATTGCCCAAGGCGCTCCTGTCCCTCTCCCAGGGACCAGAGCGAAATATGCAAGTGTGTCCAATTTTGAGGTGTCACTTCCGTTTCAAACGTTCAAGAAGGAGTAAGAGACACTATTTTACATTTTGAAAGCAATTGAAAGTTGATATGATCAAGGATTAGCACAAGGAACAAAAGTTCGCTCCTGTCCTTCACTGGAGGACCAGGGCGATATTCATCAAAACAGTCATTTCCTTCAAAAACCATATCAAGGCGAAGTCATGCAAGGTCCGAAATGTCATTAGAAAGGTGATGAGCAAGGAGTTAATGTTAAAAGTTGACAATTTTGAGCTAAAATACAAAGTTCGCTCCTGTCCCTCACCAAGGGACCAGGGCGAAAATCACTCAAACATCAAATTCGCCTTGCAAGGGACAAGTTAAGTATGCGTAGAATGAATGGATGAAGTTATTTCTTGCCTTGTGACGTAAGTTGGCAATTAAAATGATCAAAGGATCAAGGAGAAAAGCAAAGTTCGCTCCTGTCCCTCACCAAGGGACCAGGGCGAAAATGGTCTAAGAGACATTCATTCAAAAGATTGAATAAGATCAAGATCAAGGTTCCCAATTAAAATACCAGTTTGGACGTAAGGGAAGTGACTTTGAACGTAAAAAGCGAGAAATTCAAGAACAAAATGCTAAAGCGCTCCTGTCCCTCTGCCAAGGACCAAAGCGATGAGGTTAATATTCATTATTCTTCCCATGTCTAGGCGCCAACATCATTTTCAAATTGCATTAAATGCTAAATTTCGATGAACCTTGATATTTTTAATTAAAATTGGCATTTAATGGGTGCGCACAAGGCATTTAATAATTAATTTTGCCTTTTAAAAAATCGAAACTATTAAATACGAAGGCATTTAATTAATTAATTATTAATTTAATTAAATAGGAGGGAGAGCGCTTGGGTTTTATTTTTATATTTATACAAAAGTCGGCCTCCTTTTTATTTTAATTTTTTTGTTATTATTTGCCTTATTTTCAAGTCGGCCTAGAGGTAATTAAAGAGGTGAGCGCTTATATAAGGAGGGTACTTTGAAGCATTTCAAATCATCATTTAATCATTCATTTGCATGCGATTTGGAGAAGGCAAGGAGAAGTGCGAAATTTCCATCCAAGGAAGAGTGCGAATTTGGTTAGAGGTGGAGCGAATTTGTCCTTAAGGTGTTGAAGACCCCAAGGGTGGTAAAATTAAGTAAGGAGGCGCCTTTGCTAGAGGAGGATCACGTTGAATACTTCAAACTTCGATTTTGCCTAGGCGAATTTCCTAATTTTGCATCCTTTTGTTAGAGTTAGCTCTCAAAGTGAGGTATGGCGAAATCCTCTTTGTTCAAATTTTGAATTTTGATCGTCATAGTCTTAATCTAAATTTTGAATTTTGAAATTTTGAATTTCCAGTAGCTCAATCGTATTTAGGAAATGATAACTCAAAGACTTATCATGAAGTTTCCTAAATTCAACCTTTAATCCAATCTATATTTATGCATTGCAAAATCCGTTACTCATTATGAAATGTTGTGTAGGTGTCACGATGGCGACCCCGAAGGCGGGAGCATCTACCAGTCGTCCAGCCCTCATGAAGGAAGATCAAAAGAACGAAGAATTGGAGACCAAGATCGTGTCTAAATGGAGCAACATTGGAGATACCAACTTGGGAAACTTCAGTGTGAAGAAGTTTCGAGAGGTCCCTTACATTGGCAAACCATCACCTGTCGCAAGGAGAATAATTGAAAGTGGCATTATCAAGGCGGCCGGCTTCCCTCCAGCAATCCAGTGCCATGAGTTGATGATCGAGTGTGCTCGCCATTATGATCCACAGTCCAGATCGATAGTGTCCAAGGAGGGAGATACTTTTGCTCATCTTTCAGAGGAAGCTATCAGTGAAGCTCTTCACTTGCCAGAACATAAAGATATGATTTATAAAAGCTTAGAAGGAGCCAGGTCCATGTATGAAGATGATCCAGACACTTGCTTAAACATCATCAACAAGAATTGGTTACTCAAGAGTCGTCCTCGCCTGAGCAAGATTCCGAACACACCACATAGGATCGACTTCTAGGAGGAGTACAGAGATTTGATAACATTACTCAACCGAGTTACAGGGGCTCCTCAAGCCTTCTATTTTGAGAAGTGGATGTTCTACTTCATCCAAGTGATAGTTCAAGGAAAAGGAACAATTCATTGGGCTAGAATGATTAGCCATTGCTTAGACGTGCAGTTAAGAAGACTGAAGGCGACCAAGTCCTTCCACATGAGTTCATACATCATATATGCCTTGATCAGGAGTTTTGAATATGCAGGACTGCCTCACGGAGGAGTGATCGGGAGAGGGCCCAGGGAAGTCAGAGTTTGTGATTCCTATGTTCATTTGCATCATCCTCCAGGAAGTGGCTACAAGTTGGTCAATGATACCTTCACGATGAACATCACCAGAACATTGCAAGGTGGAATTCACAATCGGCTATCTCAGGATGCACAAGAGCTTGTAAAAAGGTACGGTGCTTGGTTCATCCAATTTCAGAAGTTTACATATATTAGAGTTCGTGGATGTCCTTCACCTCCCTACATGTTGCCAAGATATCCGACAGACAGAATAGTGTTACTTGAGGTAATTAGACAGTTGGCAGCATATGCAAAGGCATTCAGACACAGGCACGGAAATGGAGTTCCTGTTCCTATCATACTAGGAAATTCAGTTGAGGTATGTCCTAATGCCCTAGCCATGGATGATGCGGAAAAGGAGTTAGCTTTATATTCATTTTCGTTCTTTGCCATGAGAGAGAGTTTTGATCCTTATGGGTATATAGAAGAGACAGTCGGAAGGAAATACAGACATGAACCTCAGGTAGAGGACTTTGTGATGAATCTCTCAGATGATCTTGAAGTGAAAAGAAAGATGCATTCTAGATTGCCTTTAGACTTTATCAGAAAATGCAAAATTTACAGAGTGGCCGACCAAGCTCAGGACAGTGGCAAACATCTCCAATCATCTTATGACCGAGAAAGCAAAGCAGTGAAACTAGATTGGAATGAACCTGAAATTTTCGATCTGGATGCCTTGATGGCTCCAGTTTTGTCTTGTACTCGCAGATAGGTTGATGTGCAACATCAAAAGTTGAGAGAGCAGGGCATATCTATGACTTTTACTTTGGAGGAAAGGCCAGGTGAAGGAGGAGCAAGTGTAAGTGAAGGTAATCCTAATCCCAGAAGCACAAGCGAAGGCAACCTTCGAAGCGTAAGTGAGGGTAATCCTCATCCTAGAGGCTCAAAGAGAAAAGAAAGACCTGAGAAAAGGGAATCCTCCAAGAAGAAGCCAGAGGCCAACCGAGATCGTTCATCCGGCACATCTTCTCGACAAGAGAAGAGGACACTTGAAATGGAGGAATCTATGGAATCAATGGTACAAAACGATAAACATGAAGAAGGACAGGCATCTCAACGTTCATCAAGCCGATCTCTCCAAGTCAATGAGCTACATGAAGACAAAAACGAGGACGAAGTGACATCTCCCCTTAGAGAAGAAGAAACATTGCCTAATGAGATACAGGTTAGAGAAACAAGATCTGCCATTCCAGATTGGTTAAAAGAGAGACTAACAAGGGTGATTGTGATCGAGGACGAAGATAATGTGATTGATTTAGAGAGCCTTGTTGGAAATTCTCAGGAAATGACAGAAAAGAGGAAAGCCACCAAGATGTCCAAGATGATCAGAGATGAGACAGGATCCAGGAGATTGCAGATAGCTACACCAGCAGTGGACAAGTATGAAGGTGAGATCCTCGCAGAGGAATATGATGTAGAAACATTTGAGCTTGGTCCACTCACAACCGAGCAGACATTGAATGATGCCACTGATTCATTTGAGGCACTTAAGGACAAGCTTAGAGAAGAAATGGAAAAGAGTAGGAAGCTTGAGCGAGAGGTCAGTGCTTGGAGAGGCTACTTTAGCCATCTCAATCAGCCTTTGAGACGTCAGGATCCAGCAGTATCTCCTGCACAGGCACTTCCCCTTGAATCAGTCGGCGAGGCAGAGAGAGTCAGGAGTTTGGTTCAGCTTATGAGCTCTTGGATTGACAAATCCCATACAGTTGCTATTGAATTTGCAACAAGGATGATGCAGACCATTCACCGAGCTATCCAGGTTCTTGAGGTCATCCACAACCTAATGATAACTGTAGCTGCTTTTGCTCATACTAAGGATGTTATCATTCCTGTCCTGCAAGTAATCAGACAAACATCAAGGAAGGTCTTAGCACAAGAAAAGATAATAGATGGAGGACCTCATAGTTTACTCCAATGGTCAACTTTACTCCAGATGAAGGAAGTTCTTTTTGAGGACATCAATAACAAGTGCAATCAAGTTGAGGAGATTATCCATCCGATCCAGGACAAGGTGTTTGAAGTATTATGTACTATTCTTGGCAGGAGGATTGCAGTTGAGACAGATGTGGATTTGCAAGAATTAGAAGATAGAGTCAAGGTCATCTTTTGCAAAGATGAGAATGTTATTACAAATGAGCAACAGGATCAGATGTTTGCCACCATGCTCCTGATTGAGAAGATCAAAGAACTTGAACCTGGATGGGACACTGCTCTTCTCAAGGCTTTCGATCAGGTCATCCACTTGGAGGAACGAATGAAGAATCTTCCCGAGATTCCAATTGCTGAGATCGAAGGAATCGTGTCCAGATTCATTGCATATGCTAAAAAGGAGCATTGGAAAGGGAATAAGATTCTAGAAGAAAGGTTGTTATAGATGATGTGGCACCTTAATTGTCATTGGTCTATGTTTCCTAGATTTTTGTGCCAAATTTAATATTTGGCTATGCATTTAATGTTGTGCAATAAAAGGGGAACTTTTGTAATCAAACCCTAATTAGGGTTTAGGTGTCATAATCTTGGCCATTGATCTTCTTTTGATTTGGACCGTTCATTGTAATTGAGGATGCTATATATACCCTCATTCCTTTTCATTTTGCATTAGATATCAGCATTAGTGATTAGAGATTAGCAATTTGATAGAAGCAAGTATTTTGTAACAAGATTGAGCTTTGAGGAAGGAATTTCAAACAATTGTTGTTCATGATGGCTTTGAGATCAATAAAATATTGAAGTTATGGTGTTTTATTGCAATTCTTGTGGTTATCTTCATGGTTGTTTACTTTCTTGAATCATTCTCAGTCAAAGTAGTATTTAAGTTTGAAGGACTAAGTGTTGGGCTTGATCTTTGGTGAGATTCATATTCCAAACCACTAGCTTCTTGCTGATTGTAGGAACGCCTTGTGTGGTCAACTGGAGAAACTTGAATTACTTAAACCTTCAATCGTCATTGAGCTTTGGATATGTGCCTTCGTGGTAGTGTCCATGATCCTTGGTGAATTGAAAGATCATTTGTTACCTTAGAAGATCGCATCAATTTCAGTTGAGTTGTTATTTCATGGCAATACTGAAGTTGGTAAAATCTCGCCAAGTCTAGCTACATTGAGTTGTTCTTAGGATTAGATTAGAGTTTATCTCTTGCAAGCCTTCCCCTTTTGATCTTTTTTGGAATTCATTAGTATTAGGAAACCTTGTTCCTGCATTTCGGATACGTAAGGCCCCTTGATGAAACAGCAATCACAACGACCACTGGTGCTTATCCACACGTAGAGACCCTACATAAAAGAACATTGGAGTCATCCTGATTGATCCTTTTTTGCGACATCTTCAGCAATCAGAGACTTTATTCAAGAGAGGATAAGGTGCCCTTGGGTATTTTATTCTGTGTATGATTGTGTACAAAATACACGTCAACAGGCACCCACAGGTAGTGCTGGGAGAATTGGAAGTGATTATGTCTTGGCTGGGCAAAGGGAGTGTTGAACCTCACGTCATTCTTAAGAGGGAGACTTGATCAGCTCTTGAGCAACTACAAACAAAAGGTTAATAGCAAAGACTCGACAACAACTAACAACTAAGCTAAGACGACTAACCTAGAAAGCGAAAAAGTGGGGGTCCCCATTGGCAATGGGGCGATGTGTGAATACCTCACAACAAGAAGAGCCCATGCCCCCAAAATCCTCCGCAGGAACAGCAGAGGCTGAGGGCCGAGAAGTGCCATCTACAAAATTTGAATTTGCCCCATGGGCGGGACGAGCTGCAGAGGCACCATCTCCAGATTTTGAAATTGCCCCACGGGCGGGACGAGCTGCAACAGCGTGAAGCACCATTTGACTTGTATAATGAAAGGAAAATACCTGTGTACTGCATGTTGATACCTTCAAAAACACAAAATTGTTCAAACTGGTTGTTAACATATTCACCCCCATTATTAGTAAGTAATCTTGATGAACTTCCTTGATTGTTAATCTACAAAAGCTTTGAAGTCCTGAAAATACTCAAAGACCTCAGACTTCTATTTGAGAAAGTAAGCCCGAGTGTATTTGGAAAAGTCATCAATAAATGTTAGGACATATCTAGGATTGCTTAAAGATGGTTGTGGAAATGATCCTACCAAGTCACTATGCGCCAACTTCAATAGTTGTGTATCCCTCCATGCTTTGCCTTCATCATATTTATCCTCAGGATGCTTACCAAGGTTGCATCCCCAGTAAACTTCAAAAAACCAAATAGAAGGCAACCCTAAAACTATGTCTTGTTGACTGAGCTATTGCAAGTAACAGCAATTCAAGTGACCAAACCATTGAGCCACAAACAACTCACCCCATGCGCATGAGTGAGCAATGTTGTCAAGAGAGAGTCAAGAACAAAGTGAGAAAATTGCTATAGTATGGTTTGATGATTTACTTTTCCTACACCATTATACATTCCATTGATTACCACTATATCTAGATTGAACTCAACTCGCTCACCAAATCTAATGTGGGTGATTTGATAAAGGAAAAGGAAATTAATTGAAAAAGATGGAACACAAAAAACATCTTCAAATGTTCCTTCACCCATGTCAACAAACTCTCTCCCATGCACTTCAATAGGAGTGCCATCACCCATTAGTTTGGTAGGCATTATACATGGCTCCAAATAGGTAAAATTATCCTTTGATAAGCCATGTGGTGCAAAGAACCCAAGTCAATGATCCAAGAATTTGGTTGTGAAACAATAGCAACTAGGGCCTTGCCCATTCCTTTTCCCTTACTTCTCTCTATGTCCTTAGAAGATCCTTTTGATGAACCCTATTTGACTAAGTCACAAGGACCTTAATATTATTCTTTTCAAGAAGATGTGATACGTGATCAATTTGCTTTTTTAAACACTTGTGTTCATCATCACCAGACCTCTTACAATAGGAATACTTGACCTTCTTCTTAGGTTGATCCCCTTTTGATGAAGAGGCTTAATTATCCACTTTTGAAGCATCAAGTTTCTAATCTTTCTTCTTCTCTCTTTGGTTCTTTTGTTCTAATTTGTTTGCTAGACCCTTATTCTTTTGTGCATTGATTTACAAGCAAGGCAATTAGAACTGATTTATCTTGCTCCCTAGTGAGTTTTGCTGCAACTTCATCTAGAGAAAGCATTTCATTGGTGGAACCTAGGGCACATTTTGTAGCATAGAATGTAGAAACAAACATAGAATAATTGGGTCCACGCTTAGAAAGAATACTCAAGATCAACTGCTTATCATCCTTCTTGATTCTACATTGTCCCAATTGCAATCTAATGGCTTTCAATTTCGTGAAGTCTTGTATGGTGTCAAAATTTGTAGGACTCAACCCTATGAGTTCATTCTCCAATTGATGACCGCTTAACTCATCCTGCTTACAAAGAGGTTTTCCAATGTGGTCTACACTCCATTTGACATAGCAGCAGATTCAATACGACAAAATAGGTCTGAAGAGACTAACATACACAGAGTACCAAAAGGCTTCATCACATTTGTTAAACCATTTTATTTGTTTTGCATCATCCTTAGGTTTTGTTTCAAGTTCCATTGTAACCTAGTGGTATCCATGCTTTTTGAAACAGATCAATATCTTATATTTCCATTCAAAATAGTTATATGGAGGTAAATTAGGAACTGTTGATGCATCCATAAGTGTTGAAAAGTAGATTGTAAAGCAAAAAAAAAAGGCAAAAAAGAAGACACACGAGACACCCCCCTTTCCACTAGTTTCAAAGATCACTACTCCCCAAGAGATTATGATGTTGGCACTTTATCATTAGTGTAATTACAAAGCTTTTACCAAATAACAATGCTTTCTAGACCTACAATGACCAAAATTACAAAATTTGATACGAAATATGGAAAAATTAACCTTGTACTAGTATAGTTCTTTTCAATACCTTTCCAATGCCTATTCGTTTCTGGAAAAATGGAGCTCCTGGACAAAAGTTATGGCCTGTTGAAGAAAAGTATTGTTGTGACCAAATCACACATCGCCCCATTGCAAATGGGGACCCCCACTTTTTTCTGCTTTCTAGGATAGTTGTAGAGTCGTTTAACTATTAGCTTTTTTTTGGAATAAGTGCAAAATTGAAAAATCAAGAAAATTGGCTTAGGCATGAAAACACTCTTGTCATTGCTAGCAATCACCTTATCATTGCCTTAAACACCTCCTATCATTGCTCTCAACGACTTTGTCATTGCTAGCAATCGCTATGTCATTGCTTTCAATCACTTTGTCAATGCTAGCAATTACTTTGTCGATGCTCTCAACGACTTTGTCATTGCTAGCAATCACTATGTCTTTGCTTTTAATGATTTCGTCATTGCTCTTGATGCCTTATGATTTTGCCTTATTTGATTGTGAGGAAAGAGGGAGTTATGCTTTAAACGATGCAAGTCATTTAATCATTGAAATCAACTAGGAAGGATGATTTGTGCTAAGCAATTACATCCCGACACTCGAACAATATATGAAGTAAGTTGCTTAGTCGATACAATGAAGGTTGATTCAACAGCTATTTTCATAGAGCGAATTGCAAGCATTCAATTACGCTACCTTAGCACTTGCTTCCCATGATGCTTAATCAATACATGGTTTTTGAAAATCAAGATCAATTCAATCAGTTGGTGAAGACATTCAATGCAAGTGGTTATACAAATGAGCTGCATTTCGCAAGTTCGATGAAGATGACAATTGAGAGGCAAGCATATGTGGCCGCTGCCTTATCATACAAAAGTCGATGAGCTTCATTTAACACAAGGCGGCCAATATGATCATCATTTAAAGGCTTTTGGTAAACTCTATGTTGGGCGATCAAGGATTTGAGCTCACAATTTAATGATTTCACCAAGGATCGAACTAAGAGACATTTAATGAAGGTGGCGAACTTTGCACAAAGTGTTTATTGGTTTAAAGGATATGAGCAATTGTATTTAATAATATGATTTTAAATGCCTTAAGTGGCTCGATTTGTAAAATCAAAGCCTTATATAAAATTGTCATTGGATCACATTAAATGATTGGCATGTAATCACTCAACTTCAAAGGAGTAAAGTTCGATGCTTTGACATAACAAATTTAGTGGTTGGCCCCTTGCATTTAAAATCAACCTTTTGTGCCACGATTAGCTACTATTATTGGTATCAATTCATTTAATGAAATGTGCACAGCAAGTGTGATGAGGTATCAAACTTGTGAAGTCATTATAAGTACAAATTTGATCATTTCATTGATCAAATTTAAAACAATATTGCTCTCAGATCAGCGAGTTGATCAATTACACCATCGAATCTGGGCGATATTTCATCTTTATACAGCGATTTGTGATTGCAAAATTGTGGGCGATATTCACCTTGGATGCGATTTTTGTTGTCTTCACAAGCTAGCGACTTCACATCAAAGCAAACAGTGACCTCATCTCTACCTCCTGGTCATCAGCAATTTTCATTTTGCCTATCGATTTGGTTATGATTGGTTTGTGTGGAGCAATTACTGATTGATGTGATCTCCCAAGAGTGAAAAGTGATTGCATTTTACGCACAGCCACTTCTTCTATATGCTGTGACTTCAATTGGCCTTCGTATTCCAGCGATATCGAACCACTGTTTGACAGCGAATGTGTCTTCATATTTGGCGATTGAATTATAAGGTAGTGCTTCAACATCCGATCAGTAATTCACACTTATTCAATAATGGTGCTGTGAGTCGTGACATTAAAATTGGCAACTTGAGGTCTGATTGCAAGAGTATAACTGTGACTTTGGAGCAGTGATCAGTCTATTATTACTTACCAGCTGGGAAATTGATGAATGATTTGTGTATGACTGAGACTGATTAGATTTGAGCGCTCAGCAAACATCATTAATTCCAAGATTAAACAAAGTTGCATTTGAATTGGCATTGATACAGCGAGTTTCAGTTTAAGCAGGGTGTCGATTCGAGCATCACAGTGAATCATATTATCTTAGCAAGCAATTTCGATCAAATTCAGATCTGCAAGTGAATTTCTACTTATCATTAAGCATCTTCGCAGGTTTGAAAGTGGAGTCTAACTGGCAATCCATATAAAATAATGTGTTCAAAATTGATCTAGCTTTATCCATCCATGTTGTGTGGTCTTGATTAAGAGGGTTTTTATTATATTTTGATTATCTTTGGGGTTTTGTAAGCAATTAAGTTCAATCAAGGGTTAGAGAGGTAGCCTAGGGTTTCAAGGTTATTATTACGAATTAAAAATTCTTACCTTAGGAGATCAATTCATATTTGCAAGCAAATTGTCATTATATGAAACTAATTTAGCCAACTCTCGCAGGTGAAGGATGGCAGTGAATGCAAGGAACATGTTAGTACACCTCAATGCTTCAAGTCTCAAAGATCACACAAGGAGTAGGATCAATGCACTTCAAGGCACGATGAGGATCGAGTATAGGCAAGGAAAGGTCCACATCGAATGCAACATAAGGCAAAGGATAGCAATCAGTGTAAGGAGCAACTATCAACATCAAGCACTAAGGTGGAAATTTTCACAATTTTGAATTTCCTTCGGAAATCCAAGAATCATTGTCAATATAGCTAAATGAAGCTCAAGAATGCGAGTGATCGAGACAAAAGATAGTTTCAAAAGAGTTAATCAAAGTTAGAAGATCAACTTGAGCAAAGCCGTCATCACATCGGGAGCTTGAAAATGTTGAGTATCAAGAGATGTGCTTCATTCATTCACACAATTGTGATGAGTTACAAAGAACAAGTTGAGGTGGCGCCTAGTCATCATTCATCCAATCACATTTAATCAAAAGAAGGTGTCCAGATTCAATGAACCTGACTCGTCCATCAAAAGGAGATAACTACTACATGTGCACAAAGTTCGATGTACCTACCATCACCATCTATTGGTTGAATTTTCACAGGAGGACGTGTCCCATCAAATGTAAATATATCATTGGTCAAGCATTAAATGCTTTGTAATGGGTTCAACAAACCCTAATTAGGGTTTCTATCTTTCAATCTTGGCCATTGATCTCAAATTGATTTGAGACACCGAATTCTAATGAGAGCACTATATAAGGCTCCACTTCTTCATTTGTAAAGGTAATAGTTAATAGCAATAGTTCAAGAGGAAAAAGCAAATAGCAATTAGAGTAGAGTAGGAAGAGAAGGCAAAGATTGTTGCCAAGACATTGTTGTAAAAGGCATGTAAACTTCATTGAAGACATGATGAATTCTATGTGTTGATTCAACAATTTGCATGGTCTCTACTTCTCGTTTGTTTTCATGTTGTTTAGATGAATGGAAGACTTTGTGTATGATCAATGGTGAAATTCTTATGTCCATACTACTAACACCTTGCCAATGGTAAAGTGCCCTGCGTGGTCAACTGGAATCATTCAACTTAAGCTTAACTTCAATTATCACTCTTTCATTGATATGCATCAACTTGATGGTGTCTATGCTTGTGGTGATGATTTGAAAATCATAAAGCTATCCCTAGAAGATCGCACTAGCCTTGTGGAGATGTTCATAGCATGTCAAAGCAAGACTTAGTTGAATTTCATCAAAGATTGTCCTTTGCTCTTACATTCTTATAGTTAGAATAACCTTCTAAACTCTATCCTTTTTCCCTTATTTTTGATCAAGTTAATTCCCACGTTCCAGCATCATTTGAGCATTCAACGTAAGTCCACCTTGGGATACCAACAAAATCACATCATACACCATTGAAGCTATCCAACAAGTCAAGACCTGACATGAAAGAACCTTGAAGTCATCTCAAGTGATCCTTAGGCGAATCTTCAGCATTTGAGAGTCTTTACTCAAGAGAGGATAGAGTATTCAATACATTATTTTGTGTTCAATAGTACATCAAAACACCATCAACAAGTATGTACCAACTTCAACTTGCAATATTTCACAAAAAATGGCAATTTATTAACACCTTTGTGAATGAAAAGTGCTCGTTTTTAGTTTTTTTCGTTGGCTATTCATTTGTCAAAATCCAACATCCGAAGGAAAAGTTACACACTACTGAAAAAAAGTTGAATTTGCCCTGCATGAACATCTATTGTAACAAAAAAAAGTTTTGATCCTGATGTAATTTTTGCAAAATTTATTAAATGTGCAAAAAATTAACAAATACTTTGAAATTTTTCTAGCCTTGCAAACAAAACCCAAAAAGCATTTTTATTTCTAGCAATCGGAAGATGAGTTTGTGACGCAAAAATAAAAAACACCTCAATTAAACGGGTTTTCAAATTTCAAATTCTTATATGTTATTGTGTCTCTAATCTCTGATTTTGGTGAAACAAAAGTCAATCTTGACTTTCTCAGACCTTTTGAACACTATGAAAAGGCTAACAATGAATCTAATATTACCCAAATCCTACAACCACCCAAAACTCACAAGAACACAAATATGCAAACCAAAATATACAGATGCTTATTTTTCCTTCAAACTATTTTTATTTTCTAGATCATCTGAGGATGCAAGAGAAGAGCATATTGGGTATTTGAAGAAAAGATTAGATATCCACTAATCTCAAATCTCTGAAAATTTTGAAATCACAATGAGCTATACCAAACAAATTTGCTCTAATACCATGATATATTCTCTGAGAAACCAGAACCAATCCAAAATTTGACATATGAAACTCTAATTGACACATGATTGAAGATCAAAATAACAAAATGAAGATTAAATCTAAAAAGAGAGAAATTAGAAACAATGCAAGAGAATTATGGAAATAGTCTCATCCCTCTCACTCAATGTGTCACCCAACTAGAGAAGGTGACAAGAGAGTGTTGTATATATAGCAAAATAAGGGCATATACATACAAGAGGTGCATCAACTCCTACTACCCATAAAAGGTGGGAGGTTTTTCCTCCTTTGTAAATGCCAAACATGTGGCCTTACCTCCTTAGATGAAGACAAAAAAGTGGTTATGAGAAATGGCAAAAAAGCCAAAAGAGTGTGTAACCCAACAACCCCATAACATAACCCTGTAAGATCGTAATAGTAGTTATGAAATGTGGGACAAAAAGCCAAAAGAAGGTGTGTAACTCAACTACCCATGTGATGAAGAGAGTGACATATAAAGCTGATGTATTCTGCCACGTCCTCATATTAACCATGTCTAATAAACCTAACAAGCTTAAATAACATGTGTAGGAAAAAATAAATACTCCTAACATAAGGAAAATAAAAAACCAATACTAACAACAATCAACATTGAAATGAAAAAACTAACAAAATAATTCATAATTCAAAACATCCTAGGTTCGTGGTTTATAATGTATGGTTTAAGATTTGGGATTTAGATTAAATTGACTCTCTCTTTGGTCTTTTAGTAACTCTCAGGAGGCCCCTGACACAGATTCATCCTTGTAGCATCCCGAAAATGCCCCTTCATGCAAATGTCCTAGAAATGTCAAAAACATTTCCAGGAGGCCCAAGTATTTCTGAAGAACACAGAGAGTGTCCAGGTAGAACCAGAACCACATTCAGGACCAGAATCGTTCCAGTTTGTATATGGTGAGGAATTCTGGAAAGGTATGGTAACACGGATTAAAAACAACAGAAGTCTGTACTGCACTCAAAAACACATTTAACCCCTCATTCAAATTTGATTACAGACATGAAAGGACAGCATAACCATGTAAGTCAAGATTAAGATACGGCATAAGTTGCGTCAACATAAGGCATGAGTTAAATATGTGAAAATGAAATTTGCCCATCCCTTTCAGAAAAAGGCAGAATTAATAATAAATATGCTGCTTACAAGAAAGCTAACATGAAGTACTTCATTAAAGATGTCTCATTTACACATTGCATTATACCACCAAAAAGAATGCTTATACGTCATATGCATGATATTATGTTATAAAAAGGCATTAAATATAAGCAATTAGGGTAAGAAGTGATACACACTTGATGATAGATGTCCATGCATCAATACAAACACTCCCTAAGAGATGCTTACAACAAACGGGCTTGGTTATATTCATAAATTGGGTCATGTTCGTAGATAGTTGTCTAATTGCATGTTTTCTATATGTATGCTTGCGGGACAAGGAATTACAATGGTGCTCAAAAAATTCCAGCTTAGGGTGAGGAAAGAACCCGTGACAGTTGGCATTAACCCTAAAATTATTTTTTCCCTTGTAATATGGAGGCTCTAAAGATAGGTATCATGTGTCTGTACTGTTACGAATTATGATCAATGCAAAAACACATATGAGATATTTCCAGGCACTAACCATAAGAGTGGGGATCCTCTTATGGGGGATTTGACGAGGTCCTAACTCTTTTCCTAATGGTGCAAAATAGACAAACAGGAAACTGGAAATGGATATTACATCAACACATACTCTTTAGTTGAATGAGAAGTATTTCATTGCATGCCAAACTTATAATATCATTTCTTGCTTTTAGATATTTCAGGTGTAAGAGGAAGCAATCATTGAATCTGATTCTGTCAACAAATCTTCTTCTGTGACTATGTCCATAAAGTTACCAAAATAACCATGAAGTGGCAATTCTCGAAATTCAAACGCAGTTCAATCTCATTGCAGGTAATATTGTTTACTGGGTCTGAGTTATCATTCAATAATGCTTACTTACAGCCTGCTTCAACAAGGTCATTACATAAAGTTATAAACAACAAATAATAAAAATATGAATAAAGTAGTGTGCCAACAAAGCTAAGAAAAAAATTGCATCATCATGAAAAGGCTCCAAGAAACTTGGGAGAATGACCTCTATAAGATTTTGGAACAACCATCGAAATCTTTTTGGAGAAAGGATAGGTGTACAATGAGCTTGTATGTGACCATGAGGAACTAGACTGTAATTTTGGTATCCTTTACTTACTGGGTACCTTCTGATTTCATTAAGTTCCCTTAATGAGATCAAGTCAAGTCTAAAAGATAAAGAGTGATTATTGTAGAAATATCAAATACATGATTGCATAAATTCCCAATATTTGTCATGTATTTCAAGCTTTGTCCCCTCCATTCATAGAGTCGCAGATTAGTGAGCTATACTAGAAATGCAAATGCCCAGAGTCTATCATGATAAATGTGTATATTCTAGTTTATAAGACATCTCTTCTCTTTTGTATCTTTGATACATATGAATCTAGGAAAAATAAAAAATGTTTTGTAAGATGAATCAACATACTGAGAACTTATACAAGGCTTTCCAAGATAGATAGAATTGAATCAAATTAAAATCCCGTCAAAGCATACCTAGATTACAGCCTTAATTGAAAAGTGAAAACATTCTATCATAAACATGTATTGTTTCATAAATTCCTTAAATTTGCAGAGAACTTCAAGTTTTATACACTCTACACAGAGTCATGGATCACTGTGCTCTACTATGAACACAGATGTACAGACATGGATTATGTTTAAAGGAGTGTAACTATATACTAATACACATCTTTTATTTTGTATCTTTAAAATATGCAAGCATGATACTATAAAATGTAAAGTATATTTTTTTTATATGTATCAGAACTTGAAAGAGGCTTTAGACAAGTCATAGGAACGAATCAAATTAAGAATTTCATCTGCGCAGTCCTACAATATTGTGCTTTTCAATGGATTATTACAAGTTACAACCCATTCATATTGTGCTTCTGTCTAGTAGGTGGCAGTTTCTCTTATATTTACTACACATACTAGACATAAGATTCATGAGTACTACCAATAAGGGAAACCTCAACCAAAAATGTTTGCATTAAAGTTGTCAAAGGATCAGCTATAATAGGAAAACTACATTCTTCTTGAAAATCATACTTTTCCAAATTGATAATAAATTTAAATCCTAACAATCCACTAATCAGAAATCTGCTTAATTGATAATGTCGTTCAAGAATCAGAACGTATTACCAGTTAGCTCCAGCTGAGAGAAAAAAAAAATAACCAATGCTATGTGAGAAGCAACCATGCTGATCATCAATGGGAAGGGGATGGCATGGGCAGGGTGCAGAATATGAGGATGACTTTTCATTAACAAAATTCTAACCTTTCTTTAAAATTATACTACAATTTATCCTGACTTACTGTATGGTTCGTCTCAAATAGCGGTTTACAAACATTAGCTTGTCAAAACATGATATTAATGGAAATTTTAGGGATATCCACTCAAAGAGTCATTTGAGACCCTGACTTCCAAGTAATTCAAGGTCGGCAATCTAGGCATTGTCTTCTAGGAAAAACATGCAAAGGGGAGCTAGAGTCGAACAACATAACAGAAAATTGAATGGGCAGAAATCCAATCTGTTGGTTTTTATGACAGAATATATAGAAGAGAATCAAATCGGCAACCTAAATTTGGTAAGTCCTGAACTGGTACGTCTGGTTTGTCTTTTTTTAATTTTGAGCTGGTGAGGCTTGGGTATGCAACGCCATCCTGCACTTATATAAGAACCCATGTCTAACACCGATCTCTAATGATGCTATGTCATGATTTATTTTGCCACTTTCAGTCCCAACTGGGAATGAGTATGTAGTGGACAATTCAAGTTCATGAGGGATGGGTTAAAGAAAGAATGACTACTCATATGAGATGGGCCATAGAAGAAATGACATTAAGTACTAAATACTCTGCATGGTTGATAACAAACTAAATTTCCAATAAATACAGATAGCAGAAAAATCCAAATGTTTAAAAGACTGGTCCCTATTACGATGGATGCAGCTGAGCGTATACAATATTGAACTTTTTATGTTTACCTTATAGGAGGAGAGTGATTGCTAAAATAAGTGTACTAGTTAATGGCACCCTAACGGTTTCTGCATCAAAAAATATTTAAACGAATCTAGGCAGAAAGTGTTCTTCCTTGTAATTATGGTCATCAGTACAAATTAATTAGCAAGCAATACAAACCAGATTTTATAATTGAACTAACAAAAGCAATCAAATACAAATCAGAGCCAAGCCCATAACTAGGACTTCATTGGCTAATTGACCCAAAAACCAAACCCAAATTACCATCACTCAAAAAATGAATGCCTATGACCCTTATCCAGAAAAAAAAGGCCCGAGACGAGCAAGCACGAAACTTAGTATAGGAACTCAAAGCTTCCAATCAAATATCCAATAACCCAGGCAAAAAAGCCGCAGAAACTCACGCTGCCTTCAACACCCACGATACAAAGCAAAAAAATCAACCCAGTTTCTGTCAAATGAGAGAAAAGTAACAAGAACCCTGGCACAAGAGCTATAATTACAGAGTCATCGAATTCATTTGTTCCATAGCCCTATAAATAAAAATTAATATAAATTAAAAATTACTATATAAAGACACATAACATAGAAAACAGAATTGAAAGGTTGTCGATAGTATGAATAGATATAAATTCTTTAATCTTAATGAGGCAAAAGATCGTATTTCTCCACAGCTACCCTTCACAAGTAATTAAGCTTTAACAATGTCATTGATATGAAGCTCCATTAATATCGTTAATGGGCAATTCTGAAACACAAAATGAACATAACAGAATCCACTCAATCTATAAGGTATTTCGCCTGTGATTGAATCATGCAAAAGTATCTATCAAGTGACCGTACCTGTCTGAAACCAGATCTCTCCGCGATTTTCTGTCTGCAAGATGATTTTCTAAAAGTGCAGCTGACATTCAAACAAAACGCTCCTGCCCACGGAGCATTTTTGTCACAAATAAAAGGAGTTGTTTTTTCTCCGCATTAAAAGAAGCAACAGAAGCTTCTGTTGAGCGAATTTATGGGTTATCGTGTACGACAACGAACGGGAAATTTTTCACTATTCACATGCCCACCTAAGAAAAATGATAAAACTGAGCCGGGTTTGACTGGTTATTTCTGGTTTTGATTCGTCGATTAAGAGCCCTCCGGCTTTTGGATCGTTATTAAACATTGTTTTTTGTCAGCGCACACCTTTGCCATGTGGATAATTCTGATTCAACATATGCGCATGATTATTTTAAGGAAGAACGTTTTCCCCTCTACGGATTTCTCTTACCATGAATCAATTATCCTTCGAAACAAATACTAAGTTCAGAATAATGAATGTTGAAATTAAATATTTTGAATTTAGATAAGGGACAGGTTAATGCTGAAATTATATATTTTTAACTGTGTCTTTTTGTTGATTAGTTGGTGGTCATAAAGATTGTCAAATAGTAATTGTTTTGTGGAGTAAGATGAGTCGTTCGAATTAATTTAATTGTAAAATTAAATAGCTTTAAATATGAATTGTTTTGTCTAGTGTGACAAAGAGCTTTTAGAATTCATCTAATTGTGAACTTAAATACTTTTAAATTAAAATCACGGCACTATGATTTTTTGATCAAGAGTGTGCTTGATCATATTGATTGGTTCATACTAATGATTTGATAGTTGAAATTATAGTTGGAGTGAATGTTATTAGCTATTAAATTACATAAATAGTGTATTATTGTAGTAGTTACAAGTCATCAATCATAGATGACTTAAATTCTATAGATCTTAAATTATTGTTAGTCATTTTTTTACAGTAAAGCAATAAAATGATATTAGATAATAGCACACTATTTCAAAAAATGTGATTCAATTTTTACAAACACATAATGAAGTATATTTAGCACACAATTATATTTAGTGTAAATCAATAGTTTAACCGTCAACAATGCAATTTTATAGAAGAGGATTTCATTACTAACATAATTAGCTTACTTTACCACCTCATAATATAGAAGGATTGTGGCTATAATAATGTTCAATGACATTCAAGCAACAACAAAATATTAATAAAGTGATATCTATTTCAAATAAATATCCACTTCAGTGTGGAGAAGAATGGTGGGCCAAAAGACTTGACTAGAGATTTGAACAAAAATGACCTCAGAGATCAAACAATGACCATTTGTGGGTTGATATCATAGTTGATTGATCAAACAAATATGGGGAATCAAAAAATGAAGGGATAAGGAGACATCATTTCGCTCCATTTTCTTATTTGAAATCATCCCAATAGTGCTCTTTCAAAAATTTGAAATTTGGTTGTAATACATCTAGAGGAAGATCCAAGTCTAGGGCTCAAAGGAGAGATGGTCAATCCTTCCATAACCAAAATGCAAGGTTTTGGGAAGAACCTAAACCTCATTTTAAGGACAAATTTTAGTCAAGAAGTTCCCAATTTTGAAAACTCTAGTAAGGTAATGTATTTGATAATATTTTAGACATAAATGCAATGGAAAAATAAAATCTTATGGTAGATCTTTAAAATTTACCTCTTGTATCAAAAATATAATATTAGAAAGTTAATGTAATCATTGCTAAAGTTTGGAATCTGAAACTATCAAGGACCATCAATCACGCTGGTTAAAATAAAAATGGTTTGATACTTCTGGAACTAGTTATTTCATATGTCTTTTTCATTATTTTTTCAAAGAATGAATCTAGGGAAAGAATTTTAGAAGAGAGCCCGTAGTCCTTTAATGATCTAGTATTTCTATTCAAACTTGAAAATCAAATTTTGACCCAACCAAAACCCAAATAAGACTAGTTCCTTCTTGGATTAGGCTTTCAAATCTTCTCAAAGAATACTGGAACATGGGGATCTTAAAAACCATAGCAAATGTTATTTCCTCCATCCAAAAAGTAGATAAATGATTGTGCAAAGAAGGTTGAGGTTTGTTTGTGAGAATATGTATTGACTAGGATACTTCCTTGAATATCCCTACTTCTATCATTCTAATCTTTGATTCAAGATTATGGAATGAGCTAATACTTCAAGAGAAATCTAAACCAATGGGATCAGATTGTCATCTTTAGGTTTCTCTAAAAAAACAATTACCTTAATACACTAGAAGGGAAACTAATTTTGCCCATTTTGATAATCTTATCAAAAAAGACCTCCTTGTGCGAATTGAAAGAGATATTCTCAATGAAAAATCTTTTGTTTCTCATAATCAAGGTTTCGTAGAAGGAATATATTAAGATCTAACTTCATTTATTTGGATCCAAAATTATATGTATGAAATTCTCCCTCTTAGTAGAATGCAAATTTTAAATACCACCTCATTAAGCCACCAAGGGTAGGGTATTAGGAGATGATGAAAAAGAAACTCTCTCGATAGGGGGAATGCCCTTCCCTCCTAAATGAAGGAAAGAAAAAGATGTGAAATGGGAATTTTCGCAATAAAATGGTTGAAGACTACTTACAAAAACTAAGAGAGGATATAATTGAGGAAGAGATGGAAGAATTGTTCACTAAAGATCTAGAATTTTCTCTATTTGGAAATTTAACCATTTCCTAGACAAAATCTTTGGAAAACTTTGAGTCCTCTTTACTTAAATATAAAAAAACCAAAAGGGAGAAAGTCTAACAAGTGAAAACTTGAAAGGAGATAGATGCTAGGATCTAATCTAGCCTTGACAGATGCCTTAAATCTTCAAAGAGGACAATTGGCGACTCTCCTCAAAGACGTTGAAGTTTATTTCATGAAATGTTAGGGGTTTAAATGTCCTTAAAAATGTACTCTTCTAATAAATCACCAACTAGCTTAAAGCAATGTACATATTTTTATTTTACAAGAGACTAAAGTTGTTATACATACCCAAATACTAGGAGGGGGGTACATTAGTATTTAAGTAAAACTCAAATCCTTCAGCATGAATAGTAATGCAAACTCTACTCAAAACAGATCAATAGTAATTAAACAAAGCAGCCATCATAATTTCACAAGAAGACACTATGTTTGCGTGGAAAACCTATCAAGGGAAAAATTGTGATGAGCGAGCTGCTTGGAGCCACTAACCAAATTCAACCTCACAAGTAAAACAAGATTACATTAGGTTTTATGGGCTACAACCCAAAGGAAGTTGCAACTCCCTGAAACACATTTTTATGGCTATAACCAAAGGAAGTTCACTACTCCCTATGAATCAAAACACTTTCAAAAGGAGGCTATGAATTCATAATAACATGAATTGTTGATTAACTTCCTCTGCAGTACCTCTACTAAACAATGTCAGTTGCCTTTAGCTCACTGTCTCTAATACATTTTAAATATTTCTGTGTTAGTTCTCATCATCACACCACTTGTAATAGACTTGATCTTCTATTTATATCCTTTGCAAACATCAACGAGCATTCTCCTAGTCGGCCAAGATGAAATGTGCAGGCATGAAATGTGCATTGCCCAAAGAGGTTGGCCCAAAAGTTTCGATGGAGAAAGAGAAATAAATGTGTCCAAACAAGGAGATAAACAAGACCAAATTTACCTTAGCACTTATCTCCATGTGGGTGCATGCATCAAAGCATTGACACAAATATCCCAAGTCAACTCAGAAAACACAACCTTTCATGCATTTACTCCAAACCACAAACAATACCAAATATATCGAGAACCAATATGCAAAGCATTCACAATCATTATATGAAATTTAACAACATTCTCATACACCCCTTTTACACTCACACAAAATTGAGCTAGCACAAGCAAATAGATATTGAACCCAACATCACATGCAAACCAAAAGACACAGTCTTGAGATAGATCGTTTAAATACATACTTGTGACACACCTGAACACCTAAAACTTATGATGAGGTAGTATACAGACAATATGAATAAGTCATTCAAATCATAAGAACAAAAATTGAAGTGCAGAGCATTCCTTAAACTCGTCCTATCAGGCAACAATACCAACTTCACTTTGCAAACCTTTGAAACTTCTACCTTGGATTTTGTGACCAGTAATGAGAAACATGCATACTTCACATCTTCATTTATCTTGCTTCCAAACTACAAAGTTATATCTTCAAATATGGAGAAATGTGGTACATTCTCCAAAACATGCATGACACCTTTCTTAACTTGACCTAAGTAAACAAATTTCTTCAAACTTCTTGCAAGCATGAACTTTAGAGGATATGACCTGCAGCAATGAACATAAATAGATGGTAATTATTGATCATAAAATAGGCTATAGACACTAGAGATAAGGGTGTAATCCCCTAATAGTGATACCAGAATCGATGAGAAAGCTACTATTAAAGGGTTGCAACCCTAAAAGGAGGTATAAGTAGAGATAAGATAGATACTAAGGCTAAGATAGAAAATAGAAGATACACTTGACATAGGAGATACAAGGGATGTATATACACCTAAAAATGACTAGACGTAATTAAATACATATTTATTATTTATTTAATGGCTTTATTCTTCTATCAATAAATAAACTGAAAAGTTTATTTATTTGATTCATGTCTCATATTCTTCTAAGTCAATCTATTAATTAAATATCTATTATTTGATTAAATATTTATTATTTAATTAAATTTTATCATTTCTCCTAAAGTTCATCTTGATAAAATAATTTCAAAATTATTTAATTCATCATCTATCCTAAGTTCTTCAATCTAAATTCCATGTCATATTCTCTTCCAAGGCATCATGTCATCTCAACAACCAAGTCGCTAATTAAAGTAAATATTTTTAAATATTTTATTTCTTCAATTATTCAACTTCCAATCCTAGTCAAAAGAAGGAGGAAACTTAGGTGTCCTTCTATTTCCTATATTCTCTCCATCACTCCTACATCCTAGGTGGTGGTTTTGTCCATATAAGCTTGATCAAGGTCCACTTGTCCTACAATGCCTAAATTCTCTCCAACCTCCCTAGATTGGTGATTCCACTTGTCTTGGAAAGCCTAGATTATCTCCAACCATCCTATATTATTGGGTCTTATCTTGGGTCAAGGTGAGCATCATGCAACGCAACTTCTTCTTCCATCTTGTTCTCCACCTTGTCATCATAGGAGGAACATCTTCCCTTTTCTTCTCTCACATTCCAACCAATTCTTCTCATCCCTCCCCTCTATCAAGATTCACTCTTAACCATTGATCTTTGCCACAGAGGATTTTGCTCTTGCAAATTCTATAAAAAGAAGTCTTTTTCTAGCATTTTGAATTTAGTCATTATCAAGCAATCAAACAATATTAGAGCAATCAAGCAGTTTTAGAGAGCATTCAAGCAATCAAAAGTGTGCCTTTAGTTTAGTTTCATTACAGCATATCATATCATCTCTTTAGCATAGTTTCATTTTCCATATAGCTATCTTTCATTACATTCATCCTTGTCATCTTGAAGCAAATCAGTGCAAATCTTAGAGCAAACATTCCAGCAAACAAGAGCAAAAGGTGATAGGACACAATGGGACAGTAGTGAAGGTTTACTTATTTTATATGTCTCATTGGTAATTTGGGTATTTTGTAAAGTCTTAGGTTTGTGGTAGCTCAATTCATAGTCTTGTAGGTTGTTCACATTTCCAAGTTACATTTTTGGCGCCCATCGTGGGGCTCTTGCCTCAATTTAACCATTTTCTTCAGTTTTAGTGTGCAGGTTCGAGTCCATAGAATAGCACATTCCTTGATTAGTTTAGCGTATTTAATCTACAATCTAGTGCATATAGTCATTTTAGTAGCACATTTGTCAGTTAAATTAGCGTATTTGTCATTTATAATAGCACATTTGTCATTTAGAATAGTGCATTTGTAATTTAAGGTAGCACATTTACCTTACAGTGCAACACATACATAGAATTTTTTAGCGCATTTGTCATAGAGTTTAGCGCATACATTGCATAGTATAGCGCATTCGTGTCACAGTACAGTGCATTCAGTGTTTCTTATAATGCATATGCATAGGGGTTTAGTGCATTCATTTTAGATAGTCGTCACCACATTTTTATTATCTGACTCCTTGCAGGTACCTACAACTGTCGAAGACTGAAATCTGAAAACTACTAATGGTGGTTTTGCTGGGGATTTTAATTGCATTTAGGCACATAGATTAATTAGGGGTTCAATAAATTAATCATTTTTGTTTCACATAGTTTAGCTATGTTGTTAATTTACAGCATTCAAAAGTTTGCTTTTGAAATTTTTTTTGTCTTTTTAGAGTAGTTGCACATAGATTAATCTGGGTGGGAAAAGAACAATTGTATTTTGTGCTTGCAAAAAAGTGATAAGTATTATTCTCTCCCCTTATCTGGGTGATCAGAAAGCCAGAATCACTTTTCTTTAGATTTATTACCCATTAGAGGGCCTACTTCTCGAGTAGCCCATAAGGCCAAGTGAGAGAGAACGACCCAAGTGGTAACGGGGCTAAGGCCAAGTCCTTCCAAACCACTATAAATAAATGCACTTGTGAGGAAACTCATAAGTGACGGGTGCCACTATGTGAAACCCGCAAGGGCTGGGAGGCGTCTTTTTATAAAAGTAAAACGCCGCACGTATGACCACCTGATTGGATGCACTTACTAGAAACCTTTGTTATTGGAAGCCTACCTTTTTTACTTGTTTATGCAGGAGTTGTGATACACACATTCTAAAGATACCTCCCATGTACTCTTTAATTTGAGATAGAAAATTTCTGAAAATCTCATGATTTTTAGAATTTTGAAACTTGATATGCTCGAGAAGTGAATGTCGAGTAAGGGGGAGCTAGTGCTATCAAGTTTCTATCTATCCTGTTAAGTGAAGTATTCTATTGCAAGAGGGTTCGACAAGTATAGTCCTAGCCAAACCATTTGTTTAGGTTGTGCATGTCTTTTCTTTTTATTTTTCAAACAAAAAATGTGTCTATTATGTTTTCTTACCAGAACAGAGAAAATCATCCTTGAAAAACATCAGACAAAGTTAGAAAATTTGAACACAAAAACTTCAAAAACGCAGGAACATGAATTCATTTTGAAACATAGAATAGCGCATTCGAAACCTAGATTAGCGCGCATTTGACCAATAGATTAGCACATTTGACCGAAACACTAGCGCATTTAGTACATAGACTAGTGCATTTATTCACCTGTGCAACATATATATTCACTAGTGTAGCGCATTTGAGGGATAGATTAGAATATTTGCTTAATCTTGTAGCACATCCACTTCACAAAGTAGCGTTGTTGCTTTACACAATAGTGCATTTAATAAATGTTGTAGTGCATTTAATAAATCCTATAGCGCATTTGTCCAATGTTTTAGCGTCCGTACTTTAATGCATTTGTGACAGAGGGCACTTCCGTACATTTACTGAGCAATTTGAAAATAGATTTGGATACCATTTTTCCTATAGATTATATTTTAGAGAACACATATCTAGGTCATTGTCAAAACCAAAGAGATTTTACTTTTCATACACATTCCATACATAGAATTTTAATTTTAGACAAAAATCAGAGTTCCTTTAGTGCTTTTAAGATCATCATTTCAACTTGGTTGGTTCCCTTATCAGGATTTTGTCACCCTTCAACTTTGGAGCTAAACTAGTATCATATATTGGCAACGCTAGTCACCATCATAGAGATTTATTATCTCCAATTTGACTCATATTGCATCACTATTTCTCAATAGTCCAAGATTTAATCTTTCTAACACAAGATCAAAATTTTACTTTAGATAGAGGTTATTTAAGTCTCATTCTTCTAATTGAA
Source organism: Cryptomeria japonica (assembly GCF_030272615.1). Classification (NCBI taxonomy): domain Eukaryota; kingdom Viridiplantae; phylum Streptophyta; class Pinopsida; order Cupressales; family Cupressaceae; genus Cryptomeria; species Cryptomeria japonica. The sequence goes on from NC_081414.1 coordinate 641,740,211, forward strand.
ACATTATTCATCCAGCTTCTATACAAACATTTGCAGACACCTAAAATTAATTAAATTAATATTTAATTAATTTAAACCTTTCCACATAATGAATTTAATTAATTGTGTTGGTTTTTATTCCTCTTAAAATTAATTAAATCTTATTTAATTAATTTTATCATTGCAACCTTATAATCAATTTATCAAAATTGATTATTCCCCTTTTCTTCTAAAATTATTTTATTTCTTCTAAACCTTGCTTAGTTAATTAATCTCTATTAATTAAGCTAATCATGTGATTTCTACAAATCATTTTTCTTAATCCTCACTTATCCTAATTAATTTTTCCATAATTATGTTTATCATTATCCTCCAATTTTATATTCCTCCACTCATTATCTCTCCTAATGTAACATCCTCCTAACTTCCCCACTTGCATCCTAATCCCTCATTAAGCCACCTAATTAATCTCCTTAATCATTTGCACATCCTCAATCACCTTGATTAGGGATGAGTCAACTCTTTTCCATAAATGGCTTTCGCATCTCATCCCCCAATCTTAAATGCTACCCACTTTGATCCTTTCAAGGAAATTCAAATTCTTTGAATCTCCCCATGCCTCCTCTTCCCAAGGAATTTTTTATTTCTTTTCTCATTTAGTCTTCCCACACATCCTCTTATTTTGGAATTTTTAATTCCTTCTCCCTTCCCCCCCAAAAAATTATATTCCTTTTCTCTTCCCAATGTACTTGGAGAACTCTTCCCCGTGTACCTTGAGAGGTACGGAGACAAGAAATGCCTTTATGGCAAATATCTTGGTTCCCACACCTTGTCCTCTCAATCCTCTCCCACTCTTTCTTTCAATCTTAACCCTTCATTCCAAATCAATCTCGGCCCTTCATTTTGGCCTTCTCAAATCTATAAATTAGAGTTTCATCTCCTCACAAATCATCCACTTTTCATACATTCTTATGTTGTTCATTTGATCTCATATCCACTTTTCATCTAATCTTATGATGTTCATTTGAGATCCAAAATCATCCATCATGTCATCGTAATGCCAAAGTCTTGCCTCGTAATCCAATCCATTATCCATCATTCTTAGTCTTTGAATCATATCCTATCTTGTTGTGCAATGGAGAGCAATCCACAATCCTATTAAAGAGCCAATCCAATCAAGTGGAGAAGGGGCACATTCTTCACTTCACCTAAGGCTCAATCTGAGGGATGAGAAGAAGGCATAAAGTGTCATTTGCATATTTATGATTTTATTTATGTTTTTGTGATTAATATATGCATGTGAGCACTCTAATCGTTTTCTCATCTTCAACATTCATCCAACTTTCATACAAACTTTACATCTTAAAATCATTTTACTAACATTTCAAGAATCTCGTATGGTTGTAACAAGAAGATAAAGAGGAATTAGGGAAACCATGGACTTCTTTACAAAGGGAAAAGGAAAAGGTCATAAATATGATTCAATAGATTTCTTTGGAGAAACCTCAAATCCATTATATGACAATGATAGTGATTATAAGACCTCTAGCGATGTAGATGAGGAACATGTCCTTGAGGCTGCACAATATCCCAAATTTCTTAAGCTTATGGAAAAAGTGATGGAGAAAGATAGGGAGAAATATTTCCTTCAACTTGCACAACAAGGAGTCAAACTTCCATCCAACTTTGATGTTTTAAAATTGAAAGCCACAACTGAAAGTGAAACAATTGCCAATACAAATACCAATGAGAACACAAATGATGGTACCAACCAAGTTGATGCAAACATGGGAACTAGAAGTAAGAAAGATAAAAATCCTCTAGTGAATCCTTTGAGTACACTTGTGCAACAAATTCAAGATCTACAAACACAACTTGCCAAGTTACAATTAGGATCATCACCCAAACAATATACACTTGAGGATGTATATCCTTACAAATTTGACAAAAAAATGGTAATGTTACCTTTTCCCCCCAATTTTGAGGTACCAAAGTTTGACAAATATAAGGGAAAAGGTGATCCACATGATCACATCAAATAATTTTGCGTTGCATGCATGGAAATCACACATAGTGAAACCTATCTTATGCGACTCTTTCCTAAGAGTTTGGGTGGTCAAGCTATAGAATGGTTTTATCATTTACCACTTAAAATTAAATCATTTGATGAATTGGTAGAAAAGTTTATTACACGCTTCTCTTACAACATTGAGCATGAGGTCTCAATGTTAGATCTTTGCAATAGAAAACAACAAAATGGAGAATCATTCATTAATTTCTTACAAAGGTGGAGACAACTCGTCATCAAATGTCCCTATGATCTACTAGAGCAACATAAAATTTAAATATTTATCCATAATCTAAATGCTAAATTGAGTTACCGATTGCAACTCCAATGTCCATCTACCTTTGCTAAAGTCATTGACAAATGCCTTCTCATTGAGAAAGCTTTGATAGAAAAGGGACAAATAAAAGTTTACAAAGATAATGTCGGTCCAAGTAATAACAATGATAAATCAAGATTTTGGACCAAGAACAAAAACATTGTCAATGATGGTGTTGTAGATGCACAAGCTCTTAAATCAAAACAACCCATCTTAAATTTATCAAGTCCTCAAAACAACACAGACAATCAAAATAATAACAATACATCCAAGCAAAAGACTTCTTATGCTCCTCATAGGAAAATCACACCATTGGGTGAATCACTTGAAATTGCTTTGAGGAAACTTATCTCAAATAATCTTATCGTGTTACTCGAAGCAAGAGATTATGAACCAAAGGTTAAACCCGCATGGTGGAATGAGCAAGATTATTATAAATTTCATAGGAGTAAAGGGCACAAAACAAATGATTGTCAGAGGTTGAAAAACACCATACAGGATTTGATTGACAAAAGAGAAATATTAGTTGATGGGCATAAATCCAATGAAGAGAATGTTGCATTTAAGGATCCCCTTCCAAATTATGAGAAGGGAAATCCCTCAAAATTAGGAAAAGAGAAAGTCAATTATACAAATGAATCTTATGACTATGTCATCAATCATATATCTGAAAGTGATTCCTATGCAAATGTGATTACCATAAACAACAAACCTAATTGCAATGTGACAATGTGTAGAGGAAAAGTCACCCTTCAACTTGAGTACCTCCTAATCCATCTTCCATGACTAATCAATATAATGTCCTAGAGTAGCTTAAGAAGACACCCGCCCATATATCAATCCTAGAGCTTTTGAAATTTTTCACCAGCGCATAAAGAGATTTTGGAGAAAGCTTTACAAGAAACCAATGTATCCTCAGACCTTGCTCCCACACAAGTTTCAGATCATGGTGGGACACCTTGCCACTCCTCCTTTCTTATCCTTCACTGAACATTTTGACCTTGCCATAAATCAGCCTCATAATGCACCCCTTCATATAGAAGTACTTGTACATAAACATAGAATCAAGTTCGTGTTCTTATAGATGGAGGGGTTGGTTTAAATATATGCTCTTTTAAATTAGTCCTTGCATTGGGGTTTTTCGAAAATGTCATGGATCCAAAGAAAAAGATTACTATTAAGGCCTGTGATGAAGAAAAAAGAGCATCCAAAGGATAAGTTACATCTTTCTTATTAGAGTGGGACTAGTGGAAAAAGATGTGGTTTGCCAAGTGCTTGACCTTGATCTAGCTTATAACATACTTCTTGGATGGCCCTAGATACATGCAATGCAAGCAGTCCCATCTGCGTACCATCAATGTTTGAAGTTTCCATATAATGGCCAAGAGATAACCATCCAAGGAGATCCCAATCCTTTTCAATATTGCAATACCATGAATCCAAAACCTGAAGTGATTATCCCAAATAATCGTGCAACTTCACCTCCTATCTCACAAATTGACCCAACTTCAGTACCATAACATATAAAGCGGTTGAACCAAGGCTTAAAATTAAAGACCAAGGTATGGTAGACTATTCTATTGAGCAAACCTTTTGTATTTCGCACTTACCCCCTTCACCTAAGTCTTATGGCAAACCATTTTTGGGAAAACAACAATCTTGTATTCTAAAAGGCAACCTAGAGATACTTTTATCAGATGGGAGAATTTATTAGAAGAAACTGATGAAAAGGATATCAAAGAATGGCTATACAAATAGGAAGAAGACAACTTGAACACATCATAATTAGGGATACAATTGCCTCTTGAGCGATATGGTAAAGGCTTCACTATAATGCAAAAGATGGGATATGATGGCAATGGTCCCATTAGATTAAGAAAGGAAGGAATTGTTGAACCAATACAACCTAATTCCCTAGATCCTAAAGAAACAAAAGGATTGGGATATAGAGAAGATGTTGAGGAAGCTAGTACCCACAATTTATACTAGAAAATTCATGAATTACAAGAGGATGGTGAGACTGATTCTCGAGAATGAGAGGGACTTTTAGAGGTATCTTTCGAAGAAAAGAAAATAGATGTCATTCAGTCCTATAATAGACTAGATGATGAGGGACCTAGTTAAAGGTCTAGATCATTAGAGCAAGATCTATAGAATGTCGAGAGTGACTATTATGAGGAGGGTCAGATATCGGATGTAACAGACAACCTTGAGGTGGTTATCAATCTTGACCTCAAAGATATCATCATTGACCTTCAAAACTTTTATGTCCTAACCATCCTGTCCTTTAATACCAATCAACATGATGATCTCTCGCTTGTATATCCCAAACTTATTGACTGGGGGTGAGAAACCCCACCCGAACTTGAAATCTTTCACAATGGTCATGCAATAATAGATTACTTGAATCCCGTGAGTCTTTCATATGCAAGAGTTAACGACAGACACTTAACTGATTATTGGAAATTGAAACTCATTAGATGGATACTAATGCATGAATAATGTATTAGGGTTGTCATTGATGGCAACTCTTCATGGAAATTCTATCCGGTAGTTATGGTTTTTGGTAACCAACAAAGGGAGTGATCTGATAATCTGTTATAGAGCACTTTTTGTTCGAGATCTTTGTGGTGATTGCGGTGGTCAGATTTGTGAATGGGATGATATGGATGACATGTAGAAGTCATTTTGACATCATTTTGTTGATCCACATATGTTTTAGAGATCCAATTTAAGTCGACACCCGATTACATGTTACATTGCATAATATGGATGGCCGACTTGATGAATATTTTATTTTGTGATTGCGGGTATATATGACCAATGTAGAAGATCCTTTTGGGTATGGTATGAGCGAGTAGTGATCAAGAAACTTATTTGGCATAGTTTCACGTGCACATTCCTGATCCGGTAGTTGACTGAGAAGCAAAACATGGTAGAGTTGCAAAGGTATTATAGTCAGACTTTTTGCACTTAACCAGAACTCATCCAGGCATTGTTTGATGCTATTTTAAAGTTAAATCATTGTAGTTATCATTGCAAATGATATGTAAGTCAGTGAGACTTCTATATTGTAATTGAACCTTTAGTTCTAGGCAGTGTGCCTGAATGCATGTGCATTCCTCTTTTATAATATTTATGTACTCCTGATCACAATATATGAATATTGTGGGTTCCAATCCCACCTTGGTTTTTCCCTTTCCGAGTTTCCATGTAAAAATCCCGGTGTTATGATTTTGTGGTTGATTATCTTGTGTTTCTACATTTTACTTTCTTGCATTTGCTTCCGGTCATCTGAGAATAAGTTTGAAAATTTATTTACTAGTAGAACACTGATTCACCCCCTCTCTCAGTGTTCCTTGATTCCAACAATTGGTATCAGAGCCTAGTTTCTCTAAGGAAGCCTAACATCTTGAGGAAGATCCAAAAATCAGAATCCATGGAATCCAGTTTGCAAAGACAACTTTGTGTGGCACTTGAGGATCTTGATGCAACAAGAAATGAAATAAGTTCCTTAAAGAGAAACTTAAGTGCAGTTGGAGACTTCATTAATGATTTGAAAGATCAAGTCAAAACTTCAAGAGATAAGAGAAAAGAGTTGATGGACAAGCTAAAAGAGAAACGTGAGCAAAGCATTGAAAACCAAAGCAAAACTGAGGAATGTGATAAGCTTGCTAGAGAAAATGTTGTATTGAAGAATGAGATGTAATCCATTGTGATTAAGCTGACTAATGAGATGTAATCCATTGTGATTAAGCTGACTAATGAGATTGAAGTTCAGAAGAAGAATGAAGAAATTTTGACTCAATCATTGAAAGACATATCAGATGAATGCTTCAGGCTTACTTATGAAAATGATCAATTGAAGCTTGAGTTGACACAATCAAGGAATAATGGTCAAGAACTTGAAAGATATATTGTTGCCCTAAGAGATGAACTTGCTACTACAAATGAATTCAAAGAAAAATTTAATGCTATCTCAACAAGGTTGGATGAGATGTCAGATAGCCAGAGACATGGAATAGACATGAGAGGACTTGGATTTGAGAAAGGAGAATCATCTGGTTCTGGACAGAGAAATGCAAAGCTTAATCATCAAAAGAGCAAAAATAATCCGATAAGACAGCCTAATGCCTATAAATTCAATGGTAGATGTTTTACTTGCAATAAATTTGGTCATATGGCAAATCAATGTAGAAGTAGGGTAAATAATGGAATGAATAATGCAAACAATGTTCCTACCTTTACTGGTCAGTGTTTCATATGTAATAATTTTGGTCACAAGTCAAACATGTGCAGAGCAGTAATGAATAATTTTCAGAACAAGAGATGTTATGTTTGTGGGATGTTTGGACATATCTCTAACCAATGCAGGATGAGACCAAATTAGATGAATTTCATACCTATGCAGAGAAATGTTGTTTATTGTGCATGCAACATAACTGGTCATATTGCAAAGTATTGCAGAAGTAAGAATATGAACAAGAATGCTGCGGTAGACAAGAACAAAGCTGATGAAAAGGGCAAGGCAAAGGTAGAAGAGATTAAGAACAAGCATGAGAAAATGTGGGTTAGGAAAGATGAATTCAAGGCAGTCAGTGGATCTGCACCTGAATACGGTGCAGGATCTGTTGGCATTTTCAATAGAAAGATTGTTGATATTCATTAAGGATATTGAGAAGGTTGTTGAAGATCATTTGATATAACTGAAAAGGGATGATAACTATCTTTATAACATTATTTTGTCATTGATGTCAAGAAATTGATTTTCTGATTCAGTATGATGTTGCCATATCTTAAGGAGATTGATTTGATGAGTATTAAGTGGTCAGTAAAAGACACAGAAAGAATGTGATGAATAAGGGGAGAAATAAGTTATTCAATGGGAAACTATTACCGAGTTAGACAATGATGAGATCATGATGTTTAGATTGTTTTGACATCCTACAAATGTTGTTAATTGTAAGGTTAATACTATACTATGTTACCAAGCAAAGAACCTAGTTGGTAAACCCTAAGGAACCTAGTCGATAAACCCTAAGGTTATCGATATCGGTTAATGAAGGCGGAATGTCTACCGAGTAAAGTTTAGTATTTACTGAGTTGCAACCAAGTTATGACAGATCGCATTGGATGGATAAAAGCATTATTTAATGAAGGACAATGATTAGCTGGAGATGTATAAATGGTTGGTATGTCGTGCATGAAGTTTGTTAAGGATCTATGGCAATAGAAGATCAGCAGGAAGATCTACAGCGCAGATTGAACCGCATTAACCTTGTGCAAGTTCTAAGAAAGAAATGCAAGTCCCAAGGCAAGGTAAAACATTTTCAAATCGAAAGATGCATTGAACCTGGTCAAGATTGAAGATCTGATGGCTAAGATTGATCATGGGAAATGTGATCAAGGAGATTCAGCGGTTAGCAAATTGTTTATAAATAAGAAATTATTGATGAACAATGTATGCGGGCAAGTGTAAGCACAGGGATGCTACATAGTGATTACCGAGCACAAAATCTTGAAGACCTATTTGAATAATAGAGTAAGGTGCCCAGTAGAGGGACAAGATAAGTCCTATGACAGGATTGTTTTGAGCAAATAAGAATCTGCTTAAGCATTTTAGATGTGAAGTTGCAGATATATATTTATTACTGTTATTGTGTAAGTGATAGAAAATCTCTTAACCGAGTGGACTTAACAGTCTTATTTGTAAATCCTCTAGCAAGGTGACATTCTAAATGAGTGTTTGAAATCCTTTGACAAGGTCACTTCTAACAAAGTGAAGATCCTAACAGATCTGAGGGAAATCCCTTAATCGGGTCACATCTAGCAAATGTGTTTGTAATCTTTAACAGGATTTGCTTTTAATCGAGCATACTCTAGAAGAGTATATTTCTTAGTGGGTCCAAAATCCCACAGTGGTTTTTCCCTATTTGGGTTTCCACGTTAAATCTGGTGTTATATGTGTTATGATGATTATGTGTTTATGAGTTTGCATGTTTAGCAGTTTTTGGTTATATTGCTGAAGTATAAGTTACCGAGGTTGAATCTATTGATTTTATGGGAGATTAAGTTTATATGATTCACCCCCCCCTCTCATCTTGTTAGCTATTGGCATCAGTTATTTACATTTAGTATCATAACTTAACAGGATCTTCATCCGGTAAGTAAGGCATTTGACCTTAGGGGGTGGCATCCTTATGCAAAAACTTGAAAACCCCCTTAAAGAGATATGTGATTGATTAAGGTTGATTGCAAATACTTGAAGATGATTATCCATAATTCATCGTATCGATCTTGGAATCCAGTGGATTGGATTATGCGTAACAAGACATCCAGTTGAACTTTACAGTTGTATTTATTTCAACTTAAAGTTAGGGTTTGCAAAGTTAAAAAGGGAAAAATGTTAATCATTTCTCACATTGCAAGCGAAGAGTTGAAGTTGCAGAGTGAGGCAAACCAGATTTCAAGGTGATCAGAAGGCTTGAGGTAATCCGACAAGAAGTTCTTGTGCATCCAACTGAAGAAAAAGGTATTTATCAAAGCGTGTTCATCCTTTGAACCCTAAATTTCTTGAAATGGTGTCTTATTATGTTGATACACCTTTGGTGGTAGAATTTTCTAAGTGAGCAAGGCCACAATTTAAAAGACATCCATTTAAATATGTTGAGGATGATGCCAATGGTGCTTTTTTATCCATTCCATATGGAGTTCTACACGTTGACAATGTTAGGGCATACATTCACTGCACAATTGAGGAAACTAGAAGTAAGGATATCTTAACCTTGTATACTGAACACATAATGGATGAAGTTGGAAATCCCAAACCGAAATATACACAGTTATAGAGGAAGGGTTTTACATAGTTTGTTCATTTTTTGTCATTCGATGAGGATGAATGGGTAAGACATATTTTTAGTCGTGTCCATGATGAATTTATATGGCTAGACAGACCTTATAAGATAACCAAGCAGGGCATACATGCAGTCACATGTCAGCACCAAACTGGTGGAAAACCTAATTTGAGGAAGGTAACAAACCCAACTATCACAAAACTAACTGGTGCTTAATTTGACAACAAATCGACGATGATTGATGATATCTTAGAGCATGATGTTAAATTTGCATCAATGATTATTGGGTACAAAGTTTATCAGTCTAGCACATTGAATTCTATCTCCAATACTGCAATATATATAGCTTATCAGATGGTGAAAGAGGACATGCAGTATGACTTGTGCACATTTCTTCTTGAAGATCTCCTGAGCAATCCGAAGAAAATTAAAACAGACAAGAAGAATGCTTTCAAATTTGGTTCATTGATTGTCTGCCTAACACTATACTTCATGAATGAAATCCCTGAGATAGGCAGGGTCCAATGGGCATATGAATTACCGGTAGCCACTCAGATCAAACAAGGTCTGCAAAGATTGGGAAATAGAGAGAATTAGACAGCTTCCCTGTGGAGTTTCTTCAAAACCTTTCAAGGCAGAGTGAAGAATAGGGAAAGGATCCCTAAGTGGTGGACAAATATGTAGATACTATTTGTTTCATGGTTGAAAAGGACCAGTGCCATATGGAGGCTGTAGAACCAAGAATAGTATAAATAATGCCAATATGTTATGAGGTTTTTACTCAAACTCTTGAAAGCTATGCTCAACATCTCTTGAGAAAACCAATTGAATCTCAAGAACCAAATTGGCACTTTCAAGGAAAAAGACATGGAATTGCACAAGAATTTCACTCAACTCGAAAGGAAAAGAAAAGTAACAAAAATGGCAGAGGTAGTGGCTGAGTAGATGGGCATTACCAGAGAAGCTAAGGAGAAGAAAGCTCAGATGAAAGCAAAGATGGAATCAAAGAAGCCTAAGACTGAACCAGTTCCCTCCAATTCAAAGCCTAAGGAAACTAAGTCTTCCCCTACTTCGGTGAAGTCATCAACAACTCAAAACTCATCCGGAAAAGGAGTGTTGAAGTAGAAGCAAAAGCGAAAAAGAACTTATGTTGTTGTATCTCCTATTGCATCTGAGGCAAAAGGAGAATTTGTCTGAGTGATTGGGAAACCACAGTTTGGTGGTGCCCAACAAAGATAAAAGACAAAATCAGAACCCTCTCTAACCAGTAGACCTAAAAGAGGAAGAAAGCTAAGGACAGATCTTGATGAAGATCTTGAATCTGACAAGGTGGAAGGTAAATATACCATCATTCCCCGATTGACTACAAGAGAATTGGTTGATGAAATAGTTAATAATGGTAATCTTAAGAACATTAGTGCATAATATGAAAATCTTGATGAGAATGAACAAAGAGAAATTGAGGAAGCTATTGTATTGAATTTGCATAACTTCAACAAATCATTAATTGAGTTAGCACATAGCATTCCAAAAGATCTATATAACATTCTTGATGCTAGAAGACTAACTGCAAGCTGAGTAGATAAGGAAACAAGAGAACATGAATTGATCAATATCAGTACTTGCATCACACAAGAGAAACTTGATAGACTCATGGAGCTAGCCAACAAGAAGGAATTCCACAGCAAAAACAAAGTAAACAAGCTTATGGTTGGCAGGGTTGAGGAAGTCAAAAAGAAACTGAAGAGATATGGACAAAGTTATTAAAGATAAATCGGGTTCCAATCAACCCCAAGTATGATGATCAGAAGGAAGATACCTCTCATCTGGAAGATCAGGCCAATACTACCCTTGATGCAAAGGACATTCAAAATCCTCCGATTGACCACCTGAAGATGGTGGAAGGGAAAGTTGAAGAAGGAAAAGGGGTGCCAAAGGATGATATTGCACCAAGTGGTGACATCGGTGCAAAGGTTGAAGAAAAGGAAAAGGATAAGGAAGAAGCTCATATTAAGCAGGAACTGGACCAAGAAAAGGATGCAGGAAAAGAGGTATCTGAGAAGGCCAAGGTGCAGGATAAGGTCAAAGAGGTGGATAAGGGAAAGCAAAAAATTGATGATGTCCCGATGATCATGGAAATTGACACATCGAAGGACAAAGGGAAAAGGACCTTACCACAAATCCCCATCAATTTTGATAGACCTCTTAACATTGGACAGATGTCTCTGGCTGAAAGGTTGATGGTTGCTGCAACAATTCAGACTCAAGCTAGTCATGACTTGGTTAAGTCTAAGAGTGAGGACAAAAAGTTGATTGAGATGTCTGTAAATGTTTTACAAAAAGTGGTATCAAAACTGCATTTAGATCCAAATTATAACCCCTTCGGCAAGCTATTACAGTTGATTAACAATATCACTACCAATTTTGAGTCATTAGAAAAGATAACCACCAAGAAAGTATTAGACGGATTCAAGGAGGTGCGTATGCAGACATTCTAGAAGATGATTGAAGATGACAGGGTTAGACTAATCAAATGACTACAAACAATCTCTGAGGCATTGAGTGAAGGAGGAAAGATATATAAATCACGCCTTATATTGCCCAAATTCACATCAGATATAGCCAAGCAAATCGGTGTTTTCCAGGGCAAGCTTGATGGTATATCTCAATTATTTGACTCCAATGTAGCGCTTACCAATAGTATATAAGGTCAAGTGATGGCTCTAATTGATCAAATCTTGAGCCTAAATGTAGAGAAGGACATTATTCTGAGGTGGGTTGGTAAGCTCTAGAACCTTATTGCTCCCCTGATGGACACCACGCTAAGCAATAAAGTTGATTGCATGAAGATAATGGCACAACCAATTCCAAGAGAATTGAAAGATGTGGAGATATATGCTTATGTTTTCAGTGCTTTCATCAGAGTTTTGGACAACTTGAAGAATGGGTGGGATACCCACTTAGGATTTTTCAAGACCATTTTTGTAGATATCTTCAAGTATGCATAATATTTGGTATATACCCTTGTATATAAGTTTTTGAGCAACACCCCATCTTTGGCATTAATGTCAAAGGGGGAGGGTAGAGTGAAAAATGTATAGAGAATGATACAAGTTTTTGGTTGATACAAGTTTTAAGTTTTTGGTCTAAGGGGAGCCTTAGAAACTTTGATCCGGTATACAGGTTGACACTTAGTCATTTTTCACGAGTGTTTCTATCAATGCCAAAGGGGGGGATTGTTGGAAATTGACACTCATTCGGTGGATACTAATGCATGAATAATGGATTAGGGTTGTCATTGATGGCAACTCTTCATGAAAATTCTATCCGTTAGTTATGGTTTTTGGTAACCGATAGAAGGAGTGATCCGGTAATCTGTTACAGACCACTTTTTCTTCAGAATCTTTGCGGTGATTGCGGTGGTCTGATTCATGAATGGGATGATAGGACCAACATGTAGAAGTAATTTTGACATCATTTGGTTGATCCACATATGTTTTAGAGATTCAGTTTAAGCCGACACCCAGTTACACATTAGATTGCATATTATGGATGGCCGAGTTGATGAATATTTTATTTTGTGATTGCAGATATATATGACCAATTTAGAAGATCCTTTTGGGTATGGTATGAGCGAGTAGTGATCGATAAACCTATTTGGCACAGTTTCACGTGTGCATTCTTGATTCGGTAGCTAATTGAGAAGTAGAACAGGGCAGAGTTGCAGAGGTGTTATAGTGAGACTTTTTGCACTTAACCGGAACTCATCCAAGCATTGTTTGATGCTATTTTGGAGTTCAATAATTGTAGTTATCATTGTAAATGATATGTAAGTCAGTGAGACTTATATATTTGTAATTGAAGCTTTGGTTCTAGGCAGTGTGTCTGAATGCATGTGCATTCCCCTTTTGTAATATTTATGTAATCCTGATCACAGTAAATGAATATTGTGGGTTCCAATCCCACCGTGAATTTTTCCCTTTCCGGGTTTCCACGTAAAAATCCTAGTGTTATGATTTTGTGGTTGATTATCTTGTGTTTCTGCATTTTACTTTCTTGCATTTACTTCTAGTGGTCTAAGAATAAGTGTGAAAATTTATTTACTAGTAGAACACTGATTCACCCCCTCCTCTCAGTGTACCTTGATTCCAACACCGATGAGCTCAACAATGCAACTAATTCTAGAGGAGATGCCAAGCCTTCTAGTCATAAAAATATGAAAATGAATAATAGATCTCTAATGGTGAAAATTGTAATATGGTAGTATTAGATCTAGAAAAAGTAAAAACAAAAGACATATCAGATGGTGAAAAACTCCTTAAGGTGCCAAAGGATGGGAGGCTTGATATTCTTCCCCAGCCAAAATATTAGGAAAGGTCTTCAATCATCATTGAAGCCAACAATACCTATTAATATTGAAACATAAGATAGTCCTAAGCTCCTTCATCTAGCAGCATCTTTATCAGCAAAAGAAAAAGAAAACTTTGTTAGATTTTTTAAAGAGAAACAAATCAATTTTTCTTGGTTATATACGGATATTCCTGACTTAGACCCTGATCTTGTTATGCATCATTTGTTAATAGCTCCAAGAGTCAAGCCTGTGAAACAAAAGTTGAGAAAGATGCATTTGCATATAGCCCTTTTGGTAAAAGTAGGATTGAAGAAGTTGTTGGATGACGGGTTTATTAGGTCTATTGATTATGCAGAGTGGATATCAAATATTGTACCTATTCAAAACCAGATAAGAGCATCAAAGTGTGCACAAATTTTAGAGATTTAAACAAGTTATGCCCAAAGGACAACTTTCCTTTGCCAAATATAGACATAATTGTGGATCTGACTGCAAGATATGCTATGTTATTATTAATGGATGGCTTTTCTGGTTATAATCAGATAAGAATAGCCTCGAAAGACAAGACAAAACAACTTTCATCTATCCCTAGGGAACATACTTTTGGAATGTGATGCTATTTGGACGGGAAAATGAAGGTGCAACATATAACTATATTTCATACCATAGTCCATTCATCTTTGTCATCTTGAAGCAAACCAGTGCAAATTTGAGAGCAAACATTCTAGCAAATAAGAGCAGAAGGTGATAGGACACAATGGGACAATCATGAAGGTTTACTTATTTTAGTTTGCTTATTTTATATGTCTCATTGGTAATTTGGATATTAGTAAAGTCTTAGGTTTGTGGTAGCTTAATTCATAGTCTTGCAGGTGTATACACCTAAAAATGGTATGAAGATAGTTAATTAAATAAGCAATTATTTAATTAATCCCCCTTCCTAATTTAATTAAATTCACTAATCAATTTGATTAAATACCCCCTTCCTCTACTTATTAATAAATCTAAGGATTTATTTAATAGGTTCATTTCAATAATCCCCTTTGATTAATTAATTCAAATTAATTAATTCTTCCCCATCAAATTCATTTCTTCTAATCCTCTAATTAATTAAAACAAATCAATTATGAGTTGTTGAAATTAATTAGCCTTTTCCTATTATTTGAATTTTTAAAATTCAATTCTCCTAACTTTTAACTACCTAACCTAACCCCTTCTAAACCTAACCCATTCCACCTACCCACATGTCCCCTTTCCTTGAACACTTTGCCCTCTCATGAGCAAAGCTTTGTGACACTTGTCACTAAGTGTCCCCTTTCATCCAACCTCTTCTAGAAGCCTCTTGACACTTGTCACCATAGAGATGATAGATGTTCCCTTTAATCCAACCTCTTTGCCAACCTCCTCCAATTTCACCATTGATATCTTCAGACTCAATCTTGACCATTGATTCCTGCCACCTCACCCCTAACCTTGGGAATCTTATAAATAGACCCCATTTTGGAGCAATAATAAACCCATCTCATTTGCATTCAAGCATTGTTACTATAGGCATATAGCTCTTAGCAAATCATTCTTAGCATTGTTATCATGTTCAATTTTAGCTTAATTGCATCTTCATTCTAGCTTATTTTCTAGAATAATCATGAAATCATGTAGCTTAAATCATTATCTCATCTAGATCATGCATCTTCATCATTTAAATCCTCCATTTAAGTGTAGTCAAGTCACTAGAATTTGCATAACTAGATCTGAGAGCAAAATTCATACTCGCTTTTACTAGGAGGCAATAGATCGATTGGCTATGGTTTTATCTTTCGTTGATTAATTTTCTAACCATTGCTTGTAATGATTTATTGTTTTGTGTTACAGTTGTAGGTATAACAGGTACACACTTCACAGGCATGATATTTTGGCGCCCACCATGGGGCTGGAATCATCATTTTTGGCCTCTCAAGCTTCAACAAGACTTCATCTTTGTCGGGTCTGATTTAGAGTGCCATACGAGTTCATTATCTGTCTCGTACAAACTTCCTTTTGGGTTGGGATGAAACCTAATCCTATGTCATACGAGCTCATTTGCCTTGTCGTACGAGAGCTAAATTCATGTCATATGAATTTGTGGCTAGTAAATCCCTACTTCGTATTAGCTCAATCATGTGTTGTACGAGCTCACTTACCTTGTCGTACTAGATCCAAATTCATGTTGTACGAGTTTTTGGCTAGTAAATTCTATATCGTACGAGTCTATTTTGGCTTCTGTCTAAGATTTAAATCTTTGTCATTTCGGCGGATAATCTCTGTCGTGCAAATATCTGCATCTGTGTCTTCAAACAGACTGCAATTTTTAGGATTTTCATGTGGAATTTGATCATTTACTAATGCTAACTTTGTTCTGTTTATGAGATTTTTGACAACCTAACAAGTTTTGCAGGACGTTGTCAAAGATACGCTTGTCAAAGACTAAATTCAAAAAAATAATCAATGACTACTAACGGATTTATTTTCCAGATTACCTAAGAAAATTCGACTAAAATTTGTGTATTCCTTAAAGTTTTCTAGGCACAATTCAATTTTGCCAAAGGAAATGAACTATCATGTCTTATGTGGATTTGATGATAGGTGAGTATGCTCTCACCTTTCTTAGGTGATCAAAAAGCTAGACTCATCTTCTACTTTTATTAGTGCATATCTTTAGCAGGCCTGCCCTCCCGAGGAGCTTAAAAACTCTTAAAGCCATTACGACTGGTGTGAGGGGAACGACCTAAGTGGGAATGGCTAACGCCAAGTAATCCAACCCACTATAAAATAAATGTGATTTGATGAAAATCAAGTCAACAGTAGTGCTCGGGAATAGCTCTCCTCTGTACCTTCGGGTATATCAAACCTTGGTTTTCAAGGCTGGGAGACCTCTTAATTGAGTTTATACCCTGACGCGCCGAACCGATCCCTTAATAGTTCCGGTTAAATTAGAAGCTACCTGATTCACCTCTAAAAGGGTGATAATCTTTGTGCAAGAGAGATAGTAACTCTCCCAAGATACTTGCTATATCATGCCCCCATTAGCATTTGGAGTCGGATAATACGACGTTGAGAATCCATTGCGTGATGCTCAACGACCGTATTTTGATTAGCTATTGGGTGTGTACCTAAGCTTGCAAGCAAAGGTTTTCATTCTCAGCCAACTTTCTTAGGGTTTAGCATGCTTGGAGTCACTTATCACATCATGTGTTTGCTGTGTATTCATCCCTAAATTGAAAAATCAAACATCTAAATCTAGAAAACATAAGCAAAACACCAAAATTCACTAATCAAATTCGATAAAAATAAACATATTTTTCATTGTCCTGTTCTCTATCGTACGAGTCAGGTGATCTTTCTTACGAGATATTTGTTGTGTCATATGGTTTATAAAGTTTTGTCATACGAGTCTTTGCTCTTTCAAAAGAAATTTCTGATTTGTCATCTGGTATTGATCTTTTGTCGTATGGTTCATGAAGTATTGTCGTACGAGTCTCTGTATTTACCAGTCCAGAACTGCTGCTTTGCATGACTTTTTCAGGTCTGTCATTCTGCTTGATCAATTTGCAGTATTCATAAACATTTGTTATCTATCATTTGGTGCTTAAATTGTCTTCTTGGTTTGCTTGGTCAAGTTATCATCCGTCAAAATCAGACTCTAGAAGATAAATACCTTAAGATTTTCAAAGTGCTCACCCTCAACAAGTTCAAGATCTAAAACATCTCAAAGTGCATTATCACCCTCCTTGGTAAACTGATCACTCAAACATAGTTTCTCATCAGGACCAATCATCCTTTATCATGAAACTGAAATGTTTGGTCAGGACAATCTTGTCCCACATCGTAGGATATATCGTTCCTACTAGACTTGGTTTTTATCAAATCACCATCATTGCACTCCTAAACCGAAGATCGAAAAACTTGCAAACTTTTAAACACTTGAATTATCTTTTCATGTCATATCATTCTAGCGTATCTACCTTGACAATTGATCACTTACCCAAAACAACTTTTGGACAATCAAATCCTAGCACAATATCTAACACACGTGTATGCCCGTTCTAACTAGAGCTCAGAAACGAAGAATCGCGGAGACTGAAATCAAAACATTGGAAACAAATATAATCATGGAACATGAAGATGAAATACAAGTTGAAGGAGAAATAACATAACAAAATATCAGAGACATCAAAAAGGATCCTCAATTTGATAAATTTAAGTAGAAATTGTTGGAGGAAGAAAAAGAAAAATATTTCCTAATGTTAGCCAAATCTGGTGCTACACTTCCCCAAGATTTTGATGTAAATAAATTGACACAAAAGAAAAGTGATCCTCCTTCTAATAACAAACAATATGAGGATATATTTGGTCTCAGAATGAATGACATGTCAATCCCTAATAACACCAGAACCAATGAAGAAACTTACATACCCAAAAGAGATGAAGTAGAAATTCTGAATAACATTCAATCTAATGAGGATACAAGAAGGGGTAGAGATGAAACAAGAAGAGATCCAGATCCTCCAAGAATACAAAATCATGGTTATGCAAGAACAAATCACATTCATAATCCTATCACAACTCTCACACAACTACAAGCAATGCAAACACAAATTCAAGATATGCAAAGAGGAAATTTTAGTTGATACTCACTACAAGAAATTTGTCCTTATCCATTCGACAAAAACCTAAACATGATACCATTTCCTATAGGTTTTGAAACTCCTAGATACGAAAAATATGATGGAAGCACTGATCCTCAAGATCATATACGAGAATTTTGCACAATGAGTATGGAGTTTGCACATGAGGATACCTACTTAATGAGATTATTTCTGAAAAGCTTAATTGGACTAGCTATGGAATGGTTCTCCAAACTTCCATCTGGAATCAGGTCATTCTCAGAATTGGTGGATAAGTTTGTTTCACAATACTCTTACAACATACAATATGAAGTAACAATGCTAGACCTATGTAATGCCAAACAAAAGAGTGGAGAACCTTTCATGACATTTTTACAACGATGGAGACGGTTAGCTTCGCGATATCCTCGTATAGTGCTAGAATACAAAAAAATGGACATATTCATTGATAACTTAAATGATCAAATGAGTTATTACTTAAAAATGCAAGGAAATCAAAGTTTCAGAAAAATGATCGATAATGGAATCAAAATGGAGGAAGCCATGATAAAGAAAGGTGAATTAAAAATATACAAAGAAGGAGTCCATCCTCCTAATAACAACAACCACAATGATAAACCAAATTTTTGGAATAGAAATCAAAATGTCGTCAATGATGGAATAGTGGATACCAACAATGTGAAACCAAAACAACCGGTTTTTAATTTATCCACTCACTCAGCAATGGCTCAACAAAACAACCATCACCAAAAAGCAACTATCAAAACTTTCTTTCGAAGACAATTTACAAACATTGGTGAATCCCTTGGGTCAGCACTAAAGACACTTCTCGCAAACAAATTGATCACTTTAACAGAAGAAAGGAACTATGAACCTCAAATCAAACCACCTTGGTGGAATGATAATCATTATTGTGATTTCTATCGAAACAAGGGACAACACACAGATAGTTGTCAGAAGTTGAAACATATCATACAAGATATGACTGATAATGGAGTAATAACAGTGGGTGGACATACAACAAACAAATCTCATACAACTTTTAAAACTCCGCTTTCAAATTACGAGAAAGGTGAATCATCAACAACAAACAATGGAAAGGGTAAAGCGAAGGTAAACTACGCTCATACATATGATAATGTGGTAAACGTGATTGTAGTTAAAGAAAAAAAAAATCAAGAGCATGCTCATGCTATCACAAGAAGCAAAGCCAAAGTTGTTTTGTCGGGTCCTACAACAAACACATCATCCACTATCAAACAATACAGTCTAGTGGATCAATTGCAGAAAACACCCGCACAAATATCCATCTTAGAATTGTTAAAGCTTTTACTTGCACACAAAGAAATTCTAGAACGAGCATTAGTAGATACAACAGTTTCCAAAGATCTTGATATCGATCAATTCCAAACCATGGTGGGACACCTCACAACCGCTCATTGCTTATCATTCACTGAAGAAGACGACATGTCCTTACAACATCCCCACAACGCTCCTTTGTATATTCAAGTCCTCATTCACAAAACGCGCGTTAAAATGTGTTCTAATAGACAGTGGAGCTAGCCTAAATATTTGTTCATTGAGTCTTGTTCGTGCCAAAGGATATTCAAAAGATGCAGTTGATGTCCGAAAAAAGATCACCATAAAAGCCTATGATGAAGAAGAATGTTCCTCCAAGGGAATTGTGATACTACCCATTAGAGTGGGACCTTTGCAGAAGGACACAACATGCCAAGTTCTAGACTTGGACTTATCATATAATGTACTCTTGGGAAGACCCTGGATACATGACTTGCAAGTTGTCCCATCAATATATCACCACTGTGTAAAATTTCCCTACAATGGACAAGAAATCACAATCTTTGCAGATGTAGATCTATTTCAATACTGCAGCAATCTAAAAATGACCCAAGAAGTCATTGTTCCACATAACAGGGAGGCATCATCTTCGAGCACACAATCCAAGGAACAATCATTTGCCTCTATTCTATCAAGTATGGAAAAACAAATGCAGCTAAGAGATAGAGGGAACGAAGAATATTCAATATCACAATTACCACTTTCTCCTAAATCCTTTGGAAAACCATCAAACTCTAAACAACAACCAATTATGAAACATCTTTTGATATTTGATGGAGCATTTGTTAGCGCTGGAACCTTATCAGAGGAAACAAAAGACAAAGATGTGCTACAATGGCTATACAAGGATGAAGAATGTCAACAAAAGATCAACAATGTCATAATACCTACAGAAAAGTATGGAAAAGGATTTAACATTCTCAGAAGGATGGGACACATTGGAACAGGTCCTATAGGAAAAAGAAAAGAAGGCATTTCAGAACCTATCCAACTTTACACTCAACAGACTACAAACAAAACAGGCTTAGGGTATGGACAAGTTACTTTACCGGAAGACACATCTCTTAGTCAACAACAAGAGGAATATGAAAATAGACAAGAACAACTGGCAATTGAAAGAGAAGAAACATCAGCTAAGCAACAAACACAAGCAAGCATGAAATGGGAAAAGAAACAAGCTTCCAATCAACAAGAGAAACAAACTAAAAGCAAATCTCAAGCAACATTAAATCTCAATCAAAATAAGAAAGAAGCTAATATAAGTCTAGGAGAACTCATAGCAAAGTTGACAAAACTCAATCTCAGTCCTGAAGCAGTTGAATATGAAAGAAGGAAAAGTATAGCCAGAAAAGCGGAAGAAATGCTATATGACCAAATTTGTAGATTGCAAGCTACAAGTGATATAGATTCTAATGAATGGGAATGGGATTCCTATCACTCTAAAGAACCAGTTGAAGAAAATTGCTTTGAAGGAGATATAGAAGTCGATATAGTTCACACGTATGCAAGACAAACATTAGGAACTAGTTCACTTGAATTAGAATCACATTCGGCTGACTTGGACTTAACCGAGGACGATCAGGAGTTTCTTACGCAAGGTCATTCTAATGAGAGTACCATTCTAGACATCAACATACATATTGGAAATTTTGATACATCCATCATGACCCTTGAAACCCTTGAAACATCCCAACCTGAAGATCCCCTACCTCTAATCCACCCCAAGCTTATTGATTGGGAAAATGAAAGACATATTGCCATTGATACCTTTCCAAATGACCATGCCATATCTGTATATCTTAATGCAATCGAACCCATAACAACTCCCACTAGGAATTTCAGCAATGCATCTTCTAGTCAAGTGGGTGCCAAATCTCCTAGTCGCAAAAGTAAAAATAATGAAAACGATATCAGGTCTAATGCTAAAAACCATTTATTGGCAACATTAGATTTAGAAAAAGTAAAAAGAAAGGACACATCTAATGGTGAAAACCTCCTTGAGGCACCGGAAGATTTGACATTCTACCTGAGCACTATCAAGAAAGATCATCCATTTTGATCGAACCGACAGAGGCAATGAACATTGGCACAACAGAGCAACCAAAGATTCTTCATCCAACGACTTCTCTATCAGAAGAAGAAATGCAACAATATGTGGAATTCTTCAAACGACGATAAATTAATTTTGCCTGGTCATATGCAGACATGCCAGGGTTAGATCCTGAGCTTATTATGCATCACTTGAATGTTAGTCCAGGAGCCAAACCAATCAAACAGAAGTTAAGGAAAATGCATCCTCATATTGCTCTTCTAGTCAAGGCAGAACTAAAGAAATTATTGGATGTCAGATTCATCAGACCTATAGCTTATCCTCAATGGGTATCCAACATCGTTCTTGTTTCAAAACCAGATAAAAGCATCAAAATATGCATAGACTTCAAAGATCTTAATAACGCATGTCCAAAGGATGACTTTCCTTTGCCTAACATCGATATCATTGTAGATTTAACTGCTGGACACGCCATGTTTTCTCTAATGGATGGTTTCTCTGGATACAATCAGATCAAAATAGCACTCGAAGATAAAGAAAAGATAGCTTTCACATGCCCATGGGATACCTTCTGCTGGAACGTCATGCCTTTTGGATTAAAGAACACATGTGCTACATATCAAAGAGCTATGACAACTATATTTCATGATATGATGTATACATTCATGGAAGACTATGTGGATGACATATTGGCTAAATCATATAACAGAGAAGAACATATAGAGATACTAGAAAAGATCTTTGACAGGTTAGACCAATATAAGCTAAGGCTAAATCCTAAGAAATGTGCCTTTGGTTTAACTTCAGGAAAGCTATTGGGATACATTGTTTCAGCTAGAGGTATCAAAGTGGATCCAGCTAAGGTTAAAGCAATCATGGAAATGGCATCTCCCAAGAATATCAGTCAACTCAAATCACTCCAAGGAAGACTCCAGTCAATAAGAAGATATGTTTCTCAACTAGCAGATAAATGTCAACCATTTACTCATCTATTGCACAAAAATGTTCATTTCAAGTGGGACCATCAATGTGAGGACGCATTCAACAAGATCAAGGCTTATCTCATACAACCACCTGTCCTAATGTCACCAATTCCAGGAAAGCCATTATTACTCTATGTATCAACCACTGAAGCATCATTAGGAGTTTTGCTTGCACAACAAGATAATGAAGGAAAAGAACGAGCCATCTACTACATCAATAGAACACTAATAGGATACGAGATCAACTATTCACCAACAGAAAAAGCATGCTTGGCAGTAGTTTTTGCTTCTCAAAAATTACGATACTATCTACTATCTCACTCCATCAAGTTAATTGCTAAAATCAATCCTCTAAAATATTTACTCAGCAAAGCAACATTAATAGGTTGACTAGCAAAATGGATCATGATCCTGACTGAGTTTGACATTGAGTATGTTGACAAAAAAGCTATAAAAGGACAAGTTATTGCAGATCAACTAGCAGAGGCACCACTTCAAGATGATCATCCTTTACATATCGAGTTTCTCGATGCTGATATCCTAACAGTCACAACAAAAACATGGCAATTATACTTTGATGGTTCATATACACAACATGGATCAGGAGCATGTATTCTATTCATCACACCACAAGGTCATACAATTCCAAAAACATACAAATTAAGCTTTCCATGCACCAATAAAACAACAGAGTATGAAGCTTTGGTTACAGGTATCAAAATGGCTATAGAAATATTACACAACTTCAAGTCTTTGGAGACTCTCAGCTCGTCATCAATCAAATCAATGATGACTATCAAATAAAGGACGAAAAGCTAATGCCTTATAAAAAGATGGTTGATGATATCAAGAAATACTTTGTAGAAATAACTTTTGAATAGATCCCAAGAAATGACAACAAAGTAGCAGACGCCATGGCTACACTTGCTTCTCTCCTTCAAACACAGGAAAATCAACAACGTTATGAATTCCTGGTGGAAGAGTTGTTTTACCCTACCTATAATTATCCTGATTCCCAAACCATCTGTCAACTTATTGGACATGATTCCTCCCACTATGGCCAAACTTACACATACCTGAAAGATAATACCTTACCTCCCAACTTATCGAAGAACCAAAGAGGAAACTTTATTCACCAATCCTCCCATTATACTCTCATCGCGGATACCCTGTTTAAACAAGGTCTAGATGGTACTCTTTTAAGATGTCTTGAACAATAAGAATCTGAGAAGGCCTTACATGAAGTCCATAATGGGATTTGTGGCACTCATTCAAGTGGTCTTACCCTTTCGAAAAAACTCATACGCTTGGGCTATTATTGGCCGACTATGGAACGAGATTCTTTTCAGATAGCTAGAACATGCAATTAATGTCAGATCCATGGGAATTTGATTAATGCACCAGCACAAGAACTTCATGCATTGACAACATCTTGGCCTTTTTTTTAATGGGGTCTTCATCTAGTTGGAAAAATATATCCTTCTTCATCTAATGGTCACAAATTCATCCTTGTAGCTACAAAATATTTCACAAAATAGATTGAGGCTGTACCTCTCATCAACATCATAGGAAAACAAATTGCTGCATTTATCTTGAATTATATCATCTGTCGCTATGGAATACCAATGACCATTATCACTGATAATGGGCAACCATTCAAGAATCAAGATGTACAAGAGCTATGTGAGAAGTTCAAAATCCAACATAGATTCTTCACACCCTATTATCCACAGGGGAATGGACAAGCAGAAGCATCTAACAAAACTATTCTGAAAATCCTTAAAAATACAGTGAATGATGCTGGAAAAGATTGGCATATTCAACTAAACCCTGCTCTATGGGCCTATCACACTAGTATCCACACACCAAAAGGGGCCACACCTTTCTCTCTTGTCTATGGATCCGAAGCAATATTGCTAATCGAAGTAGAGATACCCTCTCTACATGTATCACTAAAAGGTCTCATCGCAGATGAAGAACAACGAGTATGTAGACTACAAGAGTTAGAATTGATTCATGAACGAAGACAAAATGCCTTTGATCATTTAAAGGTATATCAGCAAAGAATGTGCCAGAGTTATAATCATAAGGTTAAACCACGAGTCTTTCAAGTTGGAGAACTAGTACTAAAGGAAAAATCCACGCAACCAGGCAGATTGAGAAAAGAAAGGAAAGTTTGAACGAAACTGGTTAGGTCCATTTTTAGTCACAATAGTATTTGGATCAAGAGCATATCAGCTATCAACACAGGATGGAGATCAGCTTGAGGAACCTATCAATAGCATGCATCTGAAAAAGTTTTATGTTTGAAAAAAGTAGAAAAATTCAAAAACAGTGAAAAAGCAGAAAAATTCAAAAACAGTGAAAAAAGCAGAAAAATTCAAAAACAGTGAAAAAGTAGAAAAATAAAAAACAGTGAAAAAACAAAAAAATTCAAAAACAGTGAAAAAGAAGAAAAATAAAAAACAATGAAAAATCAATAACAAAAGAAAAAAAAATCAAATATGAGAAAAAGTGCAATAAAAACAGACGGTGAAAACCTGGCAAACAGGCGCTATCTATCCGCTAGCTCTTCCATCTATTAGTTCATGCATTTTTCTGCTTGCATCCATTCATTTTCCATCAGCGCTGACCATCATAAAGCCTTTGTACATATGCAGACATCCTAGGTGGCTTCTTACCATGGTTTGGATCATTGGGTATATCATACTGAATTTGTTTCTAGGCTTCGAGAAAAATCCTACACCTAGATGGGGGCAAAAATCTTGATCATTTTGAGCTTAACCAAGCAAGTAGAACAACAGTTAGACAACTCTTATCAAGCAAAAACTGAGACACATCCAACATTAAACACGAGATAAAATTATCAACCATCAAACTATCACAAAATCAGCCTAAACGCATGGATGATATCTTTTGGATAATGATTTTAGCATGATTGTTCAACTTTTATTTGCTATATTGATTTTCGCTATCATGATTTCTGAGTGACTCTAGGATGTCATTGACTAGAGGAACAAGGAAGGAAAGTGATATTTTTCTTGTCTGCTATCTGAAAATTAATCATTAATATGTGCAAATTTGTCTCTAGATATGATCATCAGAGGATCATTGAAGACATTTCCAATTTATGTATTGAAATGATTAATACTGCCTATTTTATGCAAGCAACACTCAGGTCATCTCAGTTCAATTATACCTCGATGCTTGTGCTAACTTGCTCTATCAAAATCCAGGAAAGAAGTGCTCAGGTCATCATGGTTTAATCATACCATCGATGTTTGCACTCACTTCCCACATTTTAAAAAGATCAATGATGACAAAAAGTAATAATCCAATGACTGGTCCAGTTGTAGCTTTGCATTTGCATTTGCATTTTAGCTTGCATTTCATTCTTGCATGAGTTCCTACATCCTCCTTTCATCCAAGGTTTAATATATCACAAGAATCATCAAAGTATCATCACAAGTGTATACGCAATCAAAGGAATGACTCATATCTCTTCAGATATTGTCGACCTAGCCCAAATCTTATGTTATCTCCTCAACAAAACTACCATCAACATCAGAAAATCTAAATCATCCTGCACCTGATATCAATAAACTGTCAGTTCTTTATCTAATCAATCTTATCAATTTTGTCAATCGATTACATCTGATCTATCTGATTATGTCTTATATAGGATGTATCCTTCCTGAAACTAGACATTCAGATCTAGTCTTATACAGGATGTATCCTTCCTGAAACCACACGTACTGATCAAGTCTTATACAGGATGAATCCTTCTTGAAACCAGACGCTCTGATAAGCTTTATCTTATACAGGATGTATCCTTCCTAAAACCAGACTAAATCTTAATCAATCTTATCATATCAAATCAAGCTTTATCAATCAATCAGAATTGTATCATCGAGATTGAAGAACTCACACTTTCATCAACCACAGTTGCAGAAATCAAATCAAATCTATCAAGACATCAATCTCGCAAATCTCAATTCATCTCCCGAGGGGGCATCATCATACCGCAATCTATCAACCAAGAGCTGGGGCATCCTATCAAAACAATATCAACATCAAAAGGAAATTATTCTTTGAATCAACACGTCATCACACCTTGCTTCAAAGAGGGGCAAAATGTATACACCTGAAAATGGTCTGAAGATAATTAATTAAATAAGTAATTATTTAATTAATCCCCCTTCCTAATTTAATTGAATTCACTAAGCAATTTGATTAAATACCCCCTTTCCTCTACTTATTAATAAATCTAAGGATTTATTTAATAGGTTCATTTCAATAATCCCCTTTGATTAATTAATTCAAATTAATTAATTCTTCCCCATCAAATTCATTTCTTCTAATCCTCTAATTAATTAAAACAAATCAATTATCAGTTGTTGAAATTAATTAGCCTTTTCCTATTATTTGAATTTTTAAAATTCAATTCTCCTAACTTTTAACCACCTAACCTAACCCCTTCTAAACCTAACCCATTCCACCTACCCACATGTCCCCTTTCCTTGAACACTTTGCCCTCTCATGAGTAAAGCTTTGTGACACTTGTCACTAAGTGTCCCCTTTCATCCAACCTCTTCTAGAAGCCTCTTGACACTTGTCACCATAGAGATGACAGATGTTCCCTTTAATCCAACCTCTTTGCCAACCTCCAATTTCACCATTGATATCTTCAGACTTAATCTTGACCGTTGATTCCTGCCACCTCACCCCTAGCCTTGGAAATCCTATAAATAGACCCCATTTTGGAACAATAATAAACCCATCTCATTTTCATTCAAGCATTGCTACTATAGGCATATAGCTCTTAGCAAATCATTCTTAGCATTGTTATCATGTTCAATTTTAGCTTAATTGCATCTTCATTCTAGCTTATTTTCTAGAATAATCATGAAATCATGTAGCTTAAATCATTATCTCATCTAGATCATGCATCTTCATCATTTAAATCCTCCATTTAAGTGTATTCAAGTCACTAGAATTTGCATAAACAGATCTGAGAGCAAAATTTATACTCGCATTTACTAGGAGGCAATAGATCGATTAGCTATGGTTGTATCTTTCACTGATTAATTTTCTAACCATTGCTTGTAATGATTTATTGAGTGTTTTGTGTTACAACTGCAGGTATATCAAGTACACACTTCACAGGCACGACAACAGGTTGTTCACATTTCCAAGTTACATATATTACATATCGAGATATTAATACAAAGAATCTATCTTGCTGCTCTAATATGGTGTATGATATTTCTTTTGACTGAGTAGTTAACCTAGATTTGGAATTCATATAATTTATCAGCTCAATAAGACTACCTCCAATATTAAAAGATTACAACTAGCATAAATCTTTTGGGAACATAACTCTAGTTTGTCTCCTTAATATTTCTTGCTAACAATGGTTTTGTTTCAGAGACCCTAGTTAGGTTCTATTGGGGTTATTGTCGAGAATAAATTTTTAATTCAGTTAACATTGGATCAAAAGAAGAATAAGAAAATAAACTGGTAAAACTTTATCTTCTTGACATCTATCTTGTGAGAGGGGTCAATGCAAGGGGATAGGGGATGGAAAGGGGGAAAGAGTCTTGAACAAAATGAAGAGACATGACTATTGAGGAAAACCAATTAGATAACTACCATGGGATGAAATATAGGCATAATGGAAGACCAAATCATGAACACTCATGGAAAAAGGAAACACCAAGAATTCAAGAGAAATCAAGGAGCAAATAAAGACAAGGAGAGTATGCATCATGGCTAGCCTGAATGGAGAAGAACGAAGACTAAGACAAACAATGGAAAGAGAAGAGAGATAGAGGAAAAGGTAAGAGCATGCCAATAAGGGTGTTGCTGAGCATGCCAAGGTGGGTGCAACCAGAATACGAAGAAAGAGGGAAAAGAAATAGAGACAAGAAGAAATAACTTTGGAAGATTTGGATTCAAAATTTGACGAAATGCAAGAAATGGTGACTGAGATGAAAACAACAATTGAAGGATTTGATAAAAAGATACTAGTGGGGTCTAGTAGTAGAAATATGGCTCCTACCCTGCCTTATCCAGCATATTTTATTACTACAATGGTCTGATTAAATGATAGGTTCAAGGTGTTATTACAAACACCAGAGAAAAACCCCTTATGGATTGATGACCAATTAGAGGAATTAGTGTGAGGAAATTAAAAGAAAATAAGAAAGAAATAGAAGTAAATAACCAAGAGTTTGACAAAGAGATACAGTTAGAAATGATGTCTTTTACAAATCAACAGAAGAAGAGAAGTCTTAAAGAGACATTACCCCCATACCAAAACTCATCCCTATCCCAACAATAAAAGTTGAAGAATTGAGTTAGAGGAAACACCAAAACAAGAAAAGATAGAAGAGAAGCAGTAACAAGAAGAAGCAAATAATGGGCAAGAGGTACCCTGGAATGAGATTCTAGGAGAGGATACTTTAACATTAAGTTAGAGAGATAAGGGTAGAGAAGGGAAGCCCTAGAATAATAAAGTTAAGAGTGAAAAGTAAACAACAAAGAAGAAACTTCTCATTAATCTTGTAGTTCATTTATAGATCTTAAGCCATCTTAGGTGAAACCCTAGTAACATGGATACTACAATTAAGATTCTTGTATTTGGAAAATATGCCACTAATATTGAGCAACATTTCTTTATTTTGGAAATCACTTTGGGAGAAACTTGGAAAATTCATTGATTAAGACAGACTCTCAGACTTCATCAAATCAATAAGATATGATGAATTGGAGTGCTACATAAAGATCTACCCAAAAAAATCTAGAACATGGGATAATGTGAAATCAAATTTTTTACTAAATTTTGTGACACCAAGAGTCCCCACCAAGAGTGTTGCCTAAACAAGGAATCTAACACAAGGATTATCCTCATATAAAGAATATGATAGGAGGTTCAAGGAGGTATGCCAAAAATTATAGGAACCTCTAACAAAAAAAGAGAAGATTGAATGGTTCACCTTCAAATTAGATAGAGACATATGAATCAGCCTAGACGACAGAGACTATTAGAAATATATAAACCTAATATAGATGGCATACTAGTTCAAGGTCCAAACATGGATGAAACCACAAAAGGATGAAAATGAAGAACTATTAGAAAGCTTATAGGAACGAATCAAAAAAGTAACCCTACAGCAAGAGACTAGGTCATTTGAACCACAAAGAATATGGTGCATATACTACAACAAAGAGGGACAACTCTACAATGACTATCGTAAAGTTAGGGTAGACAAGGAACTTGTTTCCACAAGAGAAGTTAAACATAATATTGTGTATTACACAATTTTCCATGAGTTGGATTTGTTAACAAGTTATGATTCCAATTGTTAGAATGAACCAAAGGAAAACTGAGGGGGGGGGGGGGGGGGGCGTGAATTAGTTTTCCACAATTTAAATAATTATTGCAAATTATAAACTTTCTACCGGAGCACAATGAAAACAACATAGTGAAAGATAAAGCATGAAAGTATAGAACACACAACACCAATATTTTTGATGTGGAAAACCCGATTAAGGGAAAAACCATGGTGGGAAACCCTACCCACAGTCAGATAATACTTCTGCAACAGTATGTAAAATATTACAATGGGGATTGCACTTGCAATCATGCCAACCACCTAGAGCTCACTGCTCATCACAAAGGGGAAGTCTCACTGACTTACATAAACATTAGACTACAATCCAGAGGAAATGAATTGTGGAAATAACATCTCTTAATGCTTGATACAATTTTGATTAAGCACAGATGTCTGCATTGTAGTACCAAACTCTCCTCAAACCTTCATTGAATGATATAACCTTGTTCACACATAAAATACTCTCTGATAATGCAGACATAACCATACCATACCATGCAAATTACATGAATATATCACTTTTATATACAGATCATCAACCTTGATAAACAAGGTTGGCTAAACCCATAATTACAAAAATTACATCACACGATACCACTAGACCAATATTATGATTTACATTACATAGCATGGACCTAATTCACATTCCCAAACAATTATAACCACTAGAAATTTTGCCAAGACCAAATGCAACGCATTAGGCCAAGCTGTAGAAACCCTTAGTGTTAATAACACAGAAGAACCAACCAGATCCAAATAGGATCACCAAATCATCACGCCAACCAATGCAAAGGCACCAAACAATTAGGAAATGATCAAGAACACCTTCAGCATATTATGAACCATTCCTAGAAGCCGGACCAAAACCAATTAACCATTTCATCAAATATCACCAACTAGTACCAAGAATATCAACCGACAAACCAAAACATAAAGGATATCTTCCGGAGCACCAAATCATGAACCAAATAAATATGACAAGCATATAATCATCCTAAATAACCATCCAAAACCGAATCTGACAATGTGATCATATCGGATCAAAATCTCTGATAAACTCAACTAAAACCATGTCCAATCGGAACAGGTCAGTAGCCGACCAGGACAGCTCAGTAACCAATCAGACTAGTGTTGACATAAATGACAACACATAATCAATTCCTGCATAATGCCAACAAGATTTGTACCTCATGTAGGAATGCCCAAAGAATAGACCTCTACTTTGGAATTCAAGAAACAAATGTTGTTTTAACCATAAATTTAGCTAGGAGGACAAAGATGATGCTAGATACCAAATCCCACCGTGGCAGGAGAATCAAAATGTATGTGCGACACAAGGCTATCAAGATACCAATAAAGGTTCCAAATACAAAGGAGGATAAGGTAGAGGCTAGGGAAATAGGAGAATAAATGACACCACATGTTTCAACTATGGCAAAATGGGATGCTATGCTTTGGAGTGTTGGGTTGTAAAGAAGCTCAAATACACATTCTGAGGAGGTGAAGATTACACTATGTTCAACTATGAAGAATCTAAGGAATTCTACAGAGATGTTGACAAATATTCTCAAAGTGATGAACTACAAAGGGGAGTCATAGTAATCTAGAAGACAATTTCAAAGAAGAATTAGTGATAAGAAAGAAGAAGAAAAATGTAAATAAGAAGAGAGAAAGTGTACTGAGTAGACAAGGGACAAACATTGGGAAAGGTAGAAAGAAGTCACTAGTAGAAGGCTTCAAAGAATATTATAGCCTGGCAGAAGAAGGAGAAGGTGAGGAAGAAGACCTTGCACTATTTAAGTTGGATAATAAACAACATGATAAAATAGTAGAAGAGCAATGAAATCAATTAAACAATAACTATAGGAGGAGGTAGCTTGTTTTATTGAACATGATGTCTAGACCTTAAGAGAATTGATAAAAAGATTGAGAAATAATGATTTGGTAGTAAAGTTAAAAAAACTAGGAAAACATTGGAAGAAGAGATCCCAAGTGAACCACTTGTCTAAAGACCAGAATTGGACGCCATTAATCATTGGTGTTGAGCTAAATGACCATTAAGTAAAATATGTGATGGTAGAATTAGGAGTAGACTTGAAAATTATACCATTTACCACATGGGAGAAATTGGGCAAATCTCAGCTAGTAAAGACTCCTACAAACATATGCCTAGAAAATGGGTTTCGAATGAATACATTGGGCACATGGAAAAATGTAGAAGTGAACATAAAGGGAATCAAACAATATGTTGACTTTGAAGTAGTTCAGATGAAAGAACCTTTCAATACATTTAAAGCTCTACTAGGGCTTATATGAATGTAAACAGGATTGTAGATTTCTTGAAAGAAGAAATATCATTTTCTACTAATAGCTAGATTGTGCTAATTCCCTTGGCTAACTTGGAGGACACATCCTATGTTTAAGAAATATCTCAAGAACATACTAGGGAAGATATGAAGAACCTTTACACTATCTCTAACCTTCTGCACAAACAAGAAGAAGAAAGCTTGAACATTGAAAGAGAAATAGAACTTTTCCGTGACACTGAAAGTACAAACAATGATGAAGTATTGAAAGCAAGGGTACTGTAGATGAGGAAACTCAAATTGGAAGCTACCTTTCCTAATCTAATGACAGAAACTCAAATTGCAAGCTACCTTTCCTAATCCTACCAACAAAGTAACTGAAACAGAACACAATATAAACAAAGGCAAACCATTCACCATGCTCCTTCAATTAGACTTTGTTGTTCTTCCTTTTGGCTCTAATTTTGATATGTTGCTCTCGAGAGGCCAAGTGCATGAAAGGATGAAAGTGAAGGGGGTTTATATGCAAACCTTACTCGAAATGTGTGATTAAAAATGATTGCTAATTGCTAACTGCTAATGATGAACTGGATAGAAATGATAGAGTCAAGCTATTTAAAAACTAGATGTCTAGACAAACTCATAGAATAACAATGCTAAAGTTAGATGCTAAATCGACAAAATATTTTATTTTTTTGCTAAATAAAAGGCTAGATAGGGCCAACATGCATTCATATTAATATAATAAAGTATTACATGTGTGTAGAAGTATCAGAGATGCAAACTATTTTTCCTTATCATGTAGACCATTTCACTGCTAACCTAAACACCAAACCCCTTACTACACTGACTACCGAC
Source organism: Cryptomeria japonica (assembly GCF_030272615.1). NCBI lineage: Eukaryota > Viridiplantae > Streptophyta > Pinopsida > Cupressales > Cupressaceae > Cryptomeria > Cryptomeria japonica. Next base: position 641,773,396 of record NC_081414.1, read on the forward strand.
CCTTACTACTAAGATGGTTGTCCTAATTACATTCCTACTCAGGTCAACTCTCTTGCCCTGATAGTCTACCACCATCTCATCACCTATCCATGTCCGACTCCAGAGATGGCTCTTTTGGACAGTGCATCCGCCAATGTATTCCCTTCCTTATAAATATGACTTATTTGAAAATCTTCCAAATCATCGATAAACACCCTGATGGCAGCCAACCACATGTTGAACTTCCAATTGGGGGTCGAGTTTTGTCTAATTGCATTCACAATGATCAGTGAATCACCCTCTAGATGAATTCTCCTCGCCCCCAGTTCCTTACCCAATTCCAAACCTTTCATTGCAACCCTGACTTCTACGATATTGTTGTTGGAATCCAAGAACACTGAGAGGGGGGGGGGGGGGGGGGGGGATGAATTAGTGTTCTGCTGGAATGAACAGTTTTTTTAACTTTCTAGACCATGTATATATATATCGATAAACAAATAAATATATAACAAGAAGCAAATAAACCATCCACATAAATGAACACCATAACACACATAATTTATATGTGGAAAACCTCAATGAGGAAAAACCACGGTGGGATTTGTGACCCACAATATCAGTTCACTGACCATATGAAAAGATATTGCATATAATAGGGGCCTGCACTTGTAGGAAGGCACACTTCCTAGAGCATACTGCTCATCACTAAAGAGCCTCACTAACTACAAGCTTTCTGCCAAAGTAAATTACTAAAAATGAACTCAAGAATACATCTGCTATGCCAAATCGAGTTCTGGTTCTGGTTCTACTCTGTACTGGTTCATAAACTCTAAACTGCTACGAGTATCACTTCTCCTCCAGGAATGATTTCCAATCTATCTATAGATCATTGCATGATATAGCATTCACATACAAAATGGTCTCCATACATATATTTCGCATCATATAGCTTTGTTATATTCTCCTATATCCACACATTTTATATATCTTTTTAAAAAAAAATAACCTAGCAGACTAACCTATATACCTATTACAAATGATATGCCTTATGTCGGCTTACAATATATTTACAAAAGATATTAAATGTCGGCCTTGATAATATTAATTACAAAATGATTTAAGTAAATCCTCCTTGATGTCGACTTCCAAAGAAGTATTGATGCTGGTGCCGGTGTAGCCTTGAATGCTCCAAAGCTGGTATCTACCAGCATATGCTTCCTAGTGCCGGTTTATGACTTCCATCATATCTTGTTGCCATCAATAACAACAAAATGAATCCAATGAGTGTCAAATGCCAACAATCTCCCCCTTTGGTATTGATGGAAACACTCATGTGAAAAATGGATTCCCTACCGATATGCTCCCCCTGAGAAATACACTCCATTTGAAATGTGTTTCCCTGATATTTTTCACATATGAACATACTCCACCTTTGACATTAATGCCAAATACCGGTGAAATAATTGAAAGAATAAAAGAACATAGTTAGTTTCACTGGAGCTTTGTCATCTTCAGGATTTTTGGGTATGCCTTTTGTAATAACTGAAGATATGTATCCCAGGTAGATTTGAAAGTATCAGAAATAGATGCAAGTCCACTGAGTAAGTGGGCACATGTTTCTTTCTCTTGGATATCTATCAGTGTGGGTTTAGCTATCATATCCATGCACTCTTTCTTGTGAACGCTCGATGAATCTAGTCTAGGACTTACCAATCCTCTTAGATTTCTTGCTCTTCTCATGATTTTATCTCTCTCCTTCTCAAAAGAAATTTTTTGGTTCTCCAAGGACAAAATTTGTCCATAAACAGATGTGGTTAGTGTAGTCAATCCATCAAAAGAGTTAGCAATTTTAGCCATCTTATCATATAACTCCTTCAATCTGCTATCTACATTAGTTGTAAGGCATTCTATGTTACAACACACTCTGTAGATATTTGTACATTGTTTTAAACAAACCTCAATAGGGATAACTTTGTCCTCAATTTTCTTCTTCCCTGTTTCTATAAGCTGATCAAAAGCTATTCTTTTTGCTGTTGTGAAATTGTCCAAAGCCTGTCAGTTTGCTATCTGCCTCAGAGATTGAAAATTGTTGGATATGTGCTCTATTAGAGTCTTGAGCTTACCGGAAGGGCTTGCTCCATCTTCAATCTAACATTCAAGTAATAATCTGTGCAACATAGACACTGATTGATCAATTAGTCCTTTATCTACAATACCTTCCTTCAGTAATTTCTGAGTAGCCATCATCATTAATTCAGTTGGACTCAACTCAGAGACTGATTTCTTCTTAACCTGAAAAGTGTCAATTGCCAAAACCTTTGTCGGGGAATCAGTTTTACCTGCCGGTATGGACTTAGTGGCTTTTACCTTATCCATCTCAACCTCTATTGCACCGGTGGCTTTGCCACTTGGTGCAGTGTCGGTTACTGTTGGTGGAGTATTAGCCACATATTTTTTAGTGTCCTATACATTGCCTTGCTAAAAAATGGTCTGTGCCGGTACAAACTACACACTCTCCTTAGTTGTTGGTTGTGTTTGAGTATCTATAGTTACTGCCGGTTGTGTCAAAACTAGAGTTGAACTACCCAAAATACCTTTCCCTTTTGATTTGTCAGGAATGGTGGAAGTTGTTGCCCTTGCAAATTATTCTTGAGATGTGAGAAAGTCTTGTTTTTTCTGAAATAATTTGGTCCATCCCTTACTTGTCTCATTTACCACCTCATTTACTCTCCCCATCATAAGGCTTATCTGTCAGGATTTACTGCTGAAGATTGTCTTATTTGCAGTGTCTATACATCTTTTCATTTCCTCATTATTTATAGTACCACATAATTCCAAAAGTGCTACTTCTTTGATCTCCCTATCCCTCTTGACAACGTCAAGTCTCCTAGCCTCAAGTTTATTATACAAGGATAAAGGTATTTCCTTCAAAATTTCAATTAAGGCTTTCTTATAAATGTCTATATACAATAAAATTGCCTCTTCTAATTCACTTTGCTCATTCTCTTCTAAATCTTCATAATACTTTGATATATCTTTCAATATTCCATCTTTTGTAATTTTATCAATAAGTTCAGCATAGATCATTGTGGTCTTACCGGTTCTAGTATCATCACCCTTCTTCTTTTTGCTTGTGGTTGCTGGTGTGATTGGTTTCCTCTTCTACATAGGCTTCCTTGCCGGTGGTGAAGGTACAGTAGGCTTAGTTGCCTTTCTAACAAGTCTCCTCCTAGGCTCTACCTTCTTCTTCTCTACCGGTGGTTTTACCACATTCTTCCTTTGTACCCTTCTGAAAGCCAGAGGTTCATTATCCTCAGGATCAAAGTCTGAAGTGATAGGGGAAATATGAACTTGTGGCTTCTTCACTTTTGCAGTACCAACCTCTGCCGGTTTAGCAGCCTGTTTTGATTTGGAACCTAGTTGAGTGTCTATCTTATACATCACATCTTGTACATATGCAGACATCTTTTCTATTTTCTTCTCTCTTCTCTCCCTGTTAAAATTGGTTTTCACTTCAAGAGCCTTCTCTCCTGCTATACCAAAATGTTTTGTCTTATCATCTAATGGGGCATCTAACAACATCTTTGCATAGAGTTCAAAAATGCTATCATCCACCTCATATCCAAGCTCAATAATCCATATTTGCCTAGGTTCAACTGCTTCTATAAGAGTTTCATCAGTTTTTACCATGAAACAGATATCAGTGGAATACTTATCCACCATGTTCTTTGAAATTCTCTCCCTTTGCCTCATGTTTTCTTGAAAAGTCTTAAAATACCCCCAAAGTTTCTCATCTCTGCTGGTACCAAGACCGGTGATAGCTTCCTTGATCTGTATACCTACCAGTATGTCATGAGCCCAATGCTTCTTCCCTAGACCGAGTAGCTCATTTAGGAAGTAAAGCATTAAACAAACAATCAAGTTTCCATATCTAAAAGTGCTTTTCTTTATTCCTTTAATCTTTCCAAGGTTTAACATCAACTCACTCCTCACCCACTCATATAAATCATACTTCACATTATTCCTCAGCATCTGATATGCAACATGAATGCATGAACTAGCAACATAATTCAATCGGTTGGATTGAGTTACCTTGTGACCTATGATCATGCTTGCAAACTTTATATCCGTGTCGGTGATTGTGCTTATCCTCATGGATCTGTTATCAGGTGTAGCACTAGTGAGTTTTTCAACCTCTGTGTTGGAAATTTTCTTTCCAGGTTCTTGTCCGACCTTGGGCAGGCTGGTGATAGCTTGAATTGCCTCCTTCATGATCATGTAAGGCCTATCTAGCCAAATAAATTCATCGTGAATTCTGCTCAGAATGTATCTGATCACTTCATCTTTGGATTCTGATATGTACAGAATACCGGTTAACCCTAGATCCTCAATTGCTTTGAATTACAGTTTGATGGTTCCAGAGTCTCCCAGTATCATGGATTGATACATGCTTTTGATGTCTTCAGTGCCCAAATCCTCAAGGGTGCAGTGAATGTATGCCCTCACATCTTCGACATACATTACACCATCATTAACCCTAGAAAAATGCTCCCACATAGTCTTCCTTATTAGCAATTTTGGGAACCTCCTTAAATACTGACCTTAACCTATCCTTGATTTTGACAATGATGGGATTTGCAATAAAAGTAGGAGCTGAAGATCTAGATGCCATGTCAAAAAATAATTGAAAGTAAATGCTGGTGAAAGTTTGATAACTGCTCGAAAGCTTTTCACAATGCTTCTACTTGCTCTTGACTCACCTTTACTTCGCTTTGAATGCTTGAATGCTCGGTGAGTGAAAATAAATTCATTTTCCCTCTTTTATCAGCAAATAAAACCCTAATTTTATGTAATAAATGCTTCACCAACAACCCTACGGATGCCGATTTCACAGTTATGTGTCAGGTGAACCTTCATCGAAGATGACACAATTCTCCAGATCTCTTTCTAGATCTTCTTAGATCTCTTCTGGGGCAATATGAAAAATTTAGCAATGACTTTGCCAAACCCTAAGGCTTGTGCCTCAGATACTAGTGGAATATCCTGCCGGTGGAGGAATATTCTGTTCTACTGGTGGAGTTACCGGTATAGATCCATCTCCACTTGGTTCTTAAGATTTTCTAACCCATTTCTTTGTGTGATCTGTTGTATTTCATCTACCTTCTGCTATCCTTTCTCATTATCTTTATCATTATTAACCGGTTGAGTCTTGCTTTTGCAATACTTAGCAATATGACCTATTTTGTTGCATGCATAACATGTAACATTGTTCTTCTAAATTTCTTTGACATATCCAGTATCATTTCTTGGCCTACAATGATTAGTAAAATGTCCAAACTTTCCACATGCATGACATTTAACATTCATTCTACAATCTTTTGATCTATGACCATATTTCTTGCAGTTTGTGCATTGACCGGGAACATAATTGTAGTTTTGATTTGCCTTATTTATACATTGTTTGGCCATATGCCCAAATTTATTGCAAACAAAAAATCTACCATTGAATTTATAAGCATTAGATTACCTTACCGGTTTCCTCTGTTTTGATGAGTTCTGCATATCGGTTGTCTGATCTTCATTTGCAGTACCAGAGCTTTCACCTTGTACAAATCCAAGTCCTCTAGAATCATCAATTTGTCTTTGTCTCTTCAATAATTCATCCAACTGTGCATCACTGATCCTAAAATTTTCTTTATAATCACTTGCAGTAGTTAGATCATCTCTCAGAGTGGTTACTTGTCTTTCAAGTTCTTGTTCATTATTCCGGGAGTGTGCCAAATCAGTTCTCAATAGATTATTCTCATGAGTCAATCTGCCACATTCATCAAATTTGTTCTTCAGAGATATAATGAGATTATCTTCCTTCTTCTTTCTATCCTCAATATCTTTTGATAACCTCATAGTCAGATCTTGTATTTCATTCTTCATGAGCATGTTTGCTTGACTTAGTTTTTGACATTGTTCCTTACGAGCATTCTTCTCCTCATCATCCGGTATCTGCAAAAGTTCTTTTCTCTTGGCTTGAGCAGATGATAACCTTTCTTGTAGGATAAGAATGAATTCATTTGCAGAATTCAATTCTTCTTGCAATTTCAAGTTCTTCATGCTTTCAGCATCATAATCCTCAAGAGCCATCTCAAGTTGCTTCTCCATAGCCCTGTTTAAAGATTCTGGTTTCAGGATCTTCCTCAAGCTGTTAAACTTCTTCTTTGGTACCAAGCTTTGAAACCAATTGTTGGAATCCAAGAACACTGAGAAGGGGGGGGGGGGGGGAGGGGGTGAATCAATGTTATGCCGAAATGAACAGTTTTTAACTTTCTAGACCATGCATATATATACCGGTAAACAAATAAACATATAACAAGAAGCAAATAAACCATCCACATAAATGAACACCATAACACACATAATTTATACATGGAAAACCTCAATGAGGAAAAACTATGGTGGGATTTGTGACCCACAATATCAGTTCACTGGCCATATGAAAAGATATTACATATAACAGGGGTGTGCACTTGCAAGAAGGCACACTGCCTAGAGCATACTTCTCATCACTAAAGATCCTCACTGACTACAAGCTTTTTGCCAAAGTAAATTTCTTAAAATGAACTCAAGAATGCATCTGCTATGCCAAATAGAGTTCTGGTTCTGGTTCTGCTCTGTACCAATTCATGAACTCTGAATTTCTACCAGTATCACTTCTCCTCCAGGAATGCTTTCCAAGATATCTACATATCATTGCATGATATATAATTCACATACAAAATGGTCTCCATACATATATTTGGAATCATACAGTTTTGCTATATTCTCCTATATCCACACATTTTATATATCCTATTTAAAAAAAATAACCTAGCAGACTGACCTATATACCTATTACAAATGATATGCCTTATGTCGGCTTACAATATATTTACAAAAGATATTCAATGTCGACCTTGACAATATTAATTACAAAATGATTTAAGTAAATCCTCCTTGATGTCAACTTCCAAAGAAGTATTGATGTCGGTGCCGGTGCCGGTGCCGGTGTTGGTGTTGGTGTAGCCCTGAATGCTCCAAAGCCGATATCTACTAGTATATACTTCCTAGCGCCGGTTTATGACTTCCATCATATCTTGTTGCCATCAATGACAACAAAATGAATCCAATGAGTGTTAATTGCCAACAATTGTTAGTGGCTTCACCAATATATTTCAGACGTTATGCTACAATCTTCCCCTCTTTGTTGTGTGCCACACAACCTATCCCACTCGACCTTGAATTACCATTCGAAGCACTATCAAAGTTTATTTAACCTACCCTAGTCACAAGGCACTCCACTTTACCCCTTTCCTCAGATCGACCTGTTGTGCTGATATCTCAACTCCTACCAATTTTGGGACTATTAACCCCTTAAATATCTATGTCAATTTGTTGTCCCAGTTAGTAAAGGTGCTATTCTTTACATTCATCGATCTTACTATCGAGTTCACAACTTCAACAATAGAGGCTTCAATATTCTTAACCAACAACTCCCTGGGCATCATCTGAGCCTTAAAAATCCTTCAGTTTCTCTCTTTCTAGATTTCCTAGATGACAATTGAAGGAGAAATTTGCCAAATACACCCAAATAAATCCTGCTTCTTAATGCTTGGCCAGCTAACAAATCAATATAGCAACTCCTGAGGTTGAGGGCAAGAGTAATTTAGTTTATATCAAAGGAAGTTCCAACAATACCTTGCATAAGGGTAGGTCATAAGGAGATGACTTGCATCTTCATCATGATTCTTACACCAAGGAGATATACATGGGCCAACAATTCCAACTTTGGTCAATTGATCTTTGCATGAGGATTTTCTTTTGAATTGCCAACCAGGAAAAAACACTAGCCTTGGGCAGAACGTGTTTCCCCCACAATAGATCTTTTGGCAATTGATTATCTTCTTCAATTGCTTCCCCAATATTGTATCCTAATTTGACTCTATATTCCCCCTTTGTTAAAGCACACCATCTAATCCTGTCCTTTGCTTCTGAAACCACCCAAGTTTTGTGTTATAGAGTCTTTGCCATAATCTCCTTTTGTGCTTGAGGTGCATTTAGTTCTACCATAGACTTCCATTGCCACTTCAGCATCCCATGTTCACTGGAGAGTGTACCATAACTACATACTTCCCTTCCCCATACCTATTTTGATTCTCTTCGAATCTCATCTAGATGAGGAAGGAACATCAAAGCAGGATGTCCATCCCATGAATCCTCCCAGATTGTAGCCCTACCATTGTTCAATTCCCATTTAATGTGCTTAGTGATAATGCTTCTACACTCAAGAATAAAATTCCAGATCGGTAACCCCTTTGGTGAGTCTTGGATAGTGAAAACCCAGATGTCCTTAGCTGAGTCAAGGTATTTCTTTTGCAATATTTGGACATATTGTTGATTCTGATTCCGATACATGTTCCAAACAAGCTTCACACCCATGACCATATTCATGAGGTGCAAGTTTCACACCTGCCCCCTTTGCTCCAATAGGTTTACAAATATTTTCCCATGCCATGTGTGGAAACTTCTGAGATTCCCCAGTGCCACTCCAAAAAAATCTTCTCATGAGTTGAATACAGTTGTCTTCTATTGATGTGGGTAGCTTCAAGTAGGACATAGAATAAGTTAGAATAGCAGAGAGAATTGCTTTGAGCATCATCACCCTACCAGCCGAGGTAAGCCACTTCCCTTTCCAACATCCCAATCTCTTCCTACAAATGTTTAATAAAGATTCCTAGTAGCTAACTTTATTTATTCCTGTAAACAAAGGCATTCCTAAAAATCTACCAGGAAAGTTGGCAGTTTTCAATCCCATAATTCTTACTAAATCTCTTTGAAGCCTCAGTTGTACATTAAAAAACAATACTTCTTATTTGTGCCAATTCACACTCTGTCTAGAGGCCAAACCGTATTCATTCAACAAAGTCTTGAAGCATATGGCTTCTGTTCTAGTAGCCTCTCCAAATAAAATGGTGTCATCTGTGAATTGATTATGAGTCACCCTATCCAATCTTGGGGCAGCCTCGATTCCTTTTCATCTACCTTCAATCTTTAAGTGTGAAATGATTTTGTCTAGTGCTTTCACCGTGATGATAAAAAGAAAAGGTGACAAGGGATCATCGTGTTTAATAACATTAAAGGACTCAAAGAAGCCTTGTGCCGATCCATTCATAATCACCAAGAATTTGGGTGAATTGATGCAGCCTTGCACCTAGTCAACCTAATCTTGTTTGAAGCCAAATTTCTTTAGAGCATCCCCAAAAAAATATTGGTCCACCAAATTATATGCCTTAAGGATGTTGAGTTTAATGATCATACTCAGAGCCCTTGATTTTATAGCACTATGAATAGTTTCATGTGCTACTATGATGCCTTCAAAGATGGATCTACTTGGGGAAAACCCACTTTGCTCTTCTAAAATGATTTTCTTTAGAACTCTCTTAAGTCTGTTGGCAATTATCTTTGATGTGATTTTGTATATGATGTTGTGCAAAGAGATTGACTTCTAATCCCCAAAGCTCTATGGATATTTCTTCTTAAGGATTAGAGAAATGAAAGTATGATTGAAAGCCCCAAGCATCATTGTTTTTTTCCTTGACTCCTCGAATGCCAAATATAGATCTGTTCCAATGATGTCCCAAAAAGCTTGAAAGAATTTGGCTAAGAAACCATCCAGTCGAGGGGCTTTATCAGCCGCCAATTGAAATGTGGCATGTTTTACTTCTTTCAAATTGATTGGATCATAGAACATCAAATTGTCTGCATGATTGACCAAATATGGAATTCGGTTAAAAAATATCTCCCTCTCTCTTTTATTATCCCCAACTGCTCTATTGAGAACTGATTGAAAGTATTGTACTACTGCTTGGTTCACTTCTTTTGTGTTTTGCATAACCGATCCATCCTCCTTGACTATCTCGGTGATGCTTCTCCTAGTCTTGTTAATATTCACAGTCCTATGAAAAAAATTGGTGTTCTTTTCACCTTCCTTTAGCCACACTTCCCTTGATTTCTGTCTTCTAAAAATCTCCTCTCTAGCCAAAATCTCTTTTAGCTCTGTCTTAAGTTGTAATTCCATGTCATAGTCTGCCCCATCCATTCTTTTCTCTATGAATTTTTCATTCAGCTTGGATAATTCTCTTTCAACTCATGCTTTATTCATAAAAATGTTACCAAATCGCTCCCTATTCCAATCCTTTAGCTTATTCTTGATATGTGCCAGTTTTTGTTTGAGAAGAAACATACATGTATGATTGCCCCCATTCACTTTATTCAACCAAGTCTTCATTAGCTCATGCAAAGATGGGTCCCTAAGCCACATGTGCTCAAATTTAAAAGGGATCCCACCTTTGGGCACCTCTGGCTTTAACTATAGCTGGACCGGGAAATGATTTGAATCGGTGAATGGGAGGATGCTAGCTTCAAATTCAACTGTGGAGGGTCCCCAATCTCCACTTAATTTAAATCTATCTAATTTTTCTGCAATGTGAGTGTAACCTTTTCTCTGATTCATCCATGTGTATTTTCCATTCTTTGTTTGCACCTCTCTTAGCCTCCCAACCTCTATAAATGCCTGGAAATCTAATTATATTTTGGACAAAATTTGAGTGCCACCCAAATTCTCAGTATTATCCAATGTAGCATTAAAATTTCCTCCAATAATTACTTGTGATCCATCCTACAGCTACAACCATGCCCCAATCTCTGACCACAACTCCCTTTTTGCATTAGTAGATGTTTGTCCATAAACATTCATAACTATTATGAACCTATTTTGACTTAGGATCCTACATCTGACTTCCAACCAATTCTACGTTTCCATTATTATAATACACTAAATGAATAGAGGATTCCACAGCACTCCTAATCCTCTAGAGGCCCCTACTGATTCCACAAAGACTCCTTCCCATTGCTTCCAATTTTTTATTTTATTTTCTATCTCTTGTCTCTCTCATTTGGTTTCCTGCAGCATAATTACTTCTGTCTTACTTTGATCTTTTTGGTGCTTAACCACACGCTATTTGCTAGGGGCATTTAAGCCCCTAGCATTCCATGTAATTACCTTCATGGCTCCTTGGGAGGGGCTATCTCCCTCTTGCTTCTTAATTTCCTTTGACCTTTAGCACTGACGACCATTTCCAGTTTGTCTTTATTAGTTTTAGGACCCCTCTTCTTTTTAGTCATGATGTTTTTTTTAAAGTTTCGATTAGGTTTGCTCAATGGTCCTTTCCTCAAATATGCCTACTTTCTCAAATTCATGACCTTCCTCCTCCTTAGGGTCTTAATCACTGTCTTCTAGATCCTCAAATGTCCCAATCGGATTAGGTTCTTTGTCACTAGTAGGTATTCCAGGGATTTCAACCATGTTGTCGTCCTCCACTCCTTGATTAAAATTAGGTGTCTTTGCCAAAGGAGAGTTCAAGTCTTTGTTTGACATATCGTCCTAATTATCCACTGCCTCTTGCTTTTCTTCTGTTATGACTGCTCTCAATTTTTTCACCCCTTCATCTTGCCTTTTGCTCTGCTCCCTCATTATTCCAATTGTTTCTTTATTTGGTAGGATATTTTTTATTGAGTCCATGTTATCCTTTTGGTTCCCTTCTACTATGGTCACAACCTCTCCACCACTCATTTCTACTAATGTCAAAGAGAGGCTATGTCCCAGATCTATCTCCCCTCCCGGCTGCCCATTATGGAACAAAAATTTTACAATAGGATCATACTCCTATTGTTCTACTGGCTTAGGTGTGGATTTTGAATTTCTGTATGTTGCTTCTCCTCCTTTCCTAAAAAGTTTCTAAGTATATTTATTTGCCTTATCAACCTTAACCACACCATTAAACTCCAAATTCCCATGCATAATTGATTTACATAGGGGGCATAAGGGCTGTTGATCTTCTCTTTCAACCTTCAACTGACATGGTCTTGCTATAGTAGGGATTTCAATTTCTGAAGACAGTCTTGTTGGCAATTGACACTCAATTGGTTGGTTTCACTATGTTGTCATTGATGGCAACATGGTATTATGTTCCGGCTTCATGTTTTGGTTCTATGATGTACCGACAGGCACTTCACAAATACTTCACCAGCACTGACAGGACAGAAGGATTTCTTTGGTCATCGACAATGCAGGCTGACATGGTTTAACAAAGGTTATCAGTATTGGAGGCCAACATATCTTGGATCCGGCATCGACAATTGATTGTAATGTTTATGCATTTATGTTATCTGGCCGACATGTAATTTGATATTGTATATATCTTTGTAAGCTGACATAAGGCATGTAAATTTGTATAGGGTATATAGGATAGTTTGATAGATCATTTTGAGATATGGAAAAAGGGATAGGACTATGGATATGCAAATATAATATAATGCGAAATAGTTTGGAGAGATTATGTATGTGAGGAAATTCATGTAAGGGTTATCCCGGCAAAGGGTTTAGGGTTTCAGACCGGAACAGACAAAACTTAAACCAAAACTATATTCTGTCATAGCAGATGCTATCTTAGCAGTTCACACTTCTCCAGATTGTAGTCTGGAATTTTATGTAGTCAGTGAGGCTCCTTTTTGTGATTGAGCAGTGTGCTCTAGGCTGCAAGCCTTCCTACAAGTGTAGGTCCCTCATATTTTGTAATATCTCTTCATACAGCTAGTGGATTGATATTGTGGGTCACAAATCCCACCATGGTTTTTCCTCTTTGAGGTTTTCCACGTATAAATATATGTGTTATAGTTCTCATTTATGTGATTGGCTTATTGGTTGCTTTACTTCTTTCAATTTTGTATGTATCGGTATACCGGTTGGTGTATGCATATTTTAATAAGGCTAAAAATTATCATTTCGATATAAAACTGATTCACCCCCCTCTTAGTGTTATTGGTTTCTAACAATTGGTATCAGAGCCTTGTGCCTCGGAGGAAGTTTAACAACTTGAGGAAGATCCTGAAATCGGAATCCATGGATATGGCTTTGGAGAAGCAACTTGAGATGGCACTTGAAGATTATGATGCTGAAAGATTGAAGAACTTAAAGCTACAAGATGAATTGAATTCTGCTAAGGAATTCATTCTTGTCCTACAAGAGAGATTATCATCTATTCAATCTAGGAGGAAGGAACTTTTGCAAAGTCAGGATGATGAAGAGAAAGATGCACTTAAGGAACAATGTCAAAAATTGAGTCAGGAGAACATGGTTATGAAAAGTAAAATGCAAGTTATAACTATGAGGATGTCTAAGGAGATTGAGGACATAAAGAAAAAGGAAGAAAATCTTGCTATATCCCTGAAGAACAAATTTGAAGAATGTGGTAGTTTGATTCATGAAAATGATATGTTGAGAATTGATTTGGTACAATCCCAGAGTAATGAACAAGAACTTGAGAGACAAATGATAATTCTGAGAGAAGATTTAACTACTGCAAGTGAGTACAAAGAAAAATTCAAGATTAGCTCAACACAACTTGATGAGTTATTGAAGAGATAAAGGTAGATTGGAGATTCCAATAGACTTGGATTTGAGAAAGGACAAAGTTCCGGTACTGCTAATGAAGATCAAAACCATAAGGCAATTTAATGCTTATAAATTCAATGGTAGATGTTTTGTTTGCAATAGATTTGGTCACATGGCTAGGCAATGTAGAAACATAGCAAATCAGAACCCTGATTTTGCTCCCAGTAAACATTCTAAATGCAATAATTCTGGTCATAAAATAGAAGATTGCAGAATGAATGTTAAATGCTATGCATGTGGAAAATTTGGACATATGGCTAATCAGTGCAGTTCAAGCAATTTCACTGGTTTTAGCAAAGCAATTCAAAGAAACAATGTTACATTTTATGCATGTAATGAGGTTGGACATATTGCTAAGTTCTATAGAAGCAAAAATCCACCGGTTGGTAATGGAATATCAAATGAGAAAGGAAAAGAGAAGGTTAGTGAAATCCGACAATATCATACTCAGAGATGGGCTAGAAATACTGAAGAACAATCATCAGATGGGAATGTACCAGTTACTTATCCGGTAGAAGAGGTTGCTCCTCCACCGACAAGGAGGTCATCTGGTAACTAAGGCAGATGCCTTAGGGGTAGGCAAAATTCATGAAGATGCTGCATATCCGCCGGGAAGAGGTTCTAAAAGACATTCTAGATATTGGAGAAGATTATCCGGCATGGATATGTTTTGAGCGAGATCTGGTATCTTTCATCGACAGTCATTTATGTCAATGGAAGATTAGGGTTTTTCTCAAAGGTTAAAAGGTCAAATTGAATTCATTATTAATCACCTTGCATTTAGAGAGACTTTAGAGCGATTCAGAGTGACTAAGAGCAATCAAAGGCAATACAAAGCAATTAGATTTCTTCTTGAGCGATCTCACTGGCGTCTGGGAGAATCTGTTGGAGGTTTTCATTGAGAGCGATTAAAAGGTATTTATCTTTAAATATGGAAGTGAGATCATTATCTATTCCTATTTTTGTTGCAAACCCAGCTGTGGTAGAGGTCAAGGATTGCCCCAGGCCAATTTTCAAGTGGTATCCACATGTGGCTACCCTGGAAGATTCGATTGGAGCATTTTCTCACGTTCCAGAGGGAGTTGTCTATGTAGAGGATGTTAGGGCATATAGTCACTGTGACATAGAGGAATTGGGAACTTTAGAGATTAAGAGCATGCATATGAGTGAGATGATGAGAGAATCTGAAAAGATCAAACCGACATTGAAGCATATTGAAGACTTAGGGTTTACCGACATTCTGGATATTCCAAAATTTGAGGATGAGATAATCAGATACATTTTGAGAAGAGTGCATGGGGAGTTTATATGGTTAAATAGACCTTACAAAATCACTAAGGAAGTCTTTTGAGCAATCACTAGTTTGCCATCGGTTGGGCAACATCCAAACAAGAAGGTCTCAAATGATTTCATGAGAAAGATCATCGACATGACATCTGAAAAAAGATCCATGAAAGTGAGCACTATCACCGACACAAACATCAAATTCGATAGCATGATCATTCGGTATAAGGTAACTCAGTCAAACTGACTGAATTCTGTTTCTAGTTCATGCATTTTGGCTGCATACAAAATGATGAGAGAGAATGTAAAATTAGATCTATGCAGTTGGATGTTAGATGAGTTGTTAATAAACCCAGGAAAGATTAAGGGTGAAAAGAAGGGTACATTCCGGTATGGCAACTTGTTAGTTTTCCTGATGTTATATTTCATAAATGATACACCCGGTTTTGGTAAAAGGCAATGGGCATTTGACATCCCGATAGGAAGATAATTGAAATAGTCAATTGCTACTTTAGGAAGTCAGAGAGATGATAAGGTATGGGGATATTTCAAAGAATTCCATAAATCTATGAGGTCTAGGCTAAGGGTACCTAAGCATATTGTAGAAAAATATTCAACTGACATATGCTTCATGGTAAAGAAGGATGAGACACGCATGGAAGCAGTTAAGCCCCAAAAGATTTGGATTGAAGAAATGGGCTATGAGGTGGATGCACATATTCTTGATGCCTATGCAAAAATGCTAATTGATGCACCAATAGATGAGGCAGAGAAGCCCTATGGTACTGCACAACAGAAAACTCAAGAGGTTGAAACAGAGTTCAACCAGAAGAAAAGAGAGAAGCAGGAAGGGAAAACAAGAAAATTTGTGGAGAAGGTCTTAAAGGACATCAAAGCATTAATTGATGTTGTCCCAAAGAAATGTAGAAAGAGGAAGGATCCTAAAGTTCATATTGAGCCTATTACTGCAAAATCAGAATTTGAGGATGACACATCATTGGCATTTAAGAGGGATGTTAGGAAGAAACTAGAGGAAACAAAGGCAGAAGCTAAGAAGCAACCTGTTAGGAAGGTTACAATCAAAATACCGACACAAAAGCAAGCACCAAAAGCTACACCTACAACTGCATCCGGTACTGCTAAGAGGAAGAAGAAGAATGACACTGATTCTAGTTAGGTTCCACCTAAAACTTGTGCAGAATTAGTAGATGAAATCACTAAAGATGGAATGTTGAAGAATGTTCAATTTTACTATGATCACCTAGAGGAGGATGAACAAAGAGAGGTAGAGGAAGCAATCCTATTATACTTAGATATTTATAAGAAAGGCTTAATAGAAATACAAAATCAAATACCGGCTGAATTGTATAATATGTTAGATGCTAGAAGACTGTCAGCTATGCAAGAAGATAAACATATTAAAATTCAAGAGCTATTATCTATCTGTGTTACTATTGCTCTTGATGAAATAGAAAAGACACTTGAGGTGGCAGACATAAAAGTTTTCAATAGCAAACATAAGATAACTAGTATGATGCTAGGAAGAGTAAATAAAATAATAAAGGAGACTCAAAAAGCATGGGTTAAATTTCTTGAAGAAAACGAGATTATTTACTTCATTGGAAACCAAGACAGACACTGTAGATACCCCGATTGAAGGAAAAGGAAAGGGGATTATGGGTACATCACCCTCAATTTTGAAAAATATTAAGATAGTAGAAATTGAGCCCCCGGTAAATACAGATGTACAGAGAAATATTGAGATACCAGTTAATAAAGAGAGTGAACAAGCTAATATTGTACAAGATACTAATATTGAGGATAGTTGTCCTCTAGATAGAAATGTACAGGTTGAGGTTACAGTTTCTACAAAGTAACCAACAGTTACATAGACTGCACCAAGTGGTGAAGCCACCAATGCAAGTGAGGAGGTTATAAAGGATAAATCTTCAGAGGAGAAGGCAAGGGAATCTAGCAGAGAACCGGTTGTTGGCCCATCATTGTTGTCAATTGACACTTTACAGGTCGACAAGAAAAACATCACAAAGATGAGTCCTATTGAACTGATGATGATGGCTGTACAAAAACTGATGAAGGAGGGATCCATAGATAAAGGGATTATAAATCAATCGATCATTGTTTTACATAGACTAGTCCCAGATTGTAAGATTGAAAATAAAGCGAGCCCATCCGACAAGCTTAAGATAATCACTGTGCATATTTCAAAGCATTTTCAATCCTTACAACAAATCTCAAACATACAAGCACTAGAAAGGTTTACTCAGGCCAAGAGAGCTACATTTGATCAGGTAATTGAATCAAAAAAGAAAAAGATTGATGAGAAGCTGATACTAATAAAAAATTTCTTGTAGAAATGTACAAATATATATAGGGTATGTTGTAACACTGAAATACTTACAACTAATGTGGATAAAAAGATAAAAGAAATTCAGGAGAAAATTGCAAGTATAGCTAACTCTTTTGACAGACTGATTTCATTGACTACATCAATTGATGGTCAAATTTTGATTTTGGAGAACCAAATTTCTATTCTTGAGAAGGAAAGAGACAAAATAATAAGAAGAGCTAGAAGTCTGAGAAGCTTGGTGAGTCCCCAGTTGGATTCACTCAGTGTACATAAGAAAGAATGCATGGATATGGTGGGAAAGCCCACACCGATAGAGGTAAATGAGAAAGAGTCTTTTGGACATTTATTGAGTGTACTTGTATCTATTTCCGGCACATTCAAAATGGACTTGGATACTTATCTGGAGTTACTAGAGAAAGCTTATCCCGAAATTTTGATATTTGTCAAGCTCCGGTAAGACATTTTGGGATATTCATTGTACAGTTCTTTTTCTTTGACATTCCTTTTAGAATTTTTTTTGGCATTGATGTCAAAGGGGGAGTAGTATAGATGTGAAAAAGAATAAAAGGATGAAACTGACAGATGAAACCTTGACCATTTTTCACATGAGTGTTTCCATTAATGCCAAAGGGGGAGATTGTTGGCAATTGACACTCAATTGTTTGGTTTCACTATGATGTCATTGATGGTAACATGGTATTGTGTTTTGGCTTCATGTTTTGGTTCTATGGTGTATCGGCAGGCACTTCACAGATACTTCACCGGCACTGGCACCGACAGGACAAAAGGATTTCTTTGGTCACCGGCAATGCGGGCCAACATGGTTTTGCAAAGGCTATCGGTATTGGAGGCCGACATATCTTGTATCCGACATCGACAATTGATTGTAATGTTTACGCATTTATGTTATCTGGCCGACATGTAATTTGATATTGTATATATCTTTGTAAGTTGACATAAGGCATGTAAATTTGTATAGGGTATATAGGACAGTTTAATAGATCATTTTGAGATATGGAAAAAGGGATAGGACTATGGATATGCAAATGTAATATAATGCGAAATAGTTCAGAGAGATTATGTATGTGAGGAAATTCATGTAAGGGTTATTCTGACAAAGGGTTTAGGGTTTCAAATCAGAACAGATAGAGCGTAAACCAGAACTGTATTCTGGCATAGAAGATGCTATCTTAGCAGTTCACACTTCTCTGGATTGTAGTCTGGAATTTTATGTAGTCAATGAGGCTCCTTTTTGTGATTGAGTAGTGTGCTCTAGGCTGTAAGCCTTCCAGCAAGTGCAGGCCCCTCATATTTTGTAATATCTCTTCATATGGCTAGTGGATTTATATTATGGGTCACAAACCCCACTGTGGTTTTTCCTCTTTGAGGTTTTCCACGTATAAATCTATGTGTTATGGTTCTCATTTATGTTATTGGCTTATTGGTTGCTTTACTTCTTTCAATTATGTATGTACCGGTATACCGGTTGGTGTATGCATGTTTTAATAAGGCTAAAAATTATCATTCTGGTATAACACTGATTCACCCCCCCTCTCAGTGTTATTGGTTTCCAACAAGTCTATGTTGCAGATTTACTCCCAAGCACATTCTGATGTAGGATCCCCTCCATTTGTCTATTAAAACTTCATCCACTAATCTTATCCTACCCAAATTATTCCTCACTATGTTCAGGAACCCTAATTCCTAGAATTCAGAGGGTATTTTATATATTCTAATCCAGATCGGACCTTCCTGGAGGATCTACCAATCAATCAAATAAATTTTGACATTCCTTAGATAGTGTGGTTCACTATTAAGAGCTTTCCATTTCTCCTCTGGTGTTTGGAAAATGACTACAAAGTAGTCATTAGCCAACGCACCAATTTCAACAGTATTATCCCATTTATCAAAACACCACCTTTTCGACCCCCCACTTGATGAACATCCCTATCTGTTTTAATTTGTTTGATTCGTATTTAATTTTCTAGAGTTCTATAGGAATTTGTAATGGTGGGAAAGGATTTTTCAGGTTTACTAGGAGACTCTATGTTTCTGCATATTTCCATACCTTTCTCTCGATCCCATGCCTCTCTCCCTCCATCTCAAGCCTTTGGTTCCCCATCTCTTTCGTTATTATAAAGATTCCTGTTGCCGCGTAGATCATCCACCTTCACCCAATTTTTTACCTTGTTAAACCAGAACTTGTCATTCCGCCGTTCTTCAAGACCCCGTTGCTTAACTATCTATTGTCCCGTTCCTGCGAGTTTGTATATGTTCTTCCATTCCGATTAGCGATCCCTTGGGCGAATCCAAGGTGGTTTGGCTTGCCTGCTCCCCTGTCAAGAATTTTTACCATCAATCCTTCCCTTCGCACCAATCCTTCCTCTCTTACAATTCTAGTAAAAGGGATGACAATTGTCCACCCACACGCCATTCATATACACCCACTGCGAAGTGTGTCCTCCATTGTTCATCTCCTACCTTCGTTCACCATTTCACCCTTGCCTTCCATGATTTGCTCTATCTTTGTTGTCCATTCACATGTTGCGTGTTCGTGGTTCTGCTCCTCTTTCACCATTTTTGAAATGCAACTTATTTCATTAATTAGCTTATTTTTTTCAACAAATTGTTTTACAAACAAAATAAAATTGCTTGAAAGTTAGTTTTAAAATGCTTGAAGGGGAGTCCTCAATTTATAGAGAAACTAGAGACTCGACGAATGGGCAAGATTGAAAAGATTTTTGGTTAGGTGGATGGACAAGATTGAACGTACGAAAGAGGTGCAATTCGGGGAAGAATGAAGGAGAAGAAGGAAAAAGCGACAAAAAAGTAAAAAATAGATTTTGGGGATGAATACCTCATTTTTGAATAAAAAATTTGAAATTAATGAGATATTTAGGATTTTCGAAAATTAAGAAGGAATCCTGAGATAATGTTGCCATTTTTGAAAATTGGGAAGATATTTTCAGCTAAAAAATTGAAAAAACAAATATTATCCCCATTCGAGAAGATAATTAGGAAAACTAAATAAATAAAGATATTTATTTAATTCAAAGACATAATTAGATAATTGAATAATTGAAATGAATTATTCAACTATAGGTCAGAATGAATGATCCTTTAATTAATGAATTAAGATTGTTAAATTAAAGGGGATATATCGAAATTAATCAAATAATGCAATATTATTTAATTAATTTTAAAAGGGGAAGAGATTTGATGACATATTAGGGTAGAATAATTTATTAAAAAGGTCTTAATTAATGAATTAATTAATTAAACCTAAAAAGGCAAATTAGTCAAATTGATGTCCGAGGACCTAAGAGGGGTCAAATTAAGTCAAATTTGGGGAAATTGGGAATAATGGGAGAGTTTTGATAGGAAAAAAGGTTATTCGAGTGAAAAAATGCAAATTAGGGCAAATCGGGTAAAACCGAGCAATATTGAGTAAATCGAGTCAAAGCGGGTCACCGAACGGAAAAGGGACAAATGCAATGCCATGGGACTAGAAAAGAGGTCAAAGTGCAGCTTTTGGATATGACTAGGTAGGAAAGGGGATCCAACAAGATCGAAAATGGAAGGTGGGAAGCAGTGAAACCCTTAAAAAGTAGACCTAAAAACCCTAAAACCGAGATGGTGAAAAATGGTCAAAACAGACATTGTCGAAGCAAAAGGCAAAAAAATACAACGCAAGGGGGCTACAGTAGGGGTCAAAATGCAATTTTTTCACTAGGAGTGGGAAAAGAGGGGAATAATCTAATAGGCATGAAAAAGGTTGAATGAGAGGGTTAAATTAGGGGCAAAAAACCCTAATGGGGATACAATTAGGCAGAACGCCGCTCTTGGTCTGACACAAGAGCCCAACAAGGTTAAGAGAAAAATGCAATCCCAAACCTAAAATGGGAAGGCAAGGGAACAATCTAATTAGGGAATGAATGAGACAAGATCACGCGAAACAAAGAGGTTTATACGTGTGATAAGGTTAAAAATAAAAAAACAAAGGTGATGCAGATTTGAAGTGTCTACATTTTTCCCCTCTTTGAGACAATGCAATTCAGAGTGTTGTTTCAAAGAAAAATTTAAAAAATTATGCCCTAGAAAACTAAGGGATGCAGACTGAGGGATGGAGGTAAGATGCCCCCTTGAGAGATTATTGATATATGAAAGAAATGAATGATCTCTCGAAAGAAGAGAAGAATGTTAGATGATAGAGGAAAAATGATGAAAGATCAAAAAGTTAGTAAGGAACAAAAAAACAAGATGAGGACTAATTAAGAAAGAGGAATCCTTGCTTTCATTCATGCAGCTTTAGCAATAGAGAGCTTTATTTCATATAGAAAAAATGGATACATCGCATTGTGACATATATATGGTCAGAGCGATAATACGATCCTTTTGCAAATGGGACAGATATACATTGCAGACAAGGAATGTGTCCATTATATGTTCTGAAAAATTGGTTTGTATTTCAAGGGTTGAGGTATGCGCAATAGCCATAAAGTGACTGAACCAACATAGACACCCAAGATGTACATTTGTTAGAATATCATGAACAACATCCCACAATAGAAGACAAAAATAAAAGAGGTCATGAACCATCCTAGCCACTCTCATCACTCAGTGATATCCTCGAGTAGCATAGGAACATGACTCAAGATAAATCAATAAAAGATAAGACTCACTAGACCAAGTGAACCAACAACCATTCTGATCTTGTTGTCAAAGTTGATAGTTTGATTGATAGGACTATCACAATGTTTGGTTTCATAAATGAAGTATCTCGTTTAAGATGGACATTGTTTGGTTTTGAGTATACTGCACCCTGCATAAGACACATGATGGCCAGATAAGGGACAAGTTGATAGGTTGTTTGATTGATTTGATATGACAAGATGATCTTATTGATTGTTGTCTGGATTGATAGTTTGCCTATTGATACGTGATTTGATAAGCATAGTGTTACGATTTTTCCATTTGTGTCTGCTAAAGTATATGTCTGTTGAAAAGGATAAGTTTATTGATGAAAGAAGATTTTGGATGAATGATGATGATTATTGTTTGGGTTTTTGATTGTTTTGCAATTTTTTAGGGTTTTGTGGTTATGTGATTTCTTTTGTGATTTTTTCAGGACATTATTCGAATGTTTTTGGATTGAGTTTGTAAGACATTTTACAATTTTTAGGATTTTTTTTCAGGACATTTAAGAATTTATAGGATGTTTTACAATTTGTTAGGATTTTTTTACGGACATTTTTCAATTTTTAGGATTTTTTCAAGACATTTAAGCTATTTACATGCATCATTGTCCATTTACACATCGATAAGGATTGCATCAATAGATCATGATAAAGAAGACGCCCCTAGTGTCTAGAAAGGTAGGGACATTATGGATGGATAAATGGACTAACAAAATGGAAATGGATAGAGGAAAGATAATGGGAGATTATGATGGCATCAAAGATGAGGTGGCTTCTAAGGACTATCCAACAATGCGATAACATGTTTTTGCCAAGGGAAAGGATTGGACATGACAAGATAATATGGTAGCATGGTGCGCTAGATGGCATGTGGTCTATGTGAAGGGACATGTCAAGAGGTTTTTTGTGAAAATATTTTTTTTGCATTTTCCATTTGTCCTTAGCTTTGAATAAGATCAAGGAATGGATTTGGGTGGATGAACAAAAATGGCAGATGGATATGATAAGCAAGATCAAAAATGGATAAGGGATATGAATAGGATCACGACATGATAAGGGAAGTAATATGGACAAAAGGGATGTGGACAAGGTGAAGCAGATAGGACGTGTAGTGCTTAAGAAGATCCTTAGCCTTGTTAAGATCAAAGATGGAAAAGGGAATATGGATGTAGATAAGGATGAAGGACATAAGGGATGAAGGACAATGAAGGATGGTAGGATAGGATGTGATATGACAGCTTGAATGGAATCTTCCCCAAGTATAGAATGTAAGAAGATGAAGGATTATACATGATGCTTGTTTGCTAGGTTTTCATCATGGTACTTTTCTAAGGCACATGTTTGCCAAGTTTTCACCATAGGTTTTCACCAGTGGACAAATTATTTCTCTTTACTTTTTTTTAAGATCCCTTTTTCATTTTTTTTGGTACCTTTTTCAAGATCATTTTTCATTTTTTTTTTGACGTTTTCACAGAAGACAATGGATGCATGATAGGACATAGAGGAAGGAATCAAGAATCTTGTTGCTTGGATGGTATCCTTGAAACATGTATTACAATAGACCATGACAATGAAGGTATGCTTGAAGTCGTTGATAGGATAATGAAATGGATGAAATGGGATATGGATTTATGCATAGGATTGGATAAGAGGAATAGAAGGGTGCAAAAGAGGTGTTGGATAATGGATAGGATATTGGAAGACTTGTGCATGAGTGGAGGAAAATACTAGCAAGATCAACATTAGCACACAACTTGAGGGGTGGCAGAGTAATGGAGGAAAAGTGAATTTTGGATTTTGAGATTTGGATGGAGCATTGGAGATTGATTTTGGGATATAAGGACCCAAAAAGGATTTTAAAGGTGGAAGGTGTTTAGGAGGAATAGCAATTTTGGATGCCAACTTTTATTTTGATTTAGAATGGTGTGCTTTGAGAAGCCGCTTAGGAATCCACATGGTTTTTGACTTTTCTATATTTTGTAGTTCCTTGGAATGTATTGCTTGTACAATGGACTTAGGAATCCATATGGGTTTTGAATTTGCTTTCTTTTTTGCAATGGGTCTTTGTGTCCTAAATATTTCTTTTTCTTTTTCTCTAGATCATATTATGCTTTGTTATTTTCACCCGTCAATTAGATGGGACATGTTGATCCTTAAATACATGTGGATTTTTAGACACATGGATATTATGCTTGACATCCAAATTTCTTCTAAAGTGAATGGAATTAATGGGTGGATAGGGATGATATGAAGGTATTTTGGATGGGTTGATGTAAGTAGATGGTGGGAAGGGTCTCAGAGATGTGTTCCTTTGTTGATCTTGACCTATGATAGGATATGTGGATGGAGAGATAGCAGATGAAGGAATGTATGGACCTAAGATGGATGGAAGGGATGAAGGCTTTGATTTTGGGATATGAAGACCCAAAATGGATTTGGAAGATGAGGAATGTGCATGTCTAGACTTAGATGGATGGATGTGGGATGTAGTAGGTCTATCAATGTCTTGAGAGTGAGCTATGTAGATAATGCCATGACCATCAAGATTTTCTTTGATATGGAGGAGTTCTAAAATGCCTTTTTCATGTAGGCCTAACCCTTTGCCTTGATAACGCATGCTTTGACAAATATTTTTACCAATGGGATATTTTTTTATTTTGGGAACAAGGCGTGAGTCCATTTTTAGGGGGATATGGTATGAAAGAAATGATAGGCTCATGAAGTAAACTAGATCAGATGGAGATGGAGGAACCCATTTGATATGTAAGGGATTCATGAACAACTTGTGCAGAGGTGTTGGGATCATGAGGGGGAATAGGAGCTGAAATGGTAGGTTCATTTGGTGATATGGAATCTTGAGGGAGACATGGATGATTATGACATGGAGATGAAGGGATGGAGGGATGTTGATAAGGTTCTAGAGGATTAATGGGATCTTGTTTAGGATATGAAGTTGAAGGGATAATTTGATCTTGACTTAGAAAGGGATAATTGGACTTCATTTTAAGGGTGTTTTTCTCCTAATATTGAATGGAATCATTAGGAAGGATGAAAGGGATGACATAATCTTTCTTATGAAGCAAAGTGTTAAGAAGACTTAAGAGGATAATGGGTTCTTGAGGTGAAAATGGATCACCTTGGATAGGATGGGCAGGGACAATGGTATCATCAAAGGAACAAAGATCTTGGTCAAATGTTGGATGCAATGAGAAAGCTATAAGATTGTGATCTTGGTTTATTTCAGGACTTATTACTTTATTCTCTGGATCATCCTCTTGACATGGGGTTGGAATTCAAAAATGTCTAGGGGATTCTAGGAAGGAATTAATATTTTGACACGAGGGTGATGGACTTTGTCGGGGACTCTCTAGAATAGGATCATATGGTGTGATTTGGTCTTGCACTTTTGAAGCATAGAAGGGATTAGCATCACAAATTGGATTAGTTGGAAACTTACTGTGGATAGCCCTTGAGAGGTTGTATTATTGGATGGAGATGGTGTGGACAAATATTCTGAAACTTCAAGGGATGAGGAAATGGTGGAAGATATGGAGGCTACTTTAGAGTCAAGTTCTTGATAGAGAGATGAGACATTGCTAGACATAGGTAGATGATCATGTTCTGAAGTAGTCTCTTATGCACATAGTAGTAATTGAAGCAAATCATCAAAAGTTTTAAGTAGGAAATTTTGCTATTTGGGTGATCGTGTTTGTGACAATTTTTCCAACGTTTACATGTTGCAATGTAATTATTGATTGACCATGTCACGTGATAGGTGACACATTGACTACATTTGATTCATATCCAAAGGGTGTTGTATTTGTAACTACAATTGTGTTTGTTTGGGACACCCTTGATGATGTGTTTGAAGATATAGGAGGATATTCGCTAACAGCTAGTGTGACTAGAGGAAAATTTGGTTGTGTAATTGCATTTGACCTTGGTAGTGGTTGACTTGTTTGCACAATTTGTGGTGCTGGAAGTTGTGTTTTTTGTTGGACTTGCATTGTTGGTAAAGAATGATATTTTTGTCACCCATGTTGTTGCAATTATGCTAACAATACTTGTTGTTGTGCCCCTGGTTGAGTCATTTGATGTTGAAATCTAGGAACTTGTGGCATCTATCATTGATATTATGGCACATATTGTTGTCGTACTTGTTGATATTGTTGGGTGGTGGGTTTTTGTTGTGTCATTTGGTATGTTTTCCCAACATTTTTATAATCTTGGTGGTTTTGAGACTGATATTGGATGTCTGCTTGCATAGTTGAATGTGTTTGCTGTTGATATTGGTTTCTCATGTTTATTTGTGAAAGAAGAGCTGGTATTTTTTGTTTTGCAAAGAGCTTGTACGTCAACTGGTTCTAAGTTTGTATTGGGACCTTTGAATTTTCTAAATAGCTTGGACATTTGGGATCTACTCTCTTCACTTTTCTTCACTTTTTGTTCCAAGATCTCTATTTCTCGAGCTAGTTTTTCTTCAAGTGATGGAGAAATAGGCAATGACAGTTGTTTGTTTCTGATAAGTTTGATGCACATTTTGGGACATGTATATGTTGGATTGACATGATTAATTATATCTTTGTAATGACATGGTCTCATGAGAGGAGGAAGGTTGATATGGGGAATGTTGTCTCCTAGAAGCTTGAGAGCTAGTTTCAACCATTGCACTATATGCCATTTTTTTTGGATTTTTGAAGTTTAGGGATGAAATGAAGTGCAACTAAGGGATGAAAATGCAACCCTATTTTTTGGATTTTAAGAATTGTGGAAATGGACGAATGCAGCTAAGGATGACAAATGCAACCTATTTTTTTGGGATTTTTGACAAACTAGATTAAGGAATGACAAGTGTAGACACATAAATCTGTAATTAAATATTTAATATTTTTTTAATGCACTAATGTTCTTCTATTAATTAAATTTACATTTAATTAATTCATTTCGACCCATTCTACTATTTTAATTAAATAAATTTCATAAATTTCTTTAAATTAAAATCACTAACTATTGTCCAACTATTAAATATGTTGATAAATTTATTTAATCACCCCCTTTCCTCTCATTTAAATAAATTAAACATTTATTTAAAATCCCCAGCCAAAATCCCTATTTAAATAAATAAATATTTATTTAAAATACTCATCCAATTGCAAATACAAGTTGGACATTTAATTGAAATAAATGAATTTTATTTTAGTTAAAATCCTATTTATCCTCATCCACCTGCTCACTAATTTTATTCTAAACCATTCTATTTTAGCCTAGACACTCTTCTAATCATTTGCACAATCCTAAACCTAAATTAACCCTCAACCCATCATCTCACCCATTTAAGACTCTTACAAAGTCTTAAATGCTCCCCTTCTTCAACACACTGACCCACATGGGTCTTGTTCCTTTGACCAAGGCCTAACCATGGGTAAACCTTGCACAATAATTTACCCATTAGATAATAGCTTTATCCAATAACTGAACCACATGAGGTTACCCTCATATCCTCTCAAGCATTTAATGCTTCTTCCCTCTCCTGTCAAGCCCTCTCATGATGCCACTTGTCACCATTGCATTGTTAAAAGTTGCAAACATGGATTGAGGATCATGCCTCTCTCATGCAATCCTAGCCCTTGCCAAGCCAGATCATTCTTGACACTTCAATTGCCCATTTTGCCTATAAAAGGAACACTCATCCTCAAGCAAAGGAGGAAGCATTTTTTTAAGCATTGTTACTATATTGGCGTAAACACTCAGCTCACTCATAGAAATTCTATTTGTGCATTTGCATAGCAATAGAAGTTCATTTTCAACCATTCAATCCTTCATTTGACATCCATGACTACATGCTAAAACTAAGAGCTACACTCAAGCATTGCATTTTGGATCTTGGAGAGGAGAAGAACAAGGGAAAGACATCAAAGATCACAATGGGAGCATCTTAGGGAGTTTCTAACTCTTATTTTTCATATGCTATGCTTCTATTGTTTTTTATTTATCTCTTTTGGTATACATTTGGAATTTTTAGTTCATTTGGTTCATTTAGTTTTGGTTGAGACTAACTTATTAACTTCTTTGAGCTTTTGTTTTGTATGTCCCTCTTTCATGTGCATCAACAAGATCCAATCCTAAAGAATGACAATGCAACCTATAATTTTGGGATTTTCGAGACTTGGAAAATCTTAAGACTACAATTCTAAAGGTATAACCCCAAGAAATTAATATGAAGTCACAACCTTGATAGGACAAAAGGAAAAATTGATAAAAGGACAAATCGACAAAGTCTCACCTATGCCTTGGATACTAAGCTAGGTGTAAGGACCCACTAGTCCTAACCTTAGACTACTATTATAACTGAATCTTATCAAAGTCTAGCATGCATATACTCAAAATATTACAAATTATCATTAAGTTAAGTGCAAGATTAAACATACATGCATATCAAGTAAAACATGCGTTCCTAAAAAGTGTGATAAACTAGATGTAATGTGCATGTAGAAGCTAATAACATGTAAATATGATAATTATTGCAAATTAATGACAACTAAAGATTAGAATTCATAATACCATGTATACTATTATTAAGAATATAAGTTAGCACGCCTAACCATATCTTAACAAAAATTATGTACTAACATTCATATATGAGGAATGTAGTTACATAAAATAAGGACTATATGTTATACAGGAAAATAAGAAATATCTTATAATATTAAATGTTGTACTTATTGTTAGTATAAATAAGATAAGCAAACGAAACAAAAGAACTTCAAATGTCTATGTTTAATTAATGATTAATACAAACTAAGGTTATTATGCAAACGAGTAAAGATAACTTATCATCTTAAACAACATCATTCAACCAAGCATTCATGAATAAAAGATAGAGACTAAGCAAAGAAAAATACATAAAAGATGAATCATGCACACATGGACTCATGTTAGTTGGTTAGTGGGTTAGGGATTTTCCTTACTTCCTGTTAGTTACATATACATGGCGAATTCCATTTTCCACTAAGGGGATATTTGACGATTTTTAAAGTGATTTTGTGAGGATTTTTTAATCCTTACTAGGATAGATTTTCTCAATTGGCCCATTTTAGATTTGAATCGAAATATTTTAATAATTGAGTCTCATTTTAATTGTTTTTTAATAAAAGGCAATGATTATTTAAAAGATGAAAAACAATTAATAAATGATTTGCAATGAGCATTTAATGTTTTCAACCTTCTAGAAGCAAATTAGTTTCACCCAAGCAAGTATAAGAACAAGTGTTTTATCCCACATTGCTTGTGTAGTGAGACCTCATAGGCCTTTTAATTTAATCTACATAATCAAATTATTTTAATTTTTCTTTTGGTCTTTGGTCATACCCAATTATGACAATTATGATCACAATCTACATAATTATATGTAAATCTAAGTTTGACCAATTGATTTTTGTTACAAAAAATAGTAGTATCGACTATAATAATAATCAAAGGCTAAACCATCAAAATACCAAAATGGTGACAAGAGGACTAGCAAAAGAATCACACAAGTCAACAAAGTAACCACAAAACAAATCAACCCCTATATATATATATATATATATATATATATCGAATCTACCCCCAGAGGAAGAGAAAAGGTGATAATAGAAAAACATAGACTTTATTCAGTAAATAAAATAATTCATTGCCCAAGTTGAAGAGAGGAGAGGAGACGCCTTGCTAATTGGCTATTTGCTCCTTCAAAACCTTTCTAGATAGTTCGATTTCCTCTTCAAACCAAAAGTATAAAAAAAAGAATAAAGAAAGAGAGGGGAAGCGATAACAATAAACCCTAAATTCCCTGCAACACCTATAGAAGGAGAGGGTAGAGGGAAGGGTGTGCAAAAATCTTCTTCTGCCAAATCGACCTGCTCAACTAAGACATTAATTGACCAAAGGAAAATAACAAATAATCCCAACCAAAACAAAGCAAGAAAAGTGAATCCAACCTGGCAGATTGAGCCATACATGGAACTGCAAAAATGAGAATAAGGAGGGCGATAGAAAAACTAGTACCTTGTATCCAACAGTGTAAAGGTGGAAGAATAGGGCGTGCGATTTCCTCAACAAAATCGGCCCCCAAAATAGATTTCAGCACTCCCAAAATTTTAGCATTAGTTTCGCATCCAGTTTGCATGATCCTCTTTCACTCTCCATGAATGATAGTCTACTTGCACGATCCTCTCCATTATCTCCAAGAATAGTGGATCTGTTTTCATGCAAACTGCATATCAATAAGTTTAACTAAGCATCTTTCACCGCTAATTTCATATTTCTGTGTGGTGGCTTTTTTCTATAAATCATGCTTTTGCATAATGTAAAACACAAGGAATTAATATAATTTCATTCTTTCAGTTCTGTTTTTCTTCTATGTAATTTCTGCAAGTTTTGTTTTTGTTTCCTAGCTAGATCTGTATTCTGCAATGCAGAAAATTTAACATGGTATAGCGCAGTTAACTTCTTGTTCCTACCGTGATCCATGGAGATTAGATTATGCATGCTCTCCTTTTATAAGATGTGATTTACGGAGAAGCATGAATACATACTTGTTTTCTTACACATTCTGTTTGCTTCCGTAACTTATGGAGAAGTATGTTTGCATGCTTGAATGTAATCCTAACCAAAGAGTTTTCTATCTGCCACTTCAGTTGATCTTCAGAAATTTCATGCATCTCATGCATAATTTCTGCTCCAATGATCTATATATCATTTGTAATCATAGAGATCTGTTATAATGAAAATGGTTGATGAGTTCTTTGTTCTGATTTTCTTTGCAAGTTTTTCTCTTTTACTTTCCAGCTAGATCTTTTCTCTATTTTGCAGGATTAGCTGATTAAAGTTGCTATGCACTCTTCCTCCTATTGACAGTCAAAAGTATTCTTTTGTTCTAAATTCTTGTCTACATGAGATTCCATTGTTGCAACTCTGTTTGCTCCTAGAGATTCTTTCTAGTGGGGTTCCTGACTACATGAGATTCCAGAGTCGCATCTAATCCTGTAAACTCAGTTCTGTTTTTCTTCTATGTAATTTCTGCAAGTTTTGTTTTTGTTTCCTAGCTAGATCTGTATTCTGCAATGCAGAAAATTTAACATGGTATCAGAGCGAGTTTGCTAGGAAGAAGAAGCATTAACGATTATTTGTAGGCAGATTTCTGAAGATTAGCATCATCATGGAAGCTGACGTAGATCTCTATTTCTAAATGCATGCATATTCTTCCCCTCATTTTTGCATGCTCCTTGATTTTTTTTTTATTGATTCTTTTAAATTGTATGTGCTTTGCAAGCACGACATGATAAAGATCTGTAAAATTTGGGACTTTGTATTAAAAATTGAACTTTTAGAAAGTTTATACGGGGGTTTTGCTTAATGCATTTAGTATAGGTTTCTTTCAATAAGTTTCCTGAATAAAAATAGAAGATTAAAGTTGCTATGAACTCTTCCTCCAATTGACAGCCAAAAAAGTTCTTTTGTTCTAAATTCCTGTCTACATGAGATTCCAATGTTGCAACTTTGTTTGCTCCTAGAGATTCTTTCTAGCAGGTTCCTGACTACATGAGATTCCAGAGTCACATCTTCGAGTGCTTCCAGAGTTTCTTTCTAGTGGGACATTATTGAGCAATGGATATACAATGGCATCATCCCAACCGGAGGTCATCTTTGCAGTTCTTCAACTTGGAGCATATTTTTGCAGATTCATATCTTCTTGTCTTCAGATCATCAGTTTCTGTATTCAGAAACCGTGTACCTATCTGTTCATCCATTTGAGCAATGCAAAATATGTACATTTGCATTTTCAAAGTATCCCAGAGGTACTCATGTAGTGGTTTCTATGATTCTGTTCAATCCTATTGCAGTGTGGATTCATTTGCAGTTTGCAACTTTGTTCTTTAGTTTGAATAAATGGTTAGGATTTTTTCTCAATTGGGCTTTCTCCTTTCTTATTTGTAATTGGGTTCCTGATCAGGCTTTATTGCCAGGACCCATATCTTTCCTCTTTTCATATATCTCCTTAGTTAGACTTAAGGGGAGGTGTTAGCATGAGTTTCGCATCCAGTTTGCATGATCCTCTCTCACTCTCCATGAATGATGGACCACTTGCATGATCCTCTCCATTATCTCCAAGAATAGTGGATCTATTTTCATGCAAACTGTAGATCAATAAGTTTAACTAAGCATCTTTCACCACTAATTTCATATTTTTGTGCGGTAGCTTTTTTCTATAAATCATGCTTTTGCATAATGTAAAACACAAGGAATTAATATAATTTCATTCTTTCAGTTCTGTTTTTCTTCTATGTAATTTCTGCAAGTTTTGTTTTTGTTTCCTAGCTAGATCTGTATTCTGCAATGCAAAAAATTTAATACAAAAACTTTTCCTTCCTCAAAAGTAATTTTGCAGACTAAAATGGAAGCACAAAGAGGTAGGAGAATAGTAAGAAGGAAGGAGGTGGCACTTGGCTCCATCCAAAATGGATGCCATATAAAATAATCTGCACTCAACACCATAAATTTTGATGGATATAAGGAAGCTATCTTCAAATATTCACCCTAGAATTATAATGTGACCTCTGGACGTATCCCATATGATAGTTGGGCTCCCTATTTATATTTTTTTTTAGCCGGAGGTTCAATCCAAGAAAAGTGGATCTTGATTGCAAAAAATTAGGAAGATTAGAGAGTTGAAGTGAAGAAAAGGAAATAGATTAGCTAGTTATGAAAAGTAAACAAAGAGTTGACAGGAAGTGACATATAGTTTAACTCGACGTTACAAATTTGATAACTCAAGTGTTAATTTTAACATGTTTGATTTATATTTAATATTTATCTTTCGAAAATCTTAATTCGAATTTAATTTAATATTATAAAATGGTTTATTTATTTATAAACTTTTCAAAATTTTAATTTGGTTTTAATATTAAATGTAATTAATTTTATTTAATTATTATTTTATTAATTTTTACGTGTGTGTACAGGTTCACATTCTGTTACTAACGACAAACTAGAAAACTCCTCCTCAGTCATATGTCCGTCTTCGATGATCGACCCTGCATCCACCTCACACTCAACAAAAATGTCAATCACATTATTAACATCATAATATCAAATGTCATCATGTATGAATGTCTAGCATAATAATATAAAGTAAAAATTACTACTCTAAATTTGGTTCGTGACATCCTTCCTGTTGGCAATTGACACTTATCCGATGATTTTAGGAGACTTTTGGTGGCCCATTATTTGTTTAGGGTTGTCATTGATGGAAACCCTTCATGGTAATTCAGTCTGGAAATCGTGATCCATCTTATCCGGAAGATGGTGGTAACCGGTAGACAGTTAACTGGTGAAATAGGGCAAAATAGGGTATTTCAATAATGCTTTGATTTAGAATGATCTCCGGTGATTACGATATTTGTGGTGATTACTTTTGTGATCTCTGTGTTTGGTAAGACCTTTAGGAAGTGTGTGGTTATAATATTTTAGTCCGGTGCTATGGTGTGTTCGAGATTGAAGCCGACTTGATCTACACGTTACACTTATTGAAGCCGACTTGAAGGAGATTGTTTTTGTGGTAAGACTGGATATATAAAATTGATGTGGCAGTTGATTTTCATGGTGCTATGCATATGGTGATCAATTTTTGGTGCGATTGAGAATAGTTTCACGTGTGCATTTTGCTTGTAGATTAACCGGTAGCTGATTGAGACCAAAATAAAGTAATCAACAAAGCAAAGACAGTCAGTGATTCAGAGCCTAACCGGAACTCATATTGCATTGTCAGATGCTTTCTAAGAGTTCATATCATTATTCTTTCCTATTGTAATCAATTGTAAGTCAGTGAGACTTCCTTGAAGGTTGTAGCCTTCTAGGCAATTGTAATTGAGTAGTGAGCTCTAGGCAGTGAGCCTGAATGCAAGTTCATTCCCCATCTATGTAATATTTATGTACTCCTAGACATAGTATATGAATATTGTGGGTTCCAGCCTCACCGTGGTTTTTCCCTTTTCGGGTTTCCACATAAAAATTCTGATGTTGTGGATTTGTGATTTTATTGTTGCTTGTTTATGTTCATATTTTTTATGCATTGTTAACCGGTGGATAAAGAATAAGTTTGTGGTTTCAACTTCCTGTAGATCACTGATTCACCCCCCCTATTAGTGATCTTTGATTCTAATAATTGGTATCAGAGCCTCGTTCCTCTGAGGAAACTTAACCTCTTGAGGAAGATATGGGAGAATTATTCAATGGATTCCGGTTTCCAGAGACAACTCAATATGGCACATGAAGATCTTGATGTAGCTAGAAGTGAGGTCTGTACCTTGAAGAAGAATCTAAACGCTGCTGATGAATTCATTAGTGAGCTAAGGATCAAGAGAGTATCTGTAGAGAAAAGAGGAAGGAATTAATGGACAAGTTGAAGGAGAAAGAAGATTAGATAATGGAATACCAAGACAAAGCTGATGAGGTTAACAAGCTTGAGAGAGAAAATGTTGCTTTGAAGAATGAGATGCAATCCATTGTGATGAGACTGACTAAGGAGATTGAGGACCGAAAGAAGAATGAGGAGAATTTGGCACAATCATTGAAAGAAAGAGCTGATGAATGCTTTAGGCTTACCTATGAGAGTGATTAGTTGAAGCTTGAGCTAACATAGTCAAGGAATAATGGTCAAGAGCTTGAAAGACAAGTTGCTACCTTGAGGATAAACTTGCTACTGCAAATGAGTACAAAAACAAATTCAAAGCTAGTTCAACAAGACTTGATGAGATGATGGAAAGTCAAAAACATGGGAAGGATATGTGAGGTCTTAGATATGAGAAAGGTGAATCCTCTGGATCTGGGCAAGGTAATGCTAAACCTGATCAAAAGAAGAGCAAGAATTCTCTCGTAAGACAACCTAATGCTCATAAATTCAATGGTAGATGTTTTACTTGCAACAAATTTGGTCATATGGAAAGTCAGTATAGAAGTAGGATGAATAATGGAATGATGAATAATAACAATATGATGAACAATATGAATAATGTTTCTACCTTTATTGGTCAGTGTTTCATATGCAATAATTTTGGACACAAGTCAAATGTATGTAAAGCAGTAATAAATAACTTTCAGAATAAAAGATGCTATGCCTGTGGAATGTTTGGACATATCTTTAATCAGTGCAGGACAAGACTGAACCAGATGAACTTCTCACCTATGAAGAATAATGTTGATTGCAGAGCATGCAACAAAACCGATCATATTGCAAAATACTGCAGAAGTAAAAATAGTGCTTTGGTTGACAAGAACAAATCAAATGAAAAGGGAAAGGCAAAAGTAGATGAGATCAGAGATCATCATAAGAAGATGTGGGTGAAGAAAAATGAATCTAAGGTAGATAATGGATCTCTACCTGAATCCGGTGCAAAATCTTCATCCGGTAACTAGGTCTTTTGGCCTTAGGGGGAGGCAAATCAATGCAAATCTTGTAGTTCCCCTTTATGAGATATGTAGTGGATGGATTTCAGATGGTAGTTGATAGCCAAAATTTAGGTGGTTGATTGCGGTATCCAGTAGTTGAACATGGCATCCGGTTGAATATTTGAGGTGCATTTATTTCAATGTAAAATTGGGGTTTGTAAAGTTAAAAGGGAAAATACGAGAATCATTCTTCACTTTGTGAATAACATTTTTGAGCTGAAGAACAAGGCGATAAGAATTTCCAAGTGATCAGAGAGCTAAAAAGAAATCCAACAAAGTAATCTAGGGCATCTGATAGTTGGTTAAGGTATTTCTCAAAGGGCATTTTTCTGAGTCTCTTTTTCTGAGATTTTAAAATGGAATCTACATCTTTCATTGCTAATCCATTGGTGGTTGAAGTTAAGGACATGAACTGTCTTGTATTCAAGAAACATCCCTACAAGTCCATGGAGGATGACCCGGTTGGAGAATTTTCTTTTGTCCCGCATGGAGTTCTGCATGTCGATGATGTTCAAGCTAATATTTACTGTGAAATTGAAGAAACTGGATCATAAGACATCTTGGACTTGTATACTGACAAAATCATGGATGATATTGGCAATCCTAAGCCAAAATTTGTACAACTGAAAAGAAAGGGTGTCACCCAATTTGTGAACTTTCCAACTGGGTTAGATATGTGTTGAGAAGGATCCATGCTGAATTTATGTGGCTAGATAAACCTTACAAGATCAATGCAAAAGCAATTAAGGTCGTTACCTGTTTGAATCAAACCAGTGAGAAGCGAGGGTTGCGAAAGGTTACAAACCCTACCGTGAACAAGCTAACTAGTGTAGAATTTGATGGGCGGTCAATGAAGATCAATACAATAAAAGAAGATGATGTTAAACTTACTACTATGGTGATTGGTTATAAGGTGTATCAATCCAACATATTGAATTCAGTTTGTGACACTGCAATTCATGCTGCTTATAAAATGGTTAAGGAAGACAGTCACTATGACCTATGTAGTGTGTTGTTGGAGGAGTCCCTGATAAATTTGAAGAAGATTAAATAAGATAAGAAGCATGTTTTCAAATTAGGATCTATGATTATCTGTTTGGCCCTATAATTCATGAACCAAATTCTTGGAACTGACAGAGTCCAATGGGCTTATGACAGACCAGTTGTGCAACAGATAAAACAAGGACTTGACAGTCTTGGAAATCAAGATAATCAGAATGTTACACTATGGGCTTTCTTCAAAACTTTCCAGGATAAAATGAAGCAAAGAGTGCGAATCCCCAAAGAAATTATCAAGATATATGAGGGGACAATATGCTTTATGGTGAATAAGGATGAATGTCTGATGGAAGCAGTTCAACCCTGGACTGTTTGGATAATGCCAATGGGGTATGAGGTCAATGAGGCTACCTTGGAAGCATATGCACAACACTTGCTAAATTCTCTAGAAGACACCAAGGAGGAGAGGTTCAGAACCTACAAAGAGAAGTCAATAGAGTTACGCTCCAAATTCACTGAACCTTCAAGGAAGAGGAAGGTGGAGAAGATTGTTGAATATATTATTGTAGAGGAAGGCCATCCACGAGAGAGAGTCAAGGTTGCTAGGCAAGCAAGGGATGCAACAGAAAAAGAGAAGAAACACAAGCCGACATCTGCTCCTATTAAAATAAAGGTAACAAGACCTTCTCCTACTCCGGTGAAGACACCTACTGCTGAAGCTAAACCCTTTGGTGTATCTGCAAAGGGAAAATGTGTTTTGAGGAAAAAAACAGAATACTCAGAGAGAGTATGTGGTGGTCACTCCGGTGTAATCAGAGACTGAGTCTGATTCAGATATTCACAAGGTACTGAAGAAAGGTGAATTTGCTAGGGTAATCTAGAAACCCCAATCTGGTGGTGAGAAGGATGTGCAAAAGAAGAAAAAGGCAAGATATAAACCTGAACCGACAGGCCAACCTAAGAAAGGAAAGAAGACAAAGTCTGATCTAGATGAAGCCTTAGAATCCGGTAAGATGAAATCTTCCAAAATAGAGTATCATATTATTCCTCCATTATCTACTCAGGAATTTATTGATGAAATTATTAAAGATGGAAATTTAAAGAATATCCCTGTATATTATGTAAATATGGATGATAAAGATCAGAGGCAGATTGAGGAAGTAGTAATTTTGTATATGGATGTATTTAGTAAGGCATTAATTGAGTTAGAAAAATATCTTCCCAAAGATTTGTACAACCTAATTGATGTTAGGAGAAAATTTGCTAGCCAAATGGACAGAGAAATAAAGGAGAGTGAACTGGTTAATCAGTGTACCAGTATCACAATAGAAGAAATTGACAGATTAATTTTGTTAGCAAATAAGAAGGAATTCTAAAGCAAGTACAAAGTTAACAGTTTGATGGTCGACAGAGTTGAAGAAATAAGGAGAGAAACCAGTGAAATTTGGAAAAAGCTTCTCACTAAGAACTGACTTGTAGATACTGACACTCAAAATAATGCCACTCAGTCAGAAGATCCTCTGGGAGATAATGTAAATATAGAAGAAGATACTCAAGATGTTGGTGAACAACAAATTTTGGATTTTGATAAGGTTGAGCCTACAATAGATAATGGCAAATGAACAGAGGCAGAGGATGGTGCACCAAGTGCCGACATCGGTGCACATGAGGCACCTAAAGAAGTTAAATCTGGACCTGTTGAGGCAGAGAAGAAATAAGAGGTGAAGCAAGATGAACCAAACAAAGACAAGGGTAAGGGATTGGAGACTCCCATACTTGTGGTAATTGACATTGCCAAAACCCAAAGCCTAGGGAGTTTTCCACAATTCAATATCAATTTTGATAAACCCTTCACTCAAATGTCTCCAACTGAGAGAATGATAGCTGATGTTGCTCTTCAGGTGCAAGCCAGTCAAGAGTTAACACAGTTGGAATCAGCAGAAACTCATTAAAAAATCTGTTAAAGTTTTGGAATAGGTGGTACCGGATCTGCAACTTGATGCAAGTACTAGTACATCTAGTAAGATTCACAATTTAATTAATCACATATCCACCAAATTTGATTCTTTATCTAAAGCATCAACCCGACAATCTATGGAAAAGTTTAAGGATGCTAAAATTCAAACATTTTTGCAAATGATTAATAATGATAAGGTATAGTTAGATAAAGAGTTAAAGCTGGTTGATGAGGCCTTAGTGGAAGGTGGTAAAATTTAAAAGTCTTGTCTAATTTTGACCAATTTTACTACTAAGATAGACAAGAAAATAGAGAATTGTAAAGGGCAGTTAGTTCATATTTCTTAGGCCTATGATCCCACAACCAATTTAACCAACAATATTGAGGGCCAAATTTTGAACATCACTAGGCAGATTAGGAATTTTGAGAAGGATAAGGAGAGAATGATTAGGCGAACAGGTGAACTCCAGAACTTAATTGGTCCCTAGTTGGACACCTTAGTATATCATAAGATGGATTACATTCAGAACATATCTCAGGATACTCCTACTGAGATTGCAGCTATAGAATTTTATGCCTATGTTTTGAATAGTTTTGTTTCAATTTTAGAGAAGTTGTGAGCAGGATGGAGCACATATCTTGGGTTCCTGAAGATGGCTTATGCAGATATATTGAAGTATGTATAGATTTATTCCTCTGGTGAGTGTACATATGTATGTACAGGCAATTTTGGTGTGCACCCTATCTTTGGCATTGCTATCAAAGGGGGAGAGATGAGGTGAAAAATATATACAGTGTATAGACTGATTGTGTGTATGGAGTGTACAGTCCGGTGTATTTCCGATTCATGGCTTTTTGATCTAAGGGGGAGCCTTATAATTCTTGAATTCTTTTATTCTTTCATCCGATTGTACAGGTTTCAACACTTAGCCATTTTTCACAAGTGTTACCATCAATGCCAAAGGGGGAGATTCTTGGCAATTGACACTCATTTGATGATTTCAGGAGACTTCTGGTGGCTGATTATTTGCTTAGGGTTTTCATTGATGGCAACTATTCATGGTGATTCTATCTGGTAGTCATGATCCATCTTATCCAGAAGATGGTGGTAACCGATAGACAGTTAACCGATGAAACATGGCAAAACAGGGTATTTCAATAATGCTTTGATCCATAATGATATCCAGTGATTACGATGTTTGTGGTGATTACTTCTATGATCTCCATGTTTGGTAAGACCTTTAGGAAGCATGTGGCTATAATATTTTAGTCCGGTGCTATGGTGTGTTCGAGATTGAAGCCGACTTGATCTACACGTTACACTTATTGAAGCCGACTTGAAGGAGATTGTTTATGTGGTAAGACTGGATATATAAGATCGATGTGGCGATTGAGTTTTATGGTGTTATGCATATAGTGATCAATTCTTGGTGCGATTGAGCACAGTTTCACTTGCACATTTTTCTTTCAGATTAACTGGTAGTTGACTGAGACCGAAACAGAGTAATCATCAAAGCAGACACAGTCAGTGATTCAGAGCCTAACCGAAACTCATTTTGCATTGTCAGATGCTTTCTAAGAGTTCATATCATTGTAATTTCCTATTGTAATCAATTTTAAGTCAATGAGAATTCCCTGAAGGTTGTAGCCTTCCGGGCAATTGTAATTGAGTAGTGAGCTCTAGGCAGTGAGCTTGAATGCAACTGCATTCCCCATCTATGTAATATTTATGTTAATCCTATGAGAATCCAATTAGTATTGAGAGGGGGGGTTAATAAGTACTAAGACCAAATTTAAGTATAACTAAAAACAAACTTATCTCAGATCTGAAACCATTTAACAAATATCTCAACTTCTGTAATCAGATCTAATACCCTCTTTATTAGATTTGCTTAACACATTAATTAAATCATTTACCACATCAATCAATAATTTCACCACAAAATAAATCATATAAAATTGATCATTTACCAACTCATTAAACTTATCAATCATATCAAATAATTTCTCAAACAACTCCTTATCAGCACCGGTAACCTCTGGTAAAACATCATAACCGTTGTCTCAGAAATAATGCATGAAATGAAACACAAACAAGAACATCACATGAAAAAAATTCCACACATGAACACCATAAGTTTTTGACGTGTAAACCCAAATAGGGAAAAACCACGGTGGTAGTTGGCACCCACAAACATTTGTACTCTTTTGAAGTATGCCCTATTAGGAGCTTAAGATACGCCCGGTTAAGAGAAGACTCTGTTAGGAGTCACCCAGTTAGGGGATTTGCCTTGCAACCTGGTTAGGAGCTTGATGATCTATTAGGATCAACCTCGTGAGAGGATTAAATACTCTTTTGAGAGCTACCCTGTTAGGGGACTTAAATGTTTAAGTCCTGTTAGGACCTACCCGGTTAAGGGATTTAACTTGTTGCAACTGTTAGGGAACAATAGTAAGAAATTGATCTGTTATTTGCAATTCTCTGCTTGCTTGATCAGATCCAATTATACACAACACTTTGCAACTCTGAAGTAGATCTCACACTTCACTTGGATAACTTACACATTCTCTAAGACCACTGACACAATAAACATCAACTGTGTCATCCTAAATAGCCATCTCAACTAGGTCGGCCACAAAACCCTAATATCATCATGAATTTACAATTCAAATCATAAGAGATCATCATAGATCACTGTATAGATTATTACAACAAATTACAATGTAATATCAACCGTTGGTTGATCATAACCCATCACGAAAATCTGATCTGTATCCTCAAAGCACTCTACTAAGCATTTCGTTGATTCCCAAGAAATTATTCCTTGAATCACACCAAAACAATAATTAAATCTTTCATGTGGGTTGTGCCATGTTACCAACTTCATGTAGACTCTCCTTTGATCACCATCATTATAGAAATCATTACCGGTTTGATGATTTCTTCACCGGTCCTGAAACCCTACTAAAACCTTACCAAAACTTCATCAAAAATTTGAAACACGCCTTCCGGTAATCTCCACAAGTTCCAGTTCCGATCATATACACTTTTCCATGATACAAGTTCACCATCCAAACCTCAAATCACTTAGATGACAAAACAAGACATCATTAACATCAGTTGACATCAGTTGCCATCAATGACAACACAAATACCTGATCATGTCATCTATTCATAGAATCTCAATCTCTTCATCACAAATAGACTTCTATCCTTTACTAGTGTAGTCATTCATCTTGAACTGCATCTCCTCATCTGCATCAATTATCCAAATTCCAACAATCTCCCCCTTTGGCATTGATGACAACACTAATCATATATACAATCAGAGTAATATCATCATCTGCAACTTGCTTGCTGATATCGCATCATCTGTCGGTTCACCTCCTTTTTTCACATGTCTAATCCATATTGCCTGCGTGTAATTCATAGATGCAGCTACATAGTTTGCTTCAACTATAGATTGAGAAACACAAGTTTGTTTCTTTCTCGTCCATGCCACTAATCTTCCTCCAAGTAGAAAAGCTCCACCGATTGTGCTTTTTCGATCATCCACATTACCTTCCCAATCAACATCAGTAACGACATCTAAAGTAAAATTTCCTTTATAGGGATATCATAAACCATAGTCTACTGTGCCTTTTAGATACCTAAAAATTCTCTTCACAGCCACACATGTGACTGTCTTTAGGCTCTTTTTGAAATCTAGCAACTAATCCAACAACATTAGCAATGTCTGGTCTACTATGGACAACATAGTGTAGCTTGCCAATCATAGATATGCACTCTTTTTCACTAACTACAAGGGAATCATCTTCCTTTGACAACTTGCAACCAGTCACCATCGGTGTCCCTACCGGTTTGTAGTCTTCCATGCCAAAAGTCTTCAACACTTCTTTGATATACATGGTCTAACAAATAAAGATACCACCACCTAGTTGTTGAACCTATAAGACAATAAAAAACTTAATTTCACCGATTAGAGACATTTTAAATTCCTTTTTCATTATATCAGCAAAGTCCATACACATATCATCATTTC
This sequence comes from Cryptomeria japonica, assembly GCF_030272615.1. Lineage (NCBI taxonomy): Eukaryota > Viridiplantae > Streptophyta > Pinopsida > Cupressales > Cupressaceae > Cryptomeria > Cryptomeria japonica. Next base: position 641,815,751 of record NC_081414.1, read on the forward strand.
CACCAAAAATTATGTCATCAACAAATACTTCTGCTATCAACATCTTGTCTCCATCAGTTTTTCAGATAAATGTTGCTATCCTCACTGGTACATTGGAATCTAATTTTGATCAAATGTGCATGTAATCTCTCATACCATGCTCTCGGTGCTTGCTTAAGGCCATATAGTGCTTTGTGCAATTTACACACCATGTCTTTATCATCAGTCAAGGAAAATCCATCTAGCTGTTCAATGTATACTTCTTCTTCTAGAATCCCATTTAGAAAGGTTGACTTGACATCCATTTGGTAGACTTTGAATCCCTTATATGCATAAAATGCTAGTAGCATCCTTACACCTTCTAATCTAGCAACTGGTGCAAATATTTCACCATAATCCTCACCTTCCCCTTGAGCATACCCTTTGTAGACTAACCTTGCCCTATTTCTCACAATCCTTCCTTCTTCATCCAATTTATTCCTAAAGACCCATTTTGTTCCAATTACATTCTTATCCTCTGGTCTAGGAACAAGTGACCATGTTTGATTCTTCTCAATTTGATCTCACTCTTCATTCATTGCATTCACCCAATCATCATCCTTTAGTGCTTCCTTAAGTGTCTTGGGTACAATTGTAGATATCAAACATGAGTTCTCTCAGATCTTTCTCCTGGTTTGCACACTTGCAATCTTATCACCAATTATTTTCTCTTGTGAATGATTCAATTTGACATATCTAGGTATTTCCTGTGCCGGTTCTGCATCTTCTTCCTCACTGTCATCGTTTATCGGTTGAGAATCCAATTCTGCATTTTCCGGTTCTTTATTATTCTTTGCTTCCGGTTCAATGATCACAAAATTCTCCTCATTATCGTCCTTTTCAAGTTCTGATTTGCTTGTACCTTTTGACTTATCAGATAAATCATAACTTTTATATTAACACTTTCAATAATTTTATTAGTTCTCTTATTGTCACATTTATATGCTTTACTCTTAGAAGAGTAACCAAGAAAAATTCCCTCATCAGATTTTGCATTAAATTTATCATTGTAGTTATCTCTCTTAATAAAACATTGACTTCCAAAGATTTTAAAATAACTAACACAAGGGGTTTTTCCATACCATAGCTCATAGGGTGTCTTATTATTACCTCTCTTTACTAGTACCCGATTGAAAGTGTATACAACAGTACTGACCGATTCTCTCCAAAACATTTTGGATACATCACCCTATAATAACATGGTTTTTGCAGCTTCAGCTATTGTTATGTTCATCCTTTCTGCTATACCATTCTATTGTGGTGTCCTTGGAGCAGACATCTATCTCTTTATATCTTGTTAATCACAATACTTAACAAATTCATCAGATGTGAATTCACCACCTCGGTCTGGTCTTAAACACTTCAAGTTCTTACCGGTTTCCTTCTCAACTAGAGCTTTAAATGATTCAAGTTTATTAAATGATTCTGATTTCTCTCTCAAAAATGTTACCCACATCATTTAAGAATAGTCATCGGTGAATATCATGAAATACCTATTACCATAATAACTCTTTGTTATCATAGGGCCACAGAGATTAGTATGTACCAAATCTAAAACATTCTCAGAAATACAATTCTTTCTCTTGAAAGAAATAGAGGTCGTTTTACCGATTTGACAATCTTTGCATATCACACTATCCAGTTTGACAAGTTGGGGTAATCCTCTTACAAAACTTGACTTTCTTATCTTAACAAAATTATCAAAATTAACATGACAATATCTTATATGCCATAACCAACTGCCTTCCATTCTTGCAACCAGACAATAATTCATGTTACTATTCAAATGGAATAAGTTACCTCTAGTTTGCTTCCTAGTAACAATCAGTTCACCATTACCTCCAAGAATTATACAGACTCCACTCTTAAACTCAAGCAAATAACCTTTATCATTAAGCTAACCAACACTTAAAAGATTATTCTTAATACCATCAACCCAAAATACATCATCAACATTACTCTTCCCATTTAAAGATATTGAACCTTTACCTTTCACCATGCAAGGAGAGTTGTTTCCAAATCTAACAACACCTCCATCAAATTCATTAAGGGTTATGAACTTACTTTTGTCTCCGGTCATGTGGTGTGAGCAACCACTATCTATAATCCATTCATCACTATTCTCCATATGAGATACTAGTGCCTTTTCATCAGACAGGTCCTCATTCACAACTACAAACACAATTTCTTCATGGTCATCTTCTTCTTCCGACTCCTCATTAGTCACACCTTCATCTGCTACAACATAACAATGTTTATTGCCCTTTCCTTTGAATCTTCCAAACTTTTCTTTCTTATCGGTGTTAGGGCAATTAGCAACAATATGACCAATTTTACTTCAAGAGAAACACTTCAAAGGTATCTTTCTTTTATACTTACAAGCACCTCTTGAAATTTTTTTTGCTAACAGTACCTCAAGTTCCATCACTTGATCTTCAATGTCTTCATTTCCCCAATTACTTCCACGACTTGTCCTGCACTCATGATTTTGACATATATCTTTTCCTTTTCTAGCAGATGAACCAATAATAAAAGCTTTAAAGGCTAATTCAATAGATTTTGTCACACTATTGTCAAAACTATTTAACTTAAAAGATGTAAGCTTACCAATTAATGAATCAATAGTTACCTTAACCTTTGAAATAGATCTAAGTTCTTGAATTTCCGATACTCTTATAGCATATTGAGGTTGTAGAGTTCTGAGCATTTTACTTACTATATCATCATCTTCTATTTTACCTCTAGCACTCTTTATGCCGCCAACAACTTCTTTGATTCTTTGACCATACTGTCCAATATTTTCTCCTTCTAGCATTCTCATGTCATCAAACTTTCCTCTCAAGCTTTTCTCTTTGGCTCTTTGAACATTCTCATCTCCTCCATAGATTGTCTCTAAGTTTTTCCAAACCTCACCTGCAGTTTCCAATCCTTGATCATCAATATATTCTGAATCAGATAAAGTACTTACAATAGCTTCTAGGATTTGCATGTTATCTTGCAGCTCTCTGAGTTCATTCGGTGTCAAGGGAGTAGTGGTAGTAGCAACATATGTTGTTTCAAATTGCTTCCAATATTGTGCACTAAGAACTTTGATGTAGATCTTCATTATGTCTTTCCAGATCTTTCAGTTATCCTTGTTGAACTTGGGACCCTCTTTCTTCATCATCTTGAATTCCTCTGAATATTTTCCTCAAGCAGTTAGGCTTTCTGCACATAGAGGACCAGAGCTTTGATACCAATTGTTAATCCTATGAGGGTCCGGTTAGTACTGAGAGGGGGGGTGAATCAGTACTAAGACTAAATGAAACTTTAACTCAAAAACAAAATTATCTCAGATCTGAAACCATTTAACAAATATCTCAACTTTTGTAATATGATCTAATACCCTCTTTATCAAATTTGCTTAACACATTAATCAAATCATTTACCACATCAATCAATACTTTCACCACCAAAGCAATCATATAAATTTGATTATTTACGAACTCATTAACCTTATCAATCAGATCAAATACTTTCTCAAACAACTCCTTATCAGTACTGGTAACCTCTGATAAACTTCTGATAAAACATCATAACCAGTGTCAGAAATGAAACACAAACAAGAACATCACATGAAAAACACTCCACACATGAACACCATAAGTTTTTTATGTGGAAACCCAAATAGGGAAAAACCATGGTGGGAGTTGGAACCCACAAATATTGGTACTCTTTTGAAGTACGCCCTGTTAGGAGCTTACAATACGCTCGATTAAGAGTAGACCCTGTTAGGAGTCACCTAGTTAGTGGATTTGCCTTGCAACCCGGTTAGGAGCTTGATGATCTATTAGGATCAATCTCGTGAGAGGACTTAACACTCTTTTGAGAGCTACCCTGTTAGGGGACTTAAATGTTTAAGGCCTGTTAGGACCTACTCGATAAGGGGAGTTAACTTGTTGCAACTGTTAGGGAACAACAGTAAGAAAATGATCTGTTACTTGCACTTCTCTACTTGCTTGATCAAATCTAGTTATACATAACACTCTGCAACTCTTAGGCAGATCTCACACTTCACTTGGAAGACTTAACACATTCTCTAAAACCATCGACACACCAAACATCAACTGTGTCATCCTAAATAGCCATCTTAACTAGGCTGGCCACAAAACCCTAATTACATCATGAATTTACAATTCAAATCATAAGAGATCATCATAGATCGCTATACACATCATTACAACAAATTACAATATAATATCAACCGTTGGTTGATCATAACCCATCATAGAAATCCGATCTGTATTCTTAAAGCACTCTACTAAGCGTTTCAGTGATTCCCAAGAAAATCTTCCTTGAATCACGCCAAAACAACAATTAAATATTTCATGTGGGTTGTGTCGTGTTACTAACTTCATGTAGACTTATCGTCGATCACCGTCATAACAAAAATCATTACCGGTTTGATGATTTCTTCACCGGTCCTTAAACCCTACTAAAATCTTAGCAAAACTTCATCAAAAATTTGAAACACGCCTTTTGATAATCTCCACAAGTTCTAGTTCCAGTCATATATATACCTTTCCATGATATAAGTTCACCATCCAAACCTCAAATCACCAAACATTACAATCGACCGATCCAATCAAAACATCTCTGCTTTACCGGTTAAAGTTCTATTTCATAGACTTTGGTTCACTGTCGATAAACCTTGTCTTCCGGTAAACCAAATCACTTAGATGATGAAACAAGACATTAGGAACATCAGTTGACATCAGTTGCCATCAATGACAACACAAATAACTGATCATGTCATCTATTCATAGAATCTCAATCTCTTCATCATAAATATATTTCTATCCTTTGCTGGTGCAGTCATCCATTTTCAACTGCATTACCTCATTTGCATCGGTTATGCCAAATGCCAACAATTTATGTACTCCTGTCCATAGTATATGAATATTGTGGTTTCTAGCCCCACCGTGGTTTTTCTCTTTCTGGGTTTCCATGCAAAAATTCCGATGTTGTGGATTTGTGCTTTTATTGTTGCTTGTTTATGTTCATATTTGTTATGCATTGTTAGCAGCTTCAACAACTGACCGATTGTTCCTCTCTGCAATACCATTCTGCTGTGGTGTCCTTGGTGCAGAAAGCTGCCGTTTGATACCATTTTCTTCACAATATCTAGTGAATTCCTCAAAAGTAAATTCACCACCTTGATTAGTCCTCAGACACTTTATTTTCTTACCAACATCCTTTTCAGCTAAGGCCCTGAATGCCTTGAAATTACTAAATGATTCTGTTTTATCCTTCAAGAATGTGACCCACATCATTCTTGAGCAATCATCAATGAAGATCATAAAGTATCTATCACCTTGAATACTTTTAGTCCTTATTGGTCCACAGAGGTCTGTATGAACCAAATCTAACAGATGTTCCGCTCAAAAAGTTTTGCTCTTGAAAGTTGAGGATGTCATCTTTCCCAACTGACATTCTGTACATAGAGAATTAACCGGTTTGTCCAACTGAGGCAAACCTCTCACTGTCTGGACTTACTCACTATAACAATATTATCAAAATTTATGTGACAAAATCTCCTATGCCAAAGCCAACTATCATCTACTTTAGCAATTAAATAGTTGCTAACTTTAGGATTCAGGTGAAATAGGTTACCTTTAGTCTTCTTTCCGGTTGCAATCAGTTCACCTTTGCTGCCATAGATTTTGCATATACCATTCTTAAACTCCAATGGGTATCCTCTGTCATTGAGTTGAGCAGCACTCAAAAGATTGTGCTTTAGTCCTTCAACCTAGTACATATCATCTGCACTGCTCTTCTCATTAAGAGAAATAGTTCCCTTACCTTTAACCATGCAGGGTGAGTCATTACCAAATCTCATAACTCCGCCATAAAATTCCTTCAAAGAAAGAAATTTGCTCCAGTCACTGGTCATGTGATGTGAACAACCACTATCAATGATCCAATCATCAGAATTATCCATGTGAGAAATTAAAGCCTTCTGATCAGATGTCTCCTCTTTAATGGCTATAAAGACAATGCCTTCATTAGAATCACCCTCAGATTCCTCATCAGTGATACCACCATCAACTGCAATAAGACAATCTCTTTTGCCTTTTCCCTTGTACTTTTTGAACTTCTCTCGCTTGTGCTCATTATCGCCATTAGGACAGTTAGCTGCAATGTGTCCAATCTTGTTGCATGCAAAAAATTTCAAAGGTAATTTACCTTTGTATTTACCGGTACCTCTGGGCAACCGCTTGGCCATGAAAGCTTCAAGCTCAACCAAACTGTCTTCATCATCAACTTCTCTACTGGATCTAGATTCATAACTATGACTGGCATCTCTACTTTTTCTCATAGATGGGTTAGAAACCGAAGCTCTAAATGCAGATTCATATTTTTGAACACTACCATCATAACCATTTAATTCAAAAGCAGTTTGCTTACCAATGATGGAGTCAAGGGTTACCTTAGTTTTGTCAATAGATTTTAGCTCCTGAATGGCTGCAACTCAGATAGAGTAGACCGGTAGCAGGGTTCTCAACACCTTACTAATCACTGTGGCATCTTCCACTTTACCACCAATACTCTTGATTTTACCAACTATCCCTTTTATCCTTTGACCATATTGTTGGATATTCTCACCTTCAGCCATCCGCATGTCATCAAACTTTCCTCTTAGACTCTCTTCCTTAGCAATCTTCACATGTTCATCACCGCTATAAATCTCTTCAAGTTTCTTCCATACCTCATATGCAGTCTCCAGAACATGGACATCTACATACTCTGCATCAGACAAAGAACTGATAATAGCTTCCAGTGCTTGATTGTTTTCTTGTTGCTCTTTCTTCTGATCATCAGTCATAATCCCACTAGGTGCAACATATTGAATACCAACATGTTCCCAGTATTGACTTCCTAGGCTCTTGATATAAATTTTCATTCTATCACTCCATATTTTGTAGTTCTCTCTATTAAACTTCAGACCTTCCTTTTTCATCATATTCTACAAGATCTTTACCTCAAGTTGTTAGGCTTAGACCTTAGAGGACCTAAGAAGCTTTGATACCAATTGATGGTATGATGAAAGAATAAGGATCCGGTCAACTACTGAGAGGGGGGGGGTGAATCAGTAGATAGAAAAACTGACATTAACTTTCACCAATCTCAGAATCAACCTCTCAAAGCAAATTATAAATTGACAAGTTAAACCATTGAACTACAAATGCAATATCACTGTCAAGATAAACCGGTTGACTGTTACAACAGATTAACAGTAAACAACTTGAAACTCACAAACATCCAAATACTTTACTGACATAAGTAAAACCTCATTTTAGATTGCTGCTGGTTAATCATAACTTATCAAAGTGGATTAAGAAGTTAAGCAATTCAACCATAGTAAACATAACCACAAAAACATTCACCACTTGACACAATATTTTTGACGTGGAAACCCAAAAGGGAAAAACTTCGGTGAGATGAGACTCACAAGTTAACTATCTAAACTCTTCTAAAGTTTGCCCTGTTAGGAGCCAAGCTTGTTAAAGCTTTTACAAAAAGTTTTGTTAAGAACGAATCCTGTTAGGGACCACCCGGTTAAGGGATTGACTATAATGCCCTATTAGAAGCAATACCCTGTGAGAAGTAACCTCTGTAGAGGATTTGAAATCCAAGCTAATGGACCACCTAGTTAGAGGATTTGAAGAACACTACTTGCTTGTTAGAGCTTACCTAGTTAGGGGATTTTACTACTATAATTGTTAGAAAACAACAGGGGTTTGCTGATTTGTTTGAATAGCACTACACTTGCTTGTTTAGATCCTTTTCATGCTCCTATTTTCCTTTTCACAAATTGCAGATACATCATCCAGTTCGGCAACCACACACTCAACTAAAAATTTTCCAACTTTGAAATAAAACAACTCATCAAACTTATAAACAAATCAATAGGTCGGTAACACAACAAAAACCTAATTCTCTCATAGAGACTACAAACAAGTCAGTTCAAGTATGACCATTGGATTACATAACAATCTCTGCAGATCATTCAAGATAGCCTCGACCGCTTCATCGAACTTAGTAACTCATTACGCGGTTTGCATTACATACAATATACTTGCTCATTCCCAAGATAAAAACTGTTATCTTAACGCATGAAAAACACTTTGAAACTCTTCTCATCCAATATGCATACATATCATAATCATTGCCTCTCATCATCAGATCATAAACCAATACAACCAATTCACCAAACTTAATCAGTTAGGGTTTATCAAATCAACAGGTAGGGTTTACCGGTTCAAATCTCCAATACTTAGCAATACCGGTTCACTCCACAAACTCACCTACCGGTTACAGTTCCCTTCACTAGCTCTTCCTACCGATTACAAAACAATATTATAACAACATCATTACTGGTTAATTGACATCAATGACAACATAACAAGTCATTAATGCAATCTTCATGCAAATGCCAACACTATTCATAGAATCTCAATCTCTTCATCACAAATAGACTTCCATCCTTTACCGGTGCAGTCATCCATTTTCAACTGCATAACCTCATTTGCATCAGTTATGCCAAATGCCAAAAATATATCTACTCATGTCCATAGTATATGAATATTGTGGTTTCCAACCCCACTGTGGTTTTTCTCTTTCTGGGTTTCCACGCAAAAATTCTGATGTTGTGGATTTGTGCTTTTATTGTTGCTTGTTTATGTTCATATTTGTTATGCATTGTTAACCAATGGATAAAGAAAAAGTTTGTGGTTTCAACTTCTGATAAAAAAATTGATTCACCCCCCCTCTTAGCGATCTCTAATTCTAACACTTCCCCACTAGGAAGAGGCATCACCCCGATGTCTTATTTCAATAACATGCATGAAATAAAAATAATAACTGAGTTCATCAAAGTAAATGCGAGAAAGAGTGCTCAATATCCTCAACGTTTTCCCATGTAGCACTACTCTTTGAATATTGGTCCCATTGGACCTTATACTCCAAGATCTCTCTCTTTCGCAACTGAATAGTGTGCCTATCAATAATTTGAGTGGGCTCCACTAGCACCATCCCGAGGTCCTATACCTATAGTGCACACCAATCAAGAATATGAGAAACATTTAGGTGATAAGGCTTAAGTAAGGAAACATGAATAACATTATGAATCCAGTCAAGAGCAGGTGGTAAGGAAATTTAGTAGGCAATTGGATTAACCACTTCTAGGATGTCAAAAGGTCCAACATATCTAGGTGCCAATTTTGAGGAATTCTCGAAGGAAGTGGAGCTCTTCTGAGGTCTCACCCTCAAAAAGACCTTATTCCCTTGTGAAAATTGTCGGAATGTCTTGCTTTTATCTACATAACTCTTTTGTCTATCGACTGCTTCCTTAAGTTTATCCTTTATTGACACCATCTGTTCTTCCATTTCCTTAAGTAGTTCAAGACCAACTAAAATCTTGTCTTCTACTCTGTCCCAACTTATAGGTGTCTACACTTATGCCCGTAAAGAGCCTCGAATGGTGTCATGCCAATGGTCGAGTGATAGGAGTTGTTGTGTGCAAACTCAACTCAGACCAGAAAATCCTCCCATTTATACTATTGATCCATACAATACATCCTTAGAAAGTCTTCTACTACTTTATTTACCCTTTCGGTCTGTCTGTCTATTTGAGGATGGCAGGTTGTGTTAAAGTTCAACCTTGTACCTAAAGTTGCATTCAAAGTGGTCCAAAATCGTGAAGTCATTCTCACATCCTTGTTGGAAATTATTGTCTCAGGTTCCCCATGTAACCAGAAAATTTCCTTAATAAATATTTGTGCCAAAACCAATGACCCATCTTTAAGATTACCGAGTATAAAATGAGATACATTAGTCAATTTATCTACTATAACCAATATCATGTCATGCTTGTTCTTGGACATAGGTAACCCCTGAATAAAATCCATACTGATCACTTGCCATTTATAATTTGGCACATGGTACAAAAATAATAACCCTACTGGATGCATATGCTCAGCCTTGACTCGTTGGCATTCAAAACATTTCCTCACATAGGCTATCACATCTCTCTTTAGTCTTGGCAAAAAATATAAGGGTCTTATATCCGTAACCATCTTATTCACACCAAGATGTCCAAAATAAGGAACATTATGCATTTCTTCCATGATTAAATTCCTTAACCCTCCTTTGTTAGGAACATACATCCTCCTCATATATCCAAGGAGTCCATTTGGTTCTAAAGCGTAGCCATCAAAATAGTGGTTGGAAAGATTAGTCTCTAAGGCACTCTTGACTAAGTCATAATGTTCATCCCCTTAGAGATTATCCAGCACTTGTTGTCTCAAGGTAGTTCTTGTGGTTTCTATCACTGCTAGGTGCTTTCTTCTGCTTAAAGCATCAACCACTCTATTTTCCTTTCCCTTAATGTAGTCTATCCCAAAATCATACTCACTTAAGAATTCTAACTGTCTTCTTTGCCTTGCATTCACATTAGGTTGGGTAAAGATGTACCTTAACCCATGATGATCAGGTTTTAGCTCAAATGACTTACCTAAGAGGTAGTGTCTCCACATTTGGAGAGCATGGACAATAAAAACCAATTCCGAGCCATTTGGTGCATAGTTGACTTCATGTTGCTTCAATTTCCTAGATTCATATGCTACCACTTGTTCATTTTGCATTAACACTCCTCCTATTCCTTCTCCTAATGCATTAGTGATAACTATGAGTGGTCCATTTAGGTTAGGTATGGTAAGTATAGGCACTGAGGTTGATTTCTATTTTAGTAAGTTGAAGGCTTGCTCATAATTCTCTGTCCAATCAAATTTCTTTCCCTTCCTTTGGAGTGCAGTTATAGGAGCTGCAATCTTAGAGAATCCTTCCACAAATTTCCTATATTATCCAGCTAACCCCATAAAGATATGGACCTCAAAAATATTTTGAGGGGTTGGCCATTCTGTGATTGCTTTGATCTTTTCAAGATCAACAAAAATTCCATCTCTGGAAATGATATGCCCTAGGTAATGGATTTTTCTTTGGAAAAAATCACATTTGGACAATTTACCATAGAGCTTATGTTCCCTTAACCATTTCAAGACTAGCCTTAAGTACTTCTCATGCTCCTTTATGGATTTAGAGTAGATGAGGATATCATCTATGAAAATCAATAAAAAATCATGTAGATAATCCCAGAAGGCACTGTTCATAAGGTTCATAAAAGTTGCTGGGGCATTAGTCAATCCAAATGGTAACACTATGAACTCATAATGTCCATAGTGAGTTTGAAAGGCTTTTTTGTGTATATCTTCATCCATTATTCGTAGTTGATTGTATCTTGACCCGAGATCAATCTTTGAGAACACTGTTGCACCTTTCATCTGGTCAAACAACTCATCAATTCTAGGGAGTAGATACCTATTCTTGATGGTGACTTTATTCAACATCCTAAAATTAATGCACAAATGGAGTGTGCCATCCTTCTTCTTAACGTAGATCACTGGTGCTCCCCATGGTGATACACTTGGTCTAATTAGGCCCTTATCCAATAATTCTTGTAACTGTACTTGTAGCTCATATAATTCTGTGGTTGCCATTTCTATAGAGAGCCTTAGATTGAGGTTTAGTCCTTAGATGTAGATCAATAGTAAAGTCAAATTCCCTCTTGGGAGGCAATCCTTGCAATTCCTCGGGAAAGACATCTTGGTACTCTTGAAGATAAGATGTGCATCAAGTCTAGTTTTATCATTCTCTAAGCCCTTGATGTGGACTATATAGATTTCACAACCCTTCCTTTGGGCCCTCTTAAGTTGCATTGCTGAAATTTTCCTAAGTTGTAAAGGCTTCTTAACTCCTTGTATCTCCACTTGATTTCCTAAATCATCAAGGCATGTTACAAGTTTGTCTTGACAATTCACTATGGCCTTATGCTCAGTTAATCAATTGATTCCTAGGATGATATCATAACTTCCTAATGGAGCCACATATAGGTTCACTTCTGTAGGGATGTTGGGAAGTTGTAATTCATTGCATGCCAAATATTTGTCTACCCTCTTCTTTGCCTGGTTTCCATAGTGAACATTCCAAGGTTTAGACATATAACTAGGTTTAATATTTAATCTAGATACAATTTTGGGATCCACAAAACATTTAGTAGCACCTGTGTCTATAAGAATGGAGACTTCGTGACCAAAATTTTTACCATTAAGTTGAATTGGTGAGATTTGGAAGTTTGCTTGTCGGTTATCAACTGCAACATGATTCTGGTGTTGAGCCTGTCTCTTCCCTCCCGCTTTAGTTGTGCATTGATCGCATTGGTAAGCATAGTGGTTTCCTCCACATATACAACATCCATCTCTAAGACCTTTCTTATACTTTGGCTTATCCTTCCCATTATTGTTCCTTTTGTTGTACCTATTATTGCCATAGTTATTGTTTCCTCTGTTGTTATTCTTGTTGAAATTTTGTCCTTTGTTGTCTCCAGTGTTATTATTATTCATGTTTCTGATATATTGAGTTCCACCCTTCTGATTGTTGTTTTGAAATATCCTCTTCTTGAATTTTGAATTTTTATTCCTAGCTTCATATATCTGCTTCAATTTCTATTATTTCTTAGTGGCTTTCTCAAATGCTGCTGCCTCAGTTTTTAGGACCATGCATGTCATTTTCTACCCCAATCTGTGGTTTTAGCCCTAATATGAACTTATGAACCCTGAAGTTCTCATTCATTTGATATTGTGGTACATACTTTAGTAGGTGAGAAAATGTTTCCCAATATTGTGTTACTGTCATGTTTCCTTGAGTCAAATTCTAAAATTCAATTATCTTGCTATCAAAGAAGTGCTGTGTAAGCCACCTCTTTTGAAAAAGTTGGAGAAAATTCTCCCAAGTGAGTTCCCCAAGTTGAAAGTTATTTTTTGCTTTTTCATTATCCCACCATGTAGCTGCTTCTCCAGAAAGTTGATAGGAAACCCAAACTGCTCTAGTTTCATCAAATAGATTCCTAAGCTCAATTATTTTTCCATCTTTATAATCCATTCTTCTACTCCATCACCCATGGTCTTTCCGTCAAATTTTGGTGGACTAACCTTCTTGAGGTCCTTTCCTAATTCTTTTGAAATCTACCCTTTGTTGGATTCTTGTTCCACCCTAGGTTGTTCTTATTGTCTTACTTCTTCTGTGCTAGGTTCTTCATTAGTAGGTTGTTCTTTCCTAGGATTCCTATTAACAACCCTTTGCATTTCTTTATCCATATTGTTCATTCGGGTCTCTTGATGGTGGAGAAGCTCAAATATCTGATCCAATCTCTCACTAGGGTCCTTGCTAGGTCCACTTTTGTTCCTTGTTTGCACCATGATGTTCTATGTAATAGCCTAAAAGTTAAGAAAACCAAGTCTTAGCGTAGAAGACACAAGGCCCTAGAGTTCAAACCTAATGCTCTGATACCAAAATGTAAGGACCCCCTAGTCCTAACCTTAAACTACTATCATAACTGAATCTTATCAAAGTCAAGCATGCATTTACTCAAAATATTACAAATTACCATTAAGTTAAGTACAAGATTAAACATACATGCATATCAAGTAAAACATGCATTCCTAAAAAGTGAGATAAACTAGATGTAATGTGCATGTAGAAGCTAATAACATGCAAATATGATAATTATTGCAAATTAATGACAACTAAAGATTATCATTCATAACACCACGGATACTATTATTACGAATTAAAGTTAACATGCCTAACCATAGCTTAACAAAACTTATGTACTAACATTCATATATGAAGAATGTAGCTACGTAAAATAGAGACTATATGTTCTATAGGAAAATAAGAAATATCTTATAAAATTAAATGTTACACTTATAGTTAGTATAAATAATGTCACAACCCTCCTTTATCACTTTTTGATTTAAATTACAATTTTATTTTATCTTTGGATAAGCTATTTAAACGATTGAATAAATGTTATAAAAAGAATGAAAAATAATAACACACACACACACACACATGGAAAATATACATTATTTTTATTTATTTATTTTCCACATCCAATTATGGCACATGTTGTAGGAAGAATAAGAAGCTTCTAGAGGATTCTCCACCATCTTGCATGTAACTCCTCCACTAAGTCTAATCAATTTGCATGAAGTCCAAAATTGGGAAAGAATCTCCTTTTTAATTAAATTTTCTAGATAGTGGAATAGAGGGAATTTTCTTATAAAATTATATGCAAGTTTCAAAGAAGGGAGTTGATTATGTTTTGAGGGAAATTTCCCATGTTTTAGAAATAGATCTATTTGGTAGTCTCATTTTCGTTGCAGGAATTTTAAGTTGTTGTTTGAAGGATTTCTCTCAAGTTGCAAGGAAGGATCATAAGGGTAGCTAGTGGATTCAACATCAAGCTCGATAAACCAGGTTCTCTCCTCGTTGTTTATCTTTACATTTACTTATGAGGAATTCGTATTATCAATAGTTATAGATCTTCCTTTATATAAAGAAATTGTTTTATTTGATTTTAAATCTTTTATTTGAGGATAAATAGTAATGATGATGCTTTCATATAGTGCATGTAAAATATAGTTATTTAAATTATTTTATTTCCCTCAAAAAAATATGCACATGATCTTGCTTTTGTTTTTCTTCCAAAAATTTTAGCAAAAGAAAATCATATTCCTTTATTTGTTTAAAATCTCTTTTTCTGAAATCAAAATTCTTCCTGTGTGATTTGAATCTTTATTCCTCCTTCTGATCCATTTCTCTGGTCCTTCGAATGGAAATTTGAATCTCATTCTTTAATCTCTCTGTGATTATTTAAATCCCTCTGTGATTATTTTTAAAATCCCTCTGAGATCATTTTAAATCTCTCTGTGATCTTTAGTTAAATAAATTTCTATGTGAATATTAGTTAAATGAGTTGAATAAAAATTTCTCTGTGAATATTAGCTTAATCTCTGTGAATATAGTCGAACAAACTCTCTCCTTGTGAAATCTGAAAATAAATAATCTTCTTGTAAATAACTCTCTATCCCCCTCTCTGGACATTGGTTGAGAAATAGAATATAATTCCTCTGTGTTAGCTTGTATTTCTTAGTTTAAACACCTACCTACTTCTCGATAATCTGTGCATCGCTGGAGCAAATTACTTCTCTGGTTATTTTTATTTCTCTGTTATATTTCGTCCTTGGGAATAATATGATATTCTCTCTTACATTAATATTTTCTTAAGTTTACATACCTGTTTATGTATTCTCCTTTTATACAATTTATTATTTTGGAATGAACTATAGAAAAAAAAAATTAAAAAAAAAATAAAAATAAAAATAAAAATAAAAAAATATATATATATATATATATATATATAAGGTATTAATAGTTTATGTGAAGTAATTAATAATTATATTGCACGATATAATGCCTGTGCGTACTGGCACGCAGGTGGAGGATGGAGTTAATACTCCGTAGGGAGTGGTACCGTAACGGTACCCCTCACTAGCCTGCGGTCACTGCTGCGGCAGTGGCCGTAGGGTAGTGGAGGGGACCCATGGGGTCCCACTCCCATTAACCCTTATTAATGCCGATCAAACATAATTCGAAGGGCAATGTTAATTTTTAAAAAGGAAATTCTTTTTTTCATATATGTTTAAAATTTTAGTTTATTTAAATTCCTTCTTTTATGTATATATATAAATTTTAGTTAATAAATTTTTAAACTTAGGTAATTTTTAGATTTATAACTAGTTTTAACAATTTATATTAAATGATACTTAGATCCTCTTAAGATCCACTTAGCAATTAAATGACTTGAAGCTAAATTCTATGTTGGGATTAGTGGTTTTATAAGCAATATTCTCGCATGTAACTTACCCTACCTTCACTTCATTCAAATGTCTTTACATTGATTTCAATTATTGGTGTTCCCATCTTCATTTAAATTATATGTTTAATTGTTAGTATGCAAGTTATATTTGAGTTTTGAATGATAAATAATTCTAGTTATGGTTTTTATCCCATGTCATTCATCAAGTAGTTATTTCGATTAATTGAGCTTTGCAATGTCTAAATATACGCGTTCAATTCATATTTATTTTCCAAACATGATGTTTATCATAAGTTAGAAAAATTTAAATAAAGGAAGTTGGAAAACCAAAACCAAGTAGCGTTCGGTATATACAGTGCCTCTGGGTCACACTTACAGGTAATGTCGTCGTGTTGAACTACTGCACTTAACGCCTAATAAAGCTACATCAACGACGTCTATGGCATCGTCCCTATAAATCATCAGGGAGTAATAAGGGACACTTGGAAGTTAAAATCCAAGGGGAGGGTAATCCCCCTTGGATCGATAATTTAATAAGATAACTCTAAAATGATCTTTCATCCGCTGAGTTAAACTATAGTAAACCCCTATAGGGATGGTGAGTGAAATGCTTTTATGAAATTGATTTAATCTCAAAAATTATTGTCAATTGACAATTGGTCATGGGTGACGCTTATTATAAGAATTTAGGATCTAGTGTTTTAGGCCACAAGCAATAGGCCATCTTGAGCCTTTGCTTAAGCGCTACCACCGTGGGTAGCAACCGTAGAGAAACTGTCTGGGACATTGACCCTAGAAAGGGTTGCGTACCCACTAATCAGTTTACATCAAACCATAGAGTAGAAAATAGAACTACATACTTTACGCCTTGATCCCATGCCGAAGCGGGTATGTAGGCAGTCTTGGGACGGAGTTGTCCCTCATACTCAGGCGTTCGTGGGTGGGGTCTAGGCTTGGTATAGAAGGATTGAATAGAATCCTAATTTGAAAGATAATTAAAATGGGAAAAAGTAATTCAATGCATACTCGGAAGGAATCCCGTATGGATTCGCTTGACTTCTTGAGGCTTTAAGCCAAATTTCGAGGCGAAATTCAAGCTTGTATTATGTTATTTAATTACTCCTAAGGACGGCGACCTCGGTGCACTTCTGTTAGAAGAGTGTAGTACTTAGTGAGTGGCTCAGGACTCGAATGGTCCCGATGAGTCTAAGTCTCTGGCCAGAGCACCTCCTATCCCGATTGGATAGATGCCTACCCCGTATGGGTAGATGCCTATCCCATATTGGATAGATGAAATCTTAGGTCCTGTATGGACAAATGCCTAACCCGTATGGTTAGATGCTCATCCCGGATGGATGAATACCTAATCCAAATGGATGGATGCCCATAGTATGCAATTGAATTAAACACAATGAATAAATTAAACAAAAAAAAGAATGGTCAATTTTGTTGAGTTAATTATGGTGGGTTATTACAAATAAGATAAGCAAACAAAACAAAAGAACTTCAAATGTATATGTTTAATTAACGATTAATACAAACTAAGGTTATTGTGTAAAAGAGTAAAGATAACTTATCATCTTAAACAATATCGTTCAAACAAGCATTCATGAATGGAAGATAGAGACTAAGCAAAGAAAAACACATAAAAGGTGAATCATGCACACATGGACTCATGTTAGTTGGTTAGTGGGTTAGGGATTTTCCTTACTTCCTATTAGTTACATATACATGACTACTTCTTGTCGCTTCTCTGACAATATACCTCATAGGCCTTTTACATAGCTTACATAGATTGATCATGAGACCACATTGGTCAATTTTATAAAATACATACAATATGATATACATTAGTCCATAGGACTTTGCAATGAATTTCTATCTCTAGATGTATTATCTCCATTGCCATCAGACTCACCTCCATCTGCAAATCTAGAAGACAAACATATGATCCAGGCGTTTTATCCACCCAAACAAATGAAGCTTTTGTTTCTCTATGCTCATATTGAGCTCCCGTCCCTCACGACGGAGTTCCCTAGCAAGTTGGAACCAACTGACGGGAATGGAACCTATGCGTGCATGTAGTATCTAACAGCCTAACTATTGAACTTAGCTATATGTGTTATGGTAGGGAGAATTAATTAAATTTATTGGCCAATTACCCTATTATGATAGGTGAAAAGAAAACCACCCTTCCCTGGTTTATCCCATAATCAAGCACATCTTTCCGAATAAAACATCCTTCATAGACAGTGAAATGAAATTTACCCCTTCTGAAAAAAGCACAATTATTTTATGTATGTATATATGTGTGTGTGTGCGTGCATATATATATATATATAAAAGATATGGGAGATCAAAGCTACCCCAAAGGAAGAGAAAAGGTGATAACATAAAAACATATACTTTATTTAGTAAATAAAATAATTCCCTACCCAAGTTGAAGATAGGAGAGGAGATGCCTTGCTGACTGACTATTTGCTCCTTTAGAACCTTTCTAGATAGTTCGATTTCCTCTTCAAACCAAAAGTATAAAAAAAAAGAATAAAGAAAGAGAGGGGAAGTGATAACTATAAACCCCAAATTACCTGTAGCACCTGTAGAAGGAGAGGATAGAGGGAAGGGTGTGCAAAAATCTTCTTCAGCAAAATCGGCTAGCTCAACTAAGATGTTAATCGACCAAACAAAAGTAGTGAATAAACCCAACCAAAACAAAGAAAGAAAAGTGAATCCAACCTGGCAGATCGAGCCATATGTGGAACTACAAAAATGAGAACGAGGAGGGTGATAGAAAATCCAGTACCTTGCAGCCAATGGTGTAAAGGGGGAAGAATAGGGGGTGCAATTTCGTCAGCAAAATCGACCCCCAAAACAACTTTCAATACTCTCAAAAAGTTCACCTTCCTCAAAAATAAATTTGTAGACTCAAATGGAAGCACAAAGAGGTAGGAGAATAGTAAGAAGGAAGGAGGTGGCGCCTGGCTCCAGCCAAAATGGGTGCCTTGTAAAACAATTTGCACTCAACCCCATAAATTTCAATGGATATAAGGAAGTTGTCCTCAAATATTACCCTGGAATTATAATGTGACTTCTAGACGTATCCCACATGATAGTTTGGCTCCTTATTTTATATTTGTTTTTAGCTGGAGGTTCGATCCAAGAAAAGTGGATCTTGATTGAAGAAAATCAGGAAGATTAGAGAGTTGAAGTGAAGAAAATAAAATAGTTTAGCCAGTTATGAAAAGTAAACAAAGAGTTGACAAGAAGTGACGGATAGTTTAACTTGACGTTACAAATTTGATAACTCAAGTGTTAATTTTAACATGTTTAATTTAAATTTAATATTTTATCTTTCAAAAATCTTAGTTCGAATTTAATTTAATTTAATATTATAAAATGGTTTATTTATTTATAAACTTTTCAAACTTTTAATTTGGTTTTAATCTTATTTATTTATTCTTTTATTAATTTGTGCGTGTGTGTATACGTTCACATTCCATGAGTTGTTGCCGACAAACTAGAAAACTCCTCCTTAATCATATGTCCGTCTTCGATGATCGACCCTGCATCCACCTCACACTCGACAAAATTGTCAGATCATCATCATTCCATAATAATTCATTACATTAATAACATCACATTTAATAATATCGCCAATAGCATAGCATTATTTCATTAAAATAATATCATCCATCACATTATTAGTTTCATAATATAAAATGTCATCATATATCAATATCTAGCATAATAATATAAAGAAAAAATTACTAGTCTAAATTTGGTTCGTGACCATAGGTTTGACGAGATATTGTTGTTGATAAAAGGACAAGGGTTAATCAAGGTCAAGACTCCCTAACAATGACTTTGGATATGATCTAAAGATTTGATTCTTCAAGTTTGACAAATCTAATTTTGGAGATTAAATGCAAATGTGAAGATTGATACTAAGGAAACTAATATGATTTAAAATGAGGAGAGCGATGATATGCACTAATAGGAAATGTAAATGGACTAATATGACAACTTTGGACTTGGACTACAAAATACCCTAATTTTTAAGATAATGCAAAATGGAGATTATGATTTGACCCTATGACTTATGAGGATGAAGACTATGTGAAAGCTTATCCTAAAATGATATGGGATTGATATAAATAATGATTTTTGAATAATGCTAGGATTGGCCTAGAGACTAGGGAGGATAATGATCAACAAAAGGTTATACTAAAATGATATGAATTAAAGAAAAGATGAGTCTAAGACTTAGGATAATGGATAATGACAATGATATGTTAATAAATCCAACTAAGGATAATGAAAATGATATGGAAATTGATGCCCTCCTAAATGGCACAAGGTTAGTTTAAGATCAAACAACACAAAACACACAAGACGTTAGAGTTAGTCAATCAAAAACCAAACACATGAAGGCATTCCAAGAGAGATACTAAAAACACATGCTAATGAATCTAACTAAAGAAGTAAGACAATGAGATATCTCCAACTATCTCTCAGCATGATATTAGTTCCTTCTCCCTTGTTCCTCTCCTCTCCAAGTTCCAAAATAGTGTAGCTCTCAGCAGCTTTTTGCACTATGGATGCTTATGGAGGATTGAGATTGTAGAATAGCTCCAAACATGAAATGAAAAGCTATTTTAATGCTAAAATGATATATTTTAACCAAAAGACAAAAGATTAGATTGTTTATGCTAAAATGCTCTCTAAAATGGCTATAGTCTAAATGCTTACAAGTTTTCAGGATCTGGATTATGAAGGAATGGGCTCTATTTATAGGAAAAATGGAGCAATGGATGGCCAGGATTGAAAGGTTTAATCAAGGGTCAAGCTTTGAAAGTTGGGAATCCATGTGCACAATTGGCACCAATAAAATAGTGACAAGTGTCAACACAGGATTGGGTTGAGAGAAGAGGTTGGAGGCATTAAAGGCCTGAGAAGACCTCATGGTTATCTAAAGGCTAAGAGTCAAGCCTAAATTAGGATTACCCACTGGATTAGGAGTTAATGCAAGGATAAACCTTTGTGCAAATGATTAAGAGATAATCATGGTCAAAGCATTAAATGCTTGATGAGACCCTTGGGTTGGATAGAGGTTGAGTCAAAACAAATGTTTTAACCATGTGGGAGGGTTTGGGTTAACCATTAATGGTTATTGGAGACTTTGTGGATTAAGTGGTTGAAAGTTGGAAGCCTTTAATGGTTTTTAAAGACTTTGGGGTTTTTGGTGGTTGAAGGTTGAAAACCTTCAATGGTTATCCAAGACTTTGGGCCATTTGAGAAGTGACTCCATTTTGCTTAGGAATGTGACAATAATTAGGGGATGGATTAAGTTAATTAGGAAGGGGTTAGAAGAATCTAGAAGGGGATTAGATTTTGCAAGTGGATTTGGTGGGTGAGGGAAAATAGGATTTTATTAAAATAAAAATTCATTTATTTCAAAATGTGTGCAAGTTGCATTTGTAGGAAAATGCAAGTGGGGGGGAGGATAATGATTTAAATAAATGTTAATTTATTTAAAAGAGGAAAAAGGGATTTTAATTAAATAAATTGATTTATTTATTTAATTAATGGGAATTTGATTTTAATGAATTAATTAAAATAAATTGAATAATTTATTTAATTAATAGAAGAATGTTTGGGGATGAATTAATTAAATATTAATTTAATTAATTGATGGCTAGTGGATTTTTAATCAAATAAATACGAAATATTCATTTAATTAAAATGGACAGATTTGTGTGACTACAGAAATGAATCCTAAACCAAAGGACAATGGCAATGAATCCTAAACCAAGGGTAATGATAATGATGCAGACAGATCTATGTTTGGTTGAAATAGTTTTATGATTTTGGAGATAGTTTTGAGATGTTTGGAATGTTTGAGTTTGACTTACTGAACAAGTTTCTTGTTTGATTGTTTGAAGTGTTTTGGATGAGTGTTTGGATTTTGATTGCTTGAAATTTTTAAAGTTTTTAAATAAGTGTTCAGATTTTGAAAAATATTTTGTTTTTGTTTTGAAGTAATTAGAAAACACATAATACAGAGTGGCCACTTGATTTGACTATGAAATGAACACATTCAAGTACAACCCTAGGTTAGGCAAAGAAAATACTTGTTGAATCCCCTTGCTTAGAATACCGCATTTAGTTGGATAGATAGAATCTTAGTAGCTCTGGATCCATTCAATGACACACACTTCTCAAGCATACCAAGCTTTGAATTTCTAAAGACCTAAAGATCTCAAAAATTTTCTATCTCAAGTTGAAGGGTACATGAGGAATTTCTTTGGCATGCGTGTATCACAATGCCTAAGTCAACAAGTAGAAGGTTTTTGGCAATCTAAAATAGTTGGTTAATAGTAATTTTCTAATGGGTCCAGTCTAACAACGAATCCATGAAGCAAGACACTTAAAGTTCTAATTAAGCTTATTGGTGCAAAGAAGGCCTCCACATATGTCGAATTCACTCAACACTCTAACCGTTTGACCAAGTTTTTTGTATAGTGGCTCAGAAAACACCTCTCGAGATCACACTAGAAGAGATGATATCCCCAATGTATCCCAATTTGAAATACCCTTGTGAGGTGATCAAATTCCCATCAAAGATATCCCTCTACTACAAAAGAAAAAGCGGGTGTCGTTATCACTTTTCCCTCTCTCCCAAGACCCCAAAAGTGGGTGGAAAGTTACTCAATGCAACAATGGACCCACCTTAAATATTGAGAAGGTGCTCCAAAGTTAGAAGATAAAAGTTCATTTCCTTATAGCAGTATGTGAGCTACTCTAATAAGAAGGAAGATACATGTCCATTTTAAAGGAAATTGAATGGATATGTAAATCCTTTGTTCTAAAGGTTGGGAAGCCTCTTGACGGAGTTTATCATTAACACACCAAACAAAACCCTTGTTATGAATCTTAAGTGTAGAAACCAACCAAGTTAGAGACCAAACATTGTAATATCATAGTGCAAGGGTGCAGAAGAATCCACCCTCAAGACACTCACCATATATCTCCCAAGAAATTGATCCAATTGGAAGCAATTCTCTTTGGTTCAACTTCTAGAAAAAGACAAAAAAATGGACATACCCTTGGGTGTGACAAGGCTGTTTGAGCTGATGGAGTATCAAGATGTGGGCTATAATATTATTACTAACCTTTTTGACAATAGAAGAGTTTGACTGATTTTTATTCCATTTCTCAAAACCTGTGGAAATCATTGGGGTTTGAAAAGATCCTAGAACATACACATTTGATCAAATTCATTTAAAAGTTACCCTACCAAGAAAAGAAGTGTTTATATGCTTGATGTGTCTTCTTGTCGAAATAAGACATTCAAAACAATTACATCCCATCAACTAATCAAAGCAAAATCTGAACTCAGAAGAATCTGGATCAAATATTAAATGCCTAGGGTTTTGAAATCTCTCAAGTACATCAAGAAATCCATTTATCATCATCTTGAGAAGAAGAATCCAAGTGAAAAGAAGACCCAAAAGAGAAGAAGCTTCTTGTAGAAGAACCACAATCTTCTGTTGAAACATCACACCTTCCTCCAACGCTATCACAATTTTGATCATGGTTTCACCTACGATTTTGAACTAGAACCCCTCACATCACAAGATTTCTTTCGAAGGATGGCTTTATTATATCATCACAATCACACTCAATGCATTCCTCCATCATACACTCCTCAACCTACAATCACCTTTTAGAAATTCCAAGGTTCCACATTTCCTCTTCTTCATCATTTTCTTCAATCTTTCTAAACACACATTTTCAACATTTTCCACTCAAATAGTTCAAAATCAATCATCAAATTCATAATCACCAAGTAGAAATTCCAACGTTTACACTCATTTCAAAACTCACAATCAAAACATCAAAATTCCACTCAACTTTGAACAAAAAGAGGTCTTGTCCTTAGTTCTTTCAGGTATTGCTTATCACACAAAACATAAATACTTTGTAGTGTGTCTCTACATCTAGGATCAATCATCCTAGGGGGCATTACTAAGCATCATAGATAGGTTAAAAATAGCTTTTGAGTGCATCCTCTCATAGCTAGGTAGCTTGTGATTATAACAAAACAAACCTTGCTTCACCTCATCTCATGATTATTAAACACCAAGCAAACAGTCCGAAAGCAGACTTTGTTAACATCCAACCTTTAGTGTAAGAGATCACTCATCCATAAACATTTTAACTCAATCATTACCATTTTCAAATCTTGGAACTATAAGAGGGGATCAACCACTCACTTTTTATTCATCTCATTTCCACAAACACCAGATTCAAACATGATTGAGACTAGGTCTCAGAGTCAGAGACACAAGTAAAATGAAATACATCAAGAATCGAAAGAGGAAGAAGAACTCAAATCCTTTTATCATAGAGAATTTGCAGGGAGAGAAGACCGAGATACTCCCACAAAAGAGGAAATTGAATGAGAAACACATGACCCCAGGTTTAATAAACTCTTTGATGAGATTCTCAAGGGGAATGCTAACGCTCATTTCCTAAGACTTGCTCAAGAGGGTGCAAAACTCCCTGTAGACTTTGGCATATCACAACTTAGGGAAACACCAGAATAAGCCCAACATAATCATCAACAAGAGAGAAATCAAAATGAGAGAAGGTCAAGGAATACCCACAATTACGACAACAACCGATATCAACAAGGGAACTGTTGGCAAATTAGAGGAGTTGATTATGTGTTGCATTGATGTTTTGTCATTGATGGCAACACCGACTGTTTTGGTTGTTTACTAGTTTCTGGTAGAGCGGTTGGATTATGATATTGATCGAGTATGCTCTGGTATGCTTGGGTTTGTGGAATTGGTTTGGATATGTCATTCATGCTAATTAGATGTGTATCACAATCAGTTGGTTTGGGATTTGATGACTCAGGAGCTATCATTTGTTCTAGTAAGCCTTTTGGTCACCGGTAAGGGTTTTACCGGTAAAGATTTGTTGAAGATATTTTGATGCACTTGATAAGTGGTGTTGGTGCAACTTCTAGATGGCTTTTGGGATGTTGTTGGTTATCTTGTTCATGTTCTTGTTGATCGGTGGTGTTGCATTTCAGACTAGATGTAATGCTATCTTATTCAGCTAGGTTATGGACAGGTTTATGTAACGTGTTGGTGGATGATCCCGATGCTTTTTTGATTGAATCTATTCATTGGACTATGTTGTTTCGATCTTAGGATGACTTGGTTGATCATTGGATTGTGAGTTTAAATTATTAATTTATTGTATTATCTTTTAGGTGGCCGACCTAGTTGTTTAGGTCCCGGGTTGGTATAAATATGATGTAAGGTCTCTCTGTATATCGTGGGTTTTTGGGATATAGGATTTTTAGTGTGCGAATAAGGTTGTAATCATATGCAGAGGTTTTGGTTGATCATAGGTGATCAAATTGGGTTGGTGAAAGAGGTTTAAGACCTCCGGTACTGAGCTTAACTGGAATTGTATTTAGGCATAGGAGATGCTATTCTTCCAGTTCAGTCCTCTTTCCAGATTGTAGTCTAGATTTATTTTGTAGTCAGTAAGGCTCCTTTTGTGATGCGTAGTGCACTCTAGGCTGTTGGCCTTCCTCCATGTGCATGCCTTTCTTTTTGTAATCACATACTTACTACAAAAGTATTATCTGATTGTGGGTAGGCTTCCCACCGTGGTAATTTCCTTTACCGGGTTTTCCACGTACAAATCTTGGTGTTATCTTTTGTGGATGGTTGGTAAATGTTCTGTGGTTTATATTTGTGCTTAACTATTATATTTGTTATTTCGATAATAAGGTTTTAATGCTTAAAGTTCTATAATCTGTTAACAACTGATTCACCCCCCATCTCTCAGTTGTTCACTGGTTATCTAAGCTGTCTAATAGGATCGTCCCACCTCCTCTCACAAAAATAAACATTTTGAGATAACAAGTACAAGAGCTCGCCCAACAATTAAACTCAAGGAGACCAAAAAAGAGATATGCTCTTGAGGATATTTGTCCATATCTATTTGATAGGAGCATTGCTTTGACTCCTTTCCCACGCAATTGCGAGACTCCAAAATTTGGCAAATACAAAGGAAAGGGAGATCTAAGTGGCCATGTGAGAGAATTATACTTTGCATGCTTAGAGGTTGCGTATGATGAGACGTACTTAATGTGCCTCTTTCCTCAAAGTCTGGGAGGATCGGCTATGCAATGGTTTTCACGGTTGCTAGGTGGAATCCAGACATTTGAGGACTTAGTACAATTTTTTTTACTCATCATGCACATAAAATAGAACACGATGTCTCCATGGCTGATTTATGCAACACTAAACAAAAGAATGGAGAGTTATTCTCAACATTCTTCCAAAGATGGAGACACCTTTCTAGCAGACATTCCTTCCATATTCCTGAGGAACAATTAGTTGAAATATTCATTTCAAACTTAAATGAAGAGATGGAATTCTACTTGGAAGTCAAATGTTTGGACTCTTTTGCGAAGGTGATAGCCCAAGGATTCAAAATCAAGAAAGCCCCTATCAAGAAGGGACTTGTTAAAATCTACAAGGACATTAAGGATGTTCCTCGACCAACCTACAACAATGACAAACCTAAGTTTTGGTCCAAGAATAAAAACATCATTAACGATGGTATTGTAGATGTAAGGACTGTCACGATCGACCAACTTGTGGTCAAAATAGCCACGCAAGATGATAATCATAATAACAACAACCCCAACCCCAACAAAAACAATCCCAACAACAATATCAACCAAGTTAATCCCTCAAACAATTAGGGAAATCAAGCTCTCAACGCACAACAAGAGGCACATAAGAGCAGATACTCTACCTATAAACCAAATCAAACATATACACCCTTGGGACAATATTTTGAAATGGTATTACGACAACTCATATCTTCCAATCTTATCACGTTGCCTAAAACACCAAACTATGAACCATAAGTTAAACCTTTGTGGTGGAGAGGTAATTAAGATTGTGAATTCCACAAGGGACGAGGACATAAAATGAACTATTATCATCGATTAAAGGACATCTTTCAAGATGTCGTTGATCGGGGTAAGATAGAAGTGGAAGGCCACACTACAAAAATTTCCAATACAGACCACATCATGTTCAATAATCCACTCCCATCATATGAGAAAGGAGGTTCCTCCCATCAAGGTAAGAACCAAGATAGCATGATAAACTATACACGCGCATCGTATGGCTATACTCTTAATAACCTTTATGATGATAATGAACAAGTTGCAACCATTAGAATCAAGTGAAAATATCCCGAATGCAACATTGTTACCCATCGCAGAAAGATCACCTTGCCAAGAGCACCCTCAAGAGCGGCATATGTGCCCTAAGAATATAACCTTGTGGACCAATTGGATAAGACGCCAACACTCATTTCTATACTAGAGCTTTTATGCCTATCACCCTCACACAAAACTATCTTGGACCAAGATCTCCAAGAAGCATCAGTTCTATCCAACCTAAACACAGATCAATTTCAAGCCATAATTGGAATTCTCAAATCATCACCATGCCTCACTTTCGTTGAGAGTGACAATGAATCTGTTCAACAACCACATAGTGCCCCTCTCCACATTGAGGGATTCTTGATTGACAATGGATCTGGTCTTGACATTTGCACCTTAAAATTAATAACAACATTGGGATATGTAGAAGGAGCAATTGATGCTAGAAAGAAGATCATCATCAAGGCCTATGATGATGCAGAACGCTCCTCTAAAGAGTGCGTTACTCTACCAGTAAGGGTAGGACCTGTAGTGAAGGATGTGATTTATCAAGTCCTAGATCTTCCTCTTCCATACAATCTCCTACTGGCCAGACCATGAATTCATGCCATGGAAGCATTACCATCCACCTACCATCAGTGCATCAAATTTCCACATAACGGAGTGGAGATTACTATCCTTGGTGATGCCAATCCATTTGCCTTTTGTAATAACATAAGTCACGATCCGGATATCACAGTGCCCAACAATAGGGAAGCCATCACCTCACCATCATACATCCACCCAACTTCTCTCACCAGTACACCGATCCCTACACCCAAACAGGACAAGCTAATGATGAAAGTAAAAGATGAAGGCCCAGGAGAATATAACATTAGCCAACTTTTCTGTGTTGGCCAACTACCTCTATCACCTAGGACTCATGGCAAACCACAAATTTCACTCTAGTCACCTGTTACAACAAATACCTATACACTGACTTAGTTCACCCCTAGAAGGACCCAAGAGGAGGAGAATATGGAAGAGGATTTGGCCAAATGAATCTACAAGGACCCTATAGACCAAGGTAAACAAAAGGTAAAGATTCCCATCAAGAAGTATGGAAAAGGATTCACCATAATACAAAATATGAGCTATGATGGCCATAGTGCTTTGGGATCCTATAAATAGGTACCACAGGAGCCATTACAACCCTTGTTAAAACCAAGAGATAAAACAAGACTCAGATTTAATCCTAGTCCAGGGGGCTCTTCTAAGCTCAAGATTACAAGAAAATAAAAGCAACAAACTTATAAGCCCATCACTCCAAGGTTAAAGCTCTTATCCATTTCAGACACCCAAGAAGCATCAACAACCCCGTTAGATACAACACCTGTAGCAGTTGTCGACAAACCTATCACACTTGAAGACATCCCTATAATATATACAGTGACAAAATTCTACAAAGTAATTATGAGATGAATTCACATGAATACGAATGGGGTTCTTTAACTTCACATGAATCTGAAGAGGATTCTTTTGATACTTTTGAAGATAAAAGAGCTGACATAGATGCATGGATCAAAACCTTTTGGAATCTAGATACTAAGGATATTTCTAGGAAAGATATGTCACCTCCAAAGCCCGATTATGATGAGGCAATAATAAAATCTCTTGAATTACATGATAACATACCAAATGGGGATCACAAGGTTGGGTTTTCTATTGAACTCAATAACACGACCTATTTTGGAGAAAATGCCAAACTTTTTAGTCACAAAAATATAACAATAAAGCATTGATCTTCTAGTGAAAATCACACCATGGCACTTATAGATCCCAAAAAAGTTAAAAAAAAAGGACGCATCCAACGTTGAAAACCTCTCTGAGGTACCTAGGGATGGAAGGTTTGATATTCTCCCCTTTAGCATAAATCAAGAGAGATCATTTGTTCTCATAGAGGAGACCAAGGAAATCAATCTGGGATCAGAGGAGAACCCTCAAAAAATCCATTTAGTAGCATCCTTAACTCGCATAGATGATCTTAGCTTTGTGGAATTATTCAAGAAGTGGAAAATAAACTTTGCTTGGTCATATGCAGACATGTCCGAACTGGATCCAGATCTAGTAATGAATCACTTGACAGTAGTAGAAGGAGCAAAACTGGTGAAACAAAAGCTTAGGTAAATGCATCCTAAGATCACACACTTAGTGAAAGCTGAACTCAAAAAGTTGTTAGATGTTGGCTTCATAAGACCAATTGACTATGCAGAATGGATATCCAACATCATTCCAGTAGAAAAACCGACTAGGGGCATCTGTATCTATAAAGATTTTAGATATCTAAACAAATCATGTCCTAAAGATGACTTCCCTCTACCCAACATTGATATGATCTTGGACCTAACAACAAGACATGCAGAGCTATCTCTCATGGATGGGTTTTTAGGATACAACCAGATTAAGATTGCCCTAGAAGATCAACACAAAACCGTTTTCACATGCTCATGGGGAACATATTGTTGGAATGTGATGCCATTCGGTCTCAAAAATGCAGGAACCACATATCAAAGGGTAATGACTACCATTTTCCATGACATCATGCATACAGTAATGAAAGACTATGTGCATGATTTACTAGCTAAATCATAAACAAGAGCTGATCACCTTGCAGTGCTGGACAAAATCTTCACCAAACTAGAACAATATAATGTCCGCCTCAATCCAAAAAAGTGTGTCTTTGGAGTGACCTCTGGAAAGCTCCTAGGATACATTATCTAAGATAAAGGTATCGAGGTTGATCCTACAAAAGTAAAGGAAATAATGGAGATGCCACCCCCTAAGAACATCACCCAGTTGAGAACATTGCAAGGGAGGCTACAGTCAATCCGTCGGTTCATTGCATAATTGGCTGATAAATGTCATCCATTCATACATTTTCTACATAAATAATGTCCAATTCAAATGGGATAAGAAATACTAGAAAGTATTCCAGTAGCTTAAGGATTACCTAATTAAACCACCTCTATTAATACCACCAACTCGAGACAGGCCCTTATTATTATACAAATCAGCTATGACTACGTCCTTAGGGGTATTACTAGCACAACATAATGTCGAAGGAAAAGAATGTGCCGTATACTACATCTCTAGGACACTAGTGGGGTATGAACTCAATTATACACCTATTGAATGATCTTGTCTTGCAGTAATTTTGGTAGCAACTAAACTAAGAACTACATGCAGATGCATAAGATAGAACTCATCACCAAGATATAACCACTCAAGTATTTACTCAGTAAAGCAACAGTAATAGGCCGCTTACAAAAGTGGGTTATGATCCTTAGTGAGTTCGACATAGAGTATGTGGACCGTAAAGCTATCAAAGGGAAAGTTATTACAAATCAGTTTGCTGAAATGCCACTTATAAGAGACCATCCTCTCATCTCAAATTTTCTAGATGAGGAGATCTTCACAATCGTTCCAACACAACAATGGAAGCTATATTTTGATGGGTCATACACTAGGCATGGTTCATGAGCTGACATTATTTTTATCACACCTCAAGGTGATAGCATTCTAAAATCATACAGGCTCACATTCCCATGCACAAACAACATAGAAGAATATGAGGCCTTGATCATAGGACTAAAATAATGGCCATACAATGGAACTTGAAGGAACTACAAGTATATTGCAATTCCCAACTGGTCATTCGATAGGCTACTGATGTTTACCAAACTAAGGATAATAAGCTCATTCCTTACAAGAAAATGGTTGATAGTTTCAAAGAATTATTCACAACTATCACCTTTAATTAGATTCCTCGAGAGCATAACACAAATGCAGATGCAATGGCTATAATAACCTCTCTTCTCGATCTTCCACAAAACTCAAAATGCAATGAGTTCTTAGTTGAACATATTTGGATCCCCACTTATGATATCCCAGAATCTGAGATGGCATGTCAACTCATTGTTCCCACTTCCTTATGGTATGGTGAGTTTTACGCTTGCCTACATGATCAAATCCTTCCACCAAACCAATCAAACAATCAACAAAAAACCTTCATACGCCAATCTGCCCGATACATAATCATTGTCAAAACCCTATACCGACGAGGTCTTGATGGTACTCTCATTTGATGTTTAGAGGAAAGTGAGGTGATCAAAGTTTAGAAGAAGTACATGAAGGTATTTGTGGGGCCCACTCAAGCGGCCCTTCATTGGCTAAGAGACTTATAAGAATAGGATACTATTAGCCCTCCATGGAAAAAGACTCCTATTACTTTTTCTAAAAATGCAAGAAGTTCGAAGTAAACAGAGATTTGATACATGCACCTACACATGAACTGAAACCCATCGCAACACCATATCCTTTTTATCAGTGGGGATTTGATCTTGTGGGTAATATCCATCCATCTTCATCCATTGGTCATAAATTCATCATTGTGACCACTGAGTACTTCACAAAGTGGATCAAAGCCATTCTACTCACCCAAGTCATCGACAATCAGATCACCTCATTCATCCTAAATTACATCATCTGCCAGTATGGTGTACCCATGTCCATCAACATAGATAATGGGCTTACCTTAAAAAATCAGGATGTCCAAGAACTTTGTGAGAAGTTTCATATCCAACATTGTTTATCGACCCCATATTACCCACAAAGCAATGGTCTAGCAGAAGCCTTAAACAAGAACATATTGAGGATCTTAAAGACGACAGTCAATGATGCCATTTGTGATTGGCACAATAGTATTAATCCCACACTATGGGTATATCAAACTAGCATTTAGACCCCTACAGACGCAACCCCATACTAACTTTTTTATGGAGTAGAAACAATCTTTCCTATTGAGGTTGAATTACCATCCCTACGGGTCTCCTTGCACAATCTGATTGATGATGAAGCATACTGCATCTCCCATCTTCATGACTTGGAACTGCTTGATGAGAAGCAAAAAGCTATCTACAATCACCTTAAGGCATACCCATAATGCATGAGAAGAAGCTATAATCTTAGGGTCAGACCTCACACATTTGAGGTAGGAGATCTTGTTCTCAGAGAGAATCCTTGTAATCAACAAAACAAAGAACACCAGGGCAAATTTGAATCCAATTGGCTAGGCCCATATGTCATCACCACCGTCTTCAACTATGGGGTATATCATTTAGAAAATTCATAAGGGAAACCACTGGTAGATCCAATCAATAGCATGCATCTCAAAAAGTTCCATACATAAGCTGTGCAGAGCATCAGGCTCATAACAATCTAAAAAAAAAGACCAAAAACATTTAGAAAAGGTCCTGAAAAAAAGCAAGAAAATAGTAAAGAAAAATCATTCATCCAAAAGGTGAAAACTGTTGGCATGATTGGCATAAATAGATGAGGTGATGCAGTTAAAGACTAATGACTACACCGGTAGAAGATAGAAGACTATTTGTGATGAAGAGATTGAGATTTTGTGACTAGATGACTTGATCAGTTATTTCTATTGTCATTTATGGCAACTGATGTTAAATGATGTTAACTGATGTTTCTTGATGTTTGGTTTGTCATCTAAGTGATTCAGTCTACTAGAGACAGGGTTTACCGACAATTTACAAGAGTCTGCCAAATAGGACTTTAACTGGTATATGTAGAGATGTTTTACTTGAAGAAGATGATTGGTGATTTGCGGTTTGGAATATAAGCTTTTATCATGGTAATGAGTATCTAACCGAAATTGCATCTTGTGATGACTATCGGAAGGCATTTTTCTAATTTCTGATGAAGTTTTGTCAGGGTTTAAAAAGGGTTTTAGAACCGGAGAAGAAATCATAAAATCGGTAATGATTTTTGGTATGGTGGTGATCGATAACAAGTTCACGTATTGATGATAACATGACACAAACTGCGTGAAATGTTTGAAAGATGTTTTGGCATGTTTGGAGAGCGAATTTCTTGGGAATGTGCAAAGTGCTTAGCAGAGTGAGCTAAGGGTTTGACTTTGTACCAGATCAACTTTTCGTGATGACTTATGATCATTCAATGACTGATATTGATTTGAAATTGATTGTAATGATCCACATGATGATCTGTAATGAGTTGTAAAGATCTGTGATGACCTATGATGTAATTTAGGGTTTAGTGGCCGACCTAATGGAAAGCATTATTAATGTTGGCTTAGTTGATGTTTATTATGTCAGTGATCTTAGAGAAGAGTGTGAAGCCGTACTAGAGAAGAGTGAGATCTTCCTGAGAGTTGCAGATAGTGAAGCATAACTGGATCTGATTTAGCAAGTTGAGAAGTGCAAGTAACAGATCAAATTTTTACTATTGCTCTCTAACAATTACAATAAATTAAATCCCTTAACCGGGTAGGTCCTGACATGCCTTAATCTTGTAAATCCCCTAATAGGGTAGCTCTCATAAAGAGTGGTAAATCCTCTCACGAGGTTGATCCTAATAGGTCATTAAGCTCCTAACCGAGCTGCACGTCCAAATCCCTTAACTGGGTAACTCCTAATAGGGTCTTCTCCTAATAGGGCATATTGTAAGCTCCTAACAAGGCTAAGATCCTAACAAGGCGTACTTCAAAAGAGTACAAATATTTGTGGGTACTAACTCCCACAGTGTTTTTTCCCCTATTTGGGTTTCCATGTCAAAAATATGGTGTTCATGCGTGGAGTGATTTTCATGTGATGTTATTGATTATCTTTAGTTTATTCATTATTTCTGAATACATAAGTTATAGCAGTTTATCAGAGATTACCAATATTGTTTAATGAATTGGCATATGTGGTAAATTAAGTTAGGTTTGTTTTAAGTTTGATTTGGGTTTCAAGTTTTAAATTGGTATTAATACTAATTCACCCCCCTCTTAGTATTAATTGGATCCTCATAGGATTAACAATTGGTATCAGAGCTTTGGTCCTCTGTGTAGAAAGCCTAACTGCTTGAGGGAAAGATTCTAAGGAAGTCAAGATGATGAAGAAAGAGGGTCCCAAGTTCAACAAGGATAACTACAAGATCTGGAAAGATAGAATGAAAATATATATCAAAGG
Source organism: Cryptomeria japonica (assembly GCF_030272615.1). Classification (NCBI taxonomy): domain Eukaryota; kingdom Viridiplantae; phylum Streptophyta; class Pinopsida; order Cupressales; family Cupressaceae; genus Cryptomeria; species Cryptomeria japonica. Next base: position 641,849,892 of record NC_081414.1, read on the forward strand.
TCTTGGTGCACAATATTGGAAGCAAGTTGAAACAAAATATGTTGCTCCTACTACTACTCCCTTGACACCAGATGAACTCAAAGAGAAACAAGATAACACACAAGCCTTAGAAGCTGTTGTTAGTACCTTATCTGATTCAAAATATATTGATGTTCAAGGATTGGAAACTGTAGGTGAGGTTTGGGAAAAGTTAGATATAATCTATGGAGGAGATGAGAATGTACAAAGAGCCAAAGAGGAAATCTTGAGAGGAAAGTTTGATGATATGAGAATGCTTGAAGGAGAAAATATTACACAGTATGGTGAGAGAATCAAAGAAGTTGTTAGTGGCATAAAGAGTGCTGGAGGTAAAATGGATGATGATGCAATAGTAAGTAAAATTCTTAGAACTCTTCCACCTCAGTATGCTATAAGAGTATCTGCAATCCAAGAAATTAGATCTATTTCAAAGGATAAGGTAACTGTTGATTCATTGATTGGTAAGCTTACAACTTTTGAGTTAAATAGTTTTAACAATAGTGTGACAAAATCTACTGAATTTGCATTTAAAGCTTCTGTTACCAGTTCATCCACTAGAAAAGGAAAAGATATATGTCAAAATCATGAGTGCAGGTCAAGTCATGGAAGTAACCTGGGAAATGAAGACAATGAAGATCAGGTGATGGAACTTGAGGCACTGTTAGCAAAAATATTTCTAAGAGGCACTGGTAAGTATAAAGGAAAGATACTTTTGAAGTGTTTCTCTTGTAGTAAAATTGGACATATTTTGCTTCTAACTTCCCTAACACTGATAAGAAAGAGAAGTTTAGGAGATTCAAAGGAAAGGGCAAGAAACATTGTCATGTTACAATAGATGAAGGTGTGACTGATGAGGAGTCTGAAGATGAAGATGACAATGAGGAAATTGTGTTTGTAGCCATGAAGGAGGAACTGACAGATGAAAAGGCACTGGTATCTCATATGGAGAATAGTGATGAATGGATTATAGACAATGGCTACTCACACCACATGACTGGAGATAAAAGTAAATTCATAACCCTTGATGAATTTTATGGTGGTGTCGTTAGATTTGGAAATAACTCTCCCTGCATGGTGAAAGGTAAAGGTTTAATTTCTCTAAATGGGAAAAGTAATGCTGATGATGTGTTTTGGGTTGATGGTCTAAAGCATAATATTTTCAGTGTTGGTCAGCTCAATGATAAAGGTTATTTTCTTGAGTTTAAAAGTGGAGTCTGCAAAATTCTTGGAGGTAATGGTGAATTGATTGCTATCGGGAAGCAAACTAGAGGTAACTTATTCCATTTGAATAGTAATATTAATAATTATTGGGTTGCAAGAATGGAAGACAATTGGTTGTGGCATAAAAGATGTTGTCATGTTAATTTTGATAATCTGGTTAAGATAAGCAAGTCAAGTTTTGTAAGAGGATTACTTGTTAAACCGGATAATGTGATATGCAAAGATTGTCAAATTGGTAAGATGACCTCTATTTCTTTAAAGAGAAAGAATTGTACTTTTGAGAATATTTTAGATTTGGTACATACTGATCTTTGTGGCCCTATGAGAACAAAGAGTTATTACGGTAATAGCTATTTCATGATTTTCTTCGATGACTATTCTAAAATTATGTGGGTGGCATTTTTGAAGGAGAAATCAGAAGCATTTAGTAAATTTAAATCATTTAAAGCTCTGGTTGAGAATGAAACTAGTAAGAACTTGAAGTGTTTAAGATCAAACTAGGGAGGAGAATTCACATATGATGATTTTTTTAAGTATTGTGATGAACAGGGTATCAAGAGACAAATGCCATCTTTGAGGACACCACAACAGAATGACATAATAGAAAGGATGAACATAACAATAGTTGAAGCTGCAAGAACCATGCTATTATAGGGCAATGTATCTAAAATGTTTTGGAGAGAAGCAGTTAGTACTGATGTATACACTTTAAACTAGGTACTAGAAAAAGAGGCAATAATAAAACACCTTATGAGCTATGGTATGGAAAACTCCTTGTGTAAGTTATTTCAAATTTTTTGGGAGCCAATGTTTTATTAAGAAAGATAATTACACTAAGAAATTTGATGCAAAATCTGATGAGGGAATCTTTCTTGGTTACTCTACTAAGAGCAGGGCATATAAATGTTACAAAAAGAAAACTAAGAAGATTATTGAAAGTGCTAATGTGAAGGTAGATGATCTCTCTGGAAAGGCAAAAAGTACCAACAGATCTGAGTTTGAAAAAGATGATGAGAAACTTGTGATTATAGAATTGGAAGCACAAAATATTGAAGAACCGACAAATGGAGAATTAGGTGCTCAACTGGTAAGTGATGGCAATGATGAAGAAAATGAACAAGAAGCAAAAGATGCAGAACTAGTACCAGTATTTCCTAGGTATGTTAGATTAAACCATTCACATGAGCAGATAATTGGTGATAATAATGCTGGTGTGCAAACAAGGAGGAAAATAAGAGAAAACTCATGTTTGATATCTACAATTGAACCCCAAATAGTAAAGGAAACACTAAAAGATGGTGATTGGGTTAATGCAATGAATGAAGAATTAGATCAAATTGAGAAGAATCAGACATGGTCACTTGCTTCTAGACTGGAGGATAAGAATGTAATTGGAACAAAATGGGTCTCTAGGAATAAGTTGGATGAAGAAGGAAAAATTGTAAGAAACACGGAGAGGTTAGTCTGCAAAGGGTATACACAAGAAGAAGTTGAATATTATGGAGAGACCTTTGCACCTGTTGCTAGATTAGGAGTGAGAATGCTGCTAGAATTTGATGCATATAAGGGATTCAAAGTTTATTAAATGGATGTCAAATCAGCCTTTCTGAATGGTATTCTAGAAGAAGAAGTCTACATCGAACAACCAAATAGATTTTCTCTATTTGATGATAAAGACATGGTATGTAAATTGCATAAAACACTATATGGTCTAAAGCAGGCACCAAGAGCATGGTATGAGAGATTACATGCACATCTGATCAAAATTGGATTCTAATGTACTAGTGAGGACATCAACATTTATTTGAAGAATGATGGAGACAAGATGCTGATAGCAGAAATGTTTGTAGATGACATAATTTTTGGTGGAAATGATGATATGTGTATGGATTTTGTTGATATAATGAAAAAAGAATTTTAAATGTCTCTAATCGCTGAAATAAAGTTCTTTATTGGGTTACAGGTCCAGTAACTGGACGGTGGTATCTTTATTTGTCAGAGCAAGTATGCCAAAGAGGTGTTGAAGACATTTGGCATGGAAGACTGCAAACCGGTAGGAACACTGATGGTGACAAGTTGCAAGTTGTCCAAACAAGCCGATTCTCTTATTGTTTGTGAAAAAGAGTACATATCTATGATTGGTAAGTTGCACTATGTTGTTCATAGTAGGCCAAACATTTCTCATGTTGTTGGATTAGTTGCCAGATTTCAGAAATAGCTTAAGGAGACACATTTGGTGGTAGTGAAGAGAATTTTTTGATATCTCAAAGGCATAGTAGACAATGATTTATTGCATCCTTATAAAGGATATTTTGATTTGTATGTCTTTATTGATGCAGATTGGACAGGTAATGTGGATGACCGGAAAAGTACAATAGGTGGAGCCTTTCTTCTTGGTGGAAGATTAGTGGCATGGACGAGTAAGAAACAAACATGTGTTTCTCAATCTACAGCCAAAGAAGAGTATGTTGCTGCATCCATGAATTGCACACAAACAATATGGATGAGACATGTGCTAGAAGCATTCAAAATAGTTATGTTTGAACCTGTGACTATCTATTGTAATAATACAAGTGCAATAAATATTTCTAAGAATCCTGTACTTCATGATAGAACCAAGCACATTGAATTGAAGTATCATTTTCTAAGGGAAAGAGTTCAAGAAAAATAGATCAAGATGGAATATGTAAAAAGTAAAGATTAGATAGCTGATATCTTTACTAAGCCCTTATCGAAGACTACCTTTGAGTTTCTTAGAGGTAAACTAGGGGTTAGACCCCTACACCGGAAGAAATAGAATGATGGAGATGGATCAATCCTGTGGATTTAATGTTTATTCTTCACTAAGGATTGATGAGGTGCAAGCTACTTCATAGTGGGAGCAACTCACATATAAAGTTCTGATTTAATGATCTGATATAATGATTGGATATAATGTTCTGATTTGGTTAGCATAGATGATGATGACAGAAGATCGTTGATGCACACACACCTTTGGAATTGCTGTCAAAGGGGGAGAAGAACAAGATCAGATCTGGGAGAAGAACATGATCAGATTTGGGAGAAGAAGAAGATTAGATTTGAGAGAAGAAAAGGATAAAAAAAGTTAGAGAAGTATTGGTTTAGGGGGAGAAGACAAAAAACGAGACCGACAGATGATATGATACCAACAACAAGTAGAAGTGATCGTGTAACCATGATGGTGTTGCAATGTGATTGGTGTTGCCATCAATGCCAAATTGGGAGATTGTTGACATGATTGGCATAATGGATACAGACGAGGTGATGCAGTTAAAGACTGATGACTACACTAGTAGAGGATAGAAGACTATTTGTGATGAAGAGATTGGGATTTTGTGATTAGATGACTTGATCAGTTATTTGTGTTGTGATTGATGACAACTGCTGTTAAATGAATTTTTGCTGATGTTTTGTTTTTCATCTAAGTAATTTAGTCTACCGGAGACAGGGTTTACCGACAATTTACAAGAGTATGTGAAATAGGACTTTAACCGATATATGCAGAGATGTTTTACTTAAAGCAGATGATTGGTGATTTACGGTTTGGAATATAATCTTTTGTCATGGTAATGAGTATCTGACCAGAACCTCATCTTGATGACTATCAGAAGGCATGTTTCTAATTTTTGATGAAGTTTTGCCAGAGTTTAAAAAGGGTTTTAGAATTGGTGAAGAAATCATAAAACTGGTAAGATTTTTGGTATGGCGGTGATTGACAACAAGTTCACGTGTTGATGATAATGCGGTACACACTGCGTGAAATGTTTGAAAGATGTTTTGGCACATTTGGAGAGCAAATTTCTTGGGAGTGTGCAAAGTGGTTAGCAGAGTGAGCTAAGGGTTTGACTCTGTACCTTATTGACTTGCCATGATGACTTATGATCAGTCAATGACTGATATTGATTGTAATGATCCACATGATGATGTATAATGAGTTGTAAAGATTCATGAAGATCTATGATGTAATTTAGGGTTTAGTCGCCGACCTAGTGGAAAGCATTATTTATGTTGTCTTAGTTGATGTTTATTGTGTCAGTGATCTTAGAGAAGAGTTTGAAGCCATACTAGAGAAGAGTGAGATCTTCTTGAGAGTTGTAGATAGTGAAGCATAACTGGATCTGATTTAGCAAGTTGAGAAGTGCAAGTAACATATCACCTTTTCACTGTTGTTCTCTAACAATTACAACAGATTAAATCCCTTAATCAGGTAGGTGCTGACATGCCTTAATCTTGTAAATCCCCTAATAGGGTAGTTGTAAAAAAGAGTGGTAAATCCTCTCACAAGGATCCTAATAGGTCATTATCTTCTAATCAGGCTGCACATCCAAATCCATTAACCAGGTGACTCTTAATAGGGTCCACTCCTAACGGGGCGTATTGTAAGCTCCTAATAGGGCGCACTTCAAAAGAGTACAAATCTTTGTGGGTACTAACTCCCACTGTGGTTTTTTCCCTATTTGGGTTTCCACGTCAAAAATATGGTATTCATGTGTGGAATGATTTTCATGTGATGTTATTGATTATCTTTAGTTTATTCATTATTTCTGAATACACTCGTTATAGCAGTTTATCAGAGATTACCGGTACTATTTAATGAATTAGCATATGTTGTAAATGAAGTAAGATTTGTTGTAAGTTTGATTTAGGTTTAAATTTTTAAATTGGTATTAATACTGATTCACCCCTCCTCTTAGTATTAACTGGATCCTCACAGGATTAACAAAAATCACTTCGGTGGTGCCTTGGATGAGTATGGTGGTGAAAGCCACTTGTGTATAGTGACTTGAAAATCACTGCTCGAGATCATGCTAGGAGAGATGACATCCCTTGTTGGCAATATAAAGAAATTGATTATGTGTTTGATTGATGTTTTGTCATTGATGTCAACACTAGATGTTATGGTTGGTTACCGACAGACAGATTTTGGTTACCGGTAGAAGAACTAGTGTTACCGATAGAAGGGACTATCAGTTGGATACTATCGACATGTTTGGATCAATGGAATATGTTTGGTTTGATGTTTCTGGAGTATGTTTTGATTAGTTGGTATTGAATTGATGATCAGATGCTATCATACACTCTAGTAAGCCTATATCGGTAAGGGTTTAAGATTTTAACGACATAGCTTTTACTGAGAATCTTTGACAGGATGCATAAGTGGTGTTGGTGAAGCTTCTAGATGGAATTCAGGATGCAGGACATGATCCTTGATCGTGCCTCAACTGATTGGAGACATCACTTTGGTGTGGTGAATCTATTTAGGTCCAATACCTATCTAGGTTATGGACCGGTATCATGTTACATGTTCTCTACACATTACCAGGATGATTTATGGATTGGTTAATGTTGTTTTGGTCTAAAGCCGACATGACATATTATTGTACTATGGCTATATGTAATGATCTAATTGTAATATCTTTTAGGTGGCCGACCTAATTGGTTTAGGCCTTAGGGTTTTTATAAATTGATGTAAGATATTATTGTAGATTATGTCGTGGTTGTGGAATGAAATATCATATACGAAGGAGATTTTGTCGATCAATAGGTGATCGAATTGGGTTTATGTAAGAGGTCAAAGGCCTCTAGTATTGAGCTTAACCGAGAGTGTAATTAGGCATGGTAGATGCTATCACAGGAAGTTCATTCTTCTGGATTGTTGTCCAATTATCTTGAGGTGGATATAACCTCTCTGTAATCAGCGAGACTCATTTGTAACGAGCAATATGCTCTAGGCAGTTTGCCTTCTTGCATGTGCAAGCCCCTTATTGTATTACATACTTTTTGTAGAAGTATCATCTGACTGTGGGTAGACTTCCCACCGTGGTTTTTCCCTTTACCAAGTTTTCCATGTACAAATCATGGTGTTATGTGGCATGGTTGCATTGTGTTAATTCTCTATTTCATTCTTAAGTTTTATTGCTTACCAGTATCTGTTTCTGCTATTCCAATATTCAATGTTTATGTGCTTCAGTTAAATGTTATAAAGTGGTTTGATTAATATAATCTATTGACAACTGATTCATCCCCCCTCTCAGTTGTCCACCGGTTATTCTAACAATTCGTATCAGAGATTTGGGCCTCTTTTGCAGAAGCTTAACCACTTGAGGTAGATCCTATGGCAACTAATACTTGAAATCCACTGGCAACTATTTTCATAAGAGAAATCCCTAAGCTTGATGGAACAAACTATGGGATATGAAAAATCTGAATGGAGACTCATCTTAGATGTCTTGGCAAGGGTATTTGGGAGATCACTAAGAAAGGATATACACCTTATGATCCGACATCTGGCAATCCTTCTCCTGCAGACTTGGACAAAAATATTGAAAATGATTGCAGAGCAAGAGAAGCCCTCCTGTGTGCACTCACTGATCAACAAATCATGGGATTGACTGATAAATCATCTGTAAAGGTTATGTGGGATAAATTGAAAACTCTAAATGAAGGTGATCCTACTGTCAAAATTGCTAAACTTGATGGTTATCAAGTAAGATATTAGAACTTGAAGATGGAAGATAATGAAAGAATTACTACATTTATGGAAAGAGTAAATGAGATTGTCATGAGAATTAAATGTTGTGGAGGATCTCTGAGTGAAGATGAAATAGTTTCTAAAGTCTTGAGAGCCCTACCACCGGCTTATAAGATGAAGGCTACTGCAATTAATGAATTGAGAACAATGACAAGCACTTCAGTTAATAGAGACATTCTGATTGGGAAATTATCTTCTTTTGAGCTTGAAGAATTTGGACCCTTCGGAGCTACAAAGTCTAAACCTACTTTTCATGCATCATCATCTACTGGCAAAAGTGATTGGAAAGCCCTATATGCAAAAGAATTGGAAGATATGAGGAAAGAGGACAAAGAATTAGAGAAAATTGAAGCCTTATTTGCTAGAAGAGTACCTAAAGGACCAACAAGAAGTAAGTATGAAAGAAAAACACCTTTTAAATGCTTTGCATGTAATAAGATTGGTCATTTTGCATCTAGATGTCTTGAAAGGAATGCAAGATTTGAAGAAAGAGTTAAGAAATAATTTAAGCCTAATCAGAAAAAATATAGATTCAAGAAAAACAAACTTTGCTACATAGGGGATGAGGAAGGAGTAAGTGATGACTCAGAGGATGAATCGACATGCAACTCTGCTAGTGGATCAGACAATGGAAAGGAATGGGTATTCAATGCTTTAAAGGAAGATGAACTTGAACCAGCTATTAAAAATGAAGAAAAGGCCTTGGCAGAAAAAGTTGAAGACAAGGATGAATGGGTAATTGATAGTGGATGCTCACACCATATGACTGGAGATAAAAGAAATTTTTTGTCCCTACAAGAATACAATGGTGGTCAAGTCAGATTTGGGGATGACAAAGCATGTATGATCAAAGGTAAAGGTATTATTTCTCTAGATGGCAAGCATAATACTGATAATGTCTATTATGTAGAAGGTTTAAAGCATAATCTTTTAAGTGTTGGTCAATTGGTGGATTAGGGATTCCAACTTTAGTTCAAAGATAGAAAATGCAAAATCATTAACAAAACTAGTTTGGAGATTGCAACCGGTACTCAAACTGGAGGTAATATATTTCACTTGAACACTAGTAATAAGACATGTTTGATTGCTCATATTGATGAGAGTTGGTTATGGCATAAGAGGTTGTTTCATGATAATTTTGATTGTATTGTTAAGATCAGTTCAACAAAGGCAGTTAGAGATATACCTAAGATTATAAAGACTCATAATCTGATATGTAATGCCAATTAGGAAAGGAAGTTAGAACTTATTTTAAGAGCATACATGATAAATCAAATGATGTGCTTGATTTGATTCATATTGACTTATGTGGTCCAACAAGGACCAGAAGCTTTCAAGGTGATAGGTACTTCATGCTAATAATTGATGATTATTCTAGAATGATGTGGGTGACTTTTCTAAGGGAGAAGTCTGAAGCTTTAGAGAAATTCAAGATCTTCAAAGCAAAGGTGGAAACAAAAACTAGATTGAAAATAAAATGTCTAAGATCAGATCAAGGTGGTTAATTCACATCTCATGAATTTAACAGTTTTTGTGAGACAAATGGAATTAGGAGACAATTATCTGCACCCCAGACTCCTCAACAAAATGGAGTAGTGGAAAGGAAGAATAGAACCATTTTGCATGCAACAAGGACCATGATGATGGAAGCCAAATTTCCTCACATCTACTAGAGAGAAGCAATGAGTACAATAGTCTACACTTTCAACAAAGTTCATATCAAAGGTGAAACCTGTAAGACTCCTTATGAATTATGGTTTGGACATACACCTACTGTTAAATATTTTAGAATTTTTGGAAGTAAATGTTATATCAAAAGGGATTATTCAATTGGGAAGTTTGATCCTAGATGTGATGAAGGGATATTTCTTGGATATTCAATTCATAGCAAATCATATAGATGTTATAACAAAAGATTGCAGAAAATTGTGGAGAGCGCAAATGTGAAAGTGGATGAGCAATACAAAGATCAATCTATATCATATGACAGAGAACCAATAGTGGAAATGATCATAACTGAACCGATAATGCCTCAACTGGTACAAGACACTGAGACACATCAGTACAATCAAAAAATTCAACTGTGACTGATGATCAGAATAGTGAACCTGATGTTTAGAAGACACCAAGATATGTAAGGTTAAATCATTCTAAAGATCAAATCATTGGAGATAGGAACAAGGGAGTTATGACAAGAAGAAGACTGACAAATGAAGAGGTATGTCTTATTTCTCAAATTAAACCGAATTTTTTTATTGAAGCTTGTAAAGATAAACATTGGTTAAAGGCTATGGAAGATGAATTAGATCAGATAGAGAAGAATAAGACTTGGACTTTAGTTCCCCGACCTAAAAATAAGAATGATATTGGAACAAAGTGGGTTTTTAGAAATAAACTAAATGAGTATGGTCAAGTTGTAAGAAACAAGGCTAGACTAGTTTGTAAAGGATATTCTCAAATGGAAGGAATTGATTACGGTGAGACATTTGTACTAGTAACTAGAATTGAAGCCGTTAGAGTATTTCTTGCCTATGCAGCATACAAGAACTATAAGGTCTATCAAATGGATGTTAAATGTGCATTTTTGAATGGTGAAATTGAGGAAGAAGTATACACTGAGCAACCTGATGGATTTTCACTGACAAATGAAAAAGATATGGTTTGCAGGTTAAGGAAAGCATTATATGGATTGAAACAAGCTCCTAGAGATTGGTATGCAAGGTTGGATAAATATCTTTTGAAGCTTGGTTTTACTAAAGGAAATGTTGACAGTAATTTATATTACAAGATCACTGATGATGATATTCTGATTATTGAATTATTTGTTGATGATATCATTTTCTGAGGTGAAGATAAATTGTGCATGGAATTCTCTAATAATATGAAGAATGAATTTGAAATGTCTATGATTGGTGAGATGAGATTTTTCTTAGGTTTGCAGATTATTCAAACTGAGAAAGGCATTTTTATATGTCAAACTAAGTATCTAAGGGAATTATTGAAGAAGTTTGGTATGGATAATTCCAAACCGGTAAGTACTCCTATGGTGACAAGTGAGAAATTATCTATCAAAGACACATCTGCATCGGTAAATTTGACAAGGTACAAGTCTACGATTGGTGGCTTGTTATATCTAACTCAGACTAGACCAGATATTATGAATGCAATAAGTATTGTTTCAAGATATCAAAGTAATCCTAAATAAAATCATGAATGTGCAGTAAAGAGGATATTCCGGTACTTGCAAGGAACAACAAAATATGGCTTATGGTACTCTAGAGATGATAACTTCATTTTACGTGCATATACAAATTTAGATTGGGCAGGAGATACTGATGACAAGAAGAGAACTTCTAGTGGAGCTCTCTTTCTTGGAAATAAATTGGTTTCATGGATCAACAAAAAACAGTCATGCATTTCTTTATCTACTGCAGAAGTTGAATATGTTGCAACAACAACTAATTGCACTCAAGTCTTGTGGATGAAGCAAATATTGAAGGATATCAAGGTAAATTGCAGTGAATCGGTAGTTATCTATTGTGATAAATTTGCAGCTATTGACATATCGAAGAATTTGGTATTTGACTCTAAGACTAAGCACATTTCAATAAAATATAACTTTCTGAAGGAAAAGGTGGAAGAAAAGGAAGTCAAGTTTGTTTATGCAAACACTAAAGAGAAGATTGTAGATATATTCACTAAACCGCTGTCTAAGGAATCATTTGAATACTTGAGAGATAGGTTAGGCGTATCTACCCCTATGGAAGAAACTTAACTGATGGAGCAGAGCATCAACCCGGTATGCATCATCAACTTTATCCTTTGCTATCCTTTGCTCCGAATTTATGTAGCAGTGCTATTATTCAGGGGGAGTAGTCAGCTTTGAGATTCATAGGATTTTGATATCTATGTAATATCTTTGGCATTGATGTCAAAGGGGGAGAGATATATGTGCAAAATAATGTCATGTCATATGGGAGAGAGATTCAGATCAGTTTCAGATTGGACTGCACTCCTTAGGGGGAGTTGCTGGGATTTTTTCAGTTTTTTATTGCTATATCTTCTTTGAGAAATGTTTGACATTTCTTGGCATTTTGATGTTTTCTTTTTCACATCTAGTGTTGCCATCAATGCAAAAGGGGGAGATTGTTGGCAATATGAACGAATTGATTATGTATTGCATTGATGTTTTGTCATTGATGTCAACACTAGCTGTTATGGTTGGTTACCGATAGACAAATTTTGGTTATTGGTAGAAGAACTAGTGTTACCGACAAAAGGGACTATCAGTTGGATACTATCGACATGTTTGGATCAATGGAATATGTTTAGTTTGATGTTTCTAGAGTATGTTTTGATCATTTGGTATTGACTTGATGATCGAATGCTATCATACACTCTAGTAAGCCTATAGCGGTAAAGGTTTAAGGTTTTACCGGTAGAGATTTTACTGAGAATCTTTGACAAGATGCATAAGTTGTGTTGGTGCAGCTTCTAGATAGAATTTAGGGTGCAGGAGGTGATCCTTAATCGCGCCTCGACTGATTGGAGACATCCCTTTGGTGTGGTGAATCTATTTAGGTTTGGTACCTATCTAGGTTATGGACCGGTACATGTTCTCTACACATTACTAGGATGATTTATGGATTGGTTAATGTTGTTTTGGTCTAAAGTCGACATGGCATACCATTGTAATATGGATTTATGTAATTATTTTATTGTAATTGTAGACACCTAAAATTGTCCTGTCTAATTAATTAAATATTTTTATTTATTTAATTATTTAAGCCTATTTCTTCTATTAATTAAATGAATATTTATTTATTTAATTAATTCATTTATCCTTTTCTAGTCTTATTTCTCATTTAAATAAATACTTTTATTTATTTAAATTGTCCTTTTCCTAAATTAAATAAATACTTTTATTTATTTAATTGATCTCACTTCCTCTATTAATTAAATGAATCTTTATTTGTTTAATTGATTCATTAGCCGTTTCTACCCATGACACATGTCATTCATCTCTTAATTCCTACACTACCTACCCTCTCATTATTTTCTTATTTTCTCTACCTACCCTCTAATCCTAGCCGATCATTTATATTTTACACCTCTTAATCTTATCCCTCCATTTCCTACAGTGTCTTCAATATAAGAGGATGCTTCTCTCGTTATCAATCCTCCTGGACTAGCATTCAAACTTTCATATGCGATCGAGCCTACTTGCAACCACATTTTTGTTCTTTGTTGAGCTCTTGTGCACACATAAAATCTGAGAGCAAATATATCAAGCAAGATCAATGGAGATACGAAGAATGGAGATTCAAACCCTATTGGACATGTGATGGTATAATTTTTTATGATTTTGTTGATTTGCATTTGTCTTAGGTAATCTTCATATGTTATGGTGGATCTTTGTTGTTGTTAGGCCAGGGTTTCGTGGTTGAATCTATTTAGTCTTTCAATATTGTTGTTTCCATTTTTACTATAAATATTTTGGCATGCCCGGTGGCTCTCTTGTCCTTTTGCACTTAACATCTTGGTTGTAGATTTTATGCTTTTGAAGCTATAGATTTGACATTTCTGACAATATTTTGACATTTTCACGTCTGCGCATTCTGAAACCACGTTTTTGATTTTCTATTGCATATGTGACCCCTGGAATCGCGTCTGCGTCCTTGACATTATTTTACATTTTTTAGATTGTAGAGCCACAACTGTGTTCCCGAATCGCGTTTGTGAACCTCTTAACTATGTTTGTGTTGTAGATTCACGTCTGTGTTTCTGAAACGCATCTATGAGGGTTGAAGACACGCCTGTGTCTCATAACTGCATTTGCGTAAGATCTAATCATGTCTGTGCTCTTGATTTTGCAATTTTGATTTTTGTTCCAGTTTTTAGGGCTTTATTTCATCATTTTGATTTCAGATCTAGTTTATTCGAGCTAACATCTTGTGATCTAGCTAGCAAATTGGTGTAGGTTGTCCTTGAAGCAATACGTCTTGTCGAAGGCCCCTTTTTAACAAAGTCTTTTGGACCTAAAATTTACCTAACTCGTGTGCTTGCAGGAGGGGTATTATTGTAAAACTACTAAAAAATCTTTGTTGCAAAATTTTGGCAAGGGTTTTGATCTTTATTGTGTGCCTTGTTTTCATATATTACCGAAAACTTCAATTGGTGCACTATAATTGAACCTCTATCTTTTGTGTCTTGAGCAATAGACTCTTTTTGTTTAATCTCTAGAGGGTCTGTCTCCCCATGTGGTTATTAGGACTACTAGTGAGGAGAGAACGACCCAAGTGGTAGCAAGGAAAACCTACCTCTTTTGAATCACTATAAATAACTGTATCCATGGTGAAAACCATGGGTAACGTATGTTGATTAGTTTAAACCGACACTATCTCTCCCCATAAACTCGTTTGATCAAATTTATTTGATCAATAGTAGGGCGTAACCCCTACCACATGAGAGCCTTCTATATTTACAGAGCTGAAAGTACTGCATGTATGGCCACACGAGCGAATGACCTTACTAGCACTTTTTGTTTTAGAAAGCCAAAATCCTTCTAGTTGTTGGGGCAAGAGGTCGGACCTCTAGAGTGGCCCACATACATACAATTCTTAGTAGAGATACAAAGTTCACCATAGGGAGTTTTCATGGGGACTGGTGCTTGGCTGCCCCAGAGAAGTGAGTGCCAAGGGTGGAGCGAGTGGGGTCAAGCATCTAAGTATCTGCTTTGAAGAAATGTAGCCTCAAGGGAAACCCCATGTGGGCTCAACAACTATTATCCTAACCAACCATAAGAATTATGCTTGTCTTCTTTTAAACATTCAAACATTCAAGATCAAACATCAAAACATTGTGTCTTTTGTGTCTTCAAGTGTATGCAAAACATTTTTTACATCAAACAACACACTTTATTTTGAGTCATTTTGAGTCTAAACACTTGCAAACATTGAGTCCTCATCAACATTGTGTCCTCTTGTCATGAAAAATAGTCAAAAAATTTAGATTTGGTCACAACAAACAACTTTACAAATTGAAAAAATTGCACTTAGATTTTGGAAACGCATCTATGTTTGACAGAAACATGTCTGTGTCCTTTAACCACGTCTATGTAGGATAGAAACACACATGTGTTATCATAAGAAAAACTACATTCACAAAATCTCATAAACGCGTCTGTGTAGTGTATAATCACATCTGTGTTGGGTAACCATGTCTGTGAAGTATACATGCATGTTTGTGTTCAGTATTGGAAAAACTTACAATTCAGAAAACAAGAGCAATCAGTTTCGGAATTCTTGAGCTTCCTAGGTTATTTCTCTGGGTTTTCATCTAGCATTCATCCTATTCCCCGGTCTCACAAAGTTCATCATTGCTTTACACCTTGCATTACATTCACATTTGTCTAAACTTGAGTCAAAAGGTCACTTGCTTATCCCCATCTTACTTTGTCAACATAATACATACAACAACATTTTCCTAAGTGGTCCCTCATCAAGGTCTATCACCTTTGTGTCTCATTTGGTCTTACTTAGAGTCAAGGTCAACTTACCTCATCAAGAGAAACTATCATCTCTTTGGAAGCCACACCTACTCTACTACATAGATAATTGGTCTTACACTTTGGACATTGCAAGTACACCTCAGATTCATTTACATTCCATCCAACTCTTGGTCTCCCAAACTCTTTCCATTTTTATCTAGTCTCACACATCTTGGTCAAGACCTAGTTCATGGTTGAAACCCATTCCCAAAAATCTAGGAGAGAAGCTAAAGAATCTCAAGAGTCCGCAAAAATGAGTGACTATGAGTATGACAATGATATCTTTTTTAATTCTGATCATACCACATTACCTGACATGGACATCTATAGAAACATTCAAAATGTTGAGAACATGGATAATACAAACAAAAATGATACACACAATGACAATGTGGACAACATTTCAATACATTCAGCAAAAGTGGAAGACTCTATTATGGATCCCCATTTTAATAGATTGGTTGAGGAAATCATGAGAAGAGATAGACAATATTTTCTACAAGTGATGGTACAAAGTGGAGCTAAGATACCTCATGAATTGACATGTCTCAAATAGTGGAAAATCGACCTATGCAAAAAACTCAACTCAATATGGATCAAAGGAGACCTAATAGTGGAGGTACTAGAGGACCACATTTCGTGCCTGAGTCACCATCATCTTTGTTTCAAAAACCCGAGGTCCCAAATACACATGGTCAAACTTATGATACTCATGAAAGAGCATCTCATGAACAACTCCGTCTACGCAAACAATTATGGAAGTCTTATGTGGATAAATACACTCAATTGAATACTAATGCTAAGGATCAACCTCCAAAATAATTGGATATCTAGAGACATGCTCAAAATTTGGACACTAGAAAAACCCGTGTCAAATTTGGGGGCACTACACAAGAACAAACTCATGACATGCCTGTAGAATATGATCTACATGGACAAAGCATATATTCCATGCCTCATTATGACTCTATACCAAGTGGTCCCTATACGTAGTATCATTATAGACCTCCTCCATATGAACATGTTTATGATCAATACCATCCATATATGCAGTATCCTCCTCCTCCTCCACCTGGTGGCTCAGACATGAGATATGGTCCAAGAAGTTGGTCTCCACCTAAGAACAATTTGGAACAACAAATAAATGACTTACAAAAGAAAATGGAGGACATAAATACACCAAAGCTAGCTTACACAATGAGAGACATATGTCCCTATCCATTTGATAAGAGTATTCCAATGCCTCCCTTTCCTACACATTTTGTAACAACTAAGTTTGATAAATATAGAGGAAAAGGAGACCCTAAGGCACATATAAGATAGTTTTTGACAACTTTAATTGAGGTAGCAGTAGAAGAAACATACTTGATGAGATTGTTCCCACAAAGCTTAGGTGATCAAGTTATGGAATGGTTCTCCCAACTTCCACTTGGAATTAAGTCATGGGGTGATCTAGCAGAAGCTTTTATCCAACAGTTCTCATATAACATAGAGACGGATATATCAGTTACCACTTTGTGCAACACCAAGCAAAAGGATGGGGAGTCACTTTCATCATTCTTACAAAGATGGAATAATTTAGCCAACACATTCTCTTGTGAAATTCCACAAAAACAAATGGTAGAGATTTTTACAAAGAATATCCACAGAGAAATTGGTTATGACTTGAGAAAAGCTTGTTTGTCCACTTTCAAGGACATCATTGAGAAAGGCTTAGCAATAGAGAAGGTCTTAATTGAACAAGGAGTCATTAAGATGTTCAAAGAAAATAAAGAGGACTCTAAAGGAAAAGACAAGCCACGATTATGGAACAAGAACAAGAACACCGTAAATGATGGCATTGTCGATGCTAATACAGTCAGACCAAAAATCATTCTTTCAGGATCAAGATCTTCTATAAGCAACCAAGTAAACACTCAAGCCATTTCAGAACCATGAAGGAAGTACACCCCATTGGGAGAACCACTTGAGTCAGCTTTCAAGAAGCTAGTGGCAAACAAGATAATAACACTTCCAGACAATCCTCCATATGAGCCAAAGGTCAAACCAAATTGGTGGAATGATGATGAGTATTGTGAATATCACAAGAACAAGGGACATAAAATAGGAAATTGTCATCGGATGAAGAACATTATACAAGATCTTATTGATAGAGGTGACATTGAGATCAAAGGACATACATCCAATCAAGAACATGAGATGTTTAAGGAACCATTCCCTAAACATGACAAGGGAAAAGCTAAAGCCACAGATGAAAAAGACAACTATACCAAAGCATCCTATAACTACGATTCAACTGTTAATCACATTTCGATGGACAATTATGTTTCTACCATTATCATAAAGGACAAAATACCTGAAAAATTCTACCCAAAGACACAAAGTTGTCCTAAAAGGCATTGGACCTTCTTCTGAATCTACCTCTAAATGTAATATCACAACTCATCGAGGTAAAGTCACCCTGCAAGGTGCTCCAGCTAAAACCACCGCTTCCTCAGCAACCAAACCTGAGTACAATCTGGTAGAATAGTTAGGGAGGATGCCTATGATTATTACCATCCTTGAAATTTTACACATAGCCCCTGCACATAAAGCCATCCTTGATAAAACTTAGAGAGAAACTTCTGTGCCCACTGATTTGAACATGGACTAGTTTCAAGCCATTATGGGATACCTTTCCGTTCCACATTCCCTTACATTCACTGAAGCTGACGATGCCTCTGTAAGCCAACCACATAATGCACCTTTACACATTGAAGCCTTCCTACACAAACATCGAATAAAACAAGTCTTGATAGATGGAGGAGTTGGTCTCAATATATGTACTTTAAACACAATAATACAATTGGGATATTTAGATACAGTTGTGAATGCTACAAAAAAAATTACCATCAAGGCATATGATGATGAAGAGCGTTCATCCAAAGGCACAGTCACTTTACCTCTCAGAGTAAGGCCGGTTACAAAGGATGTGGTTTGTCAAGTCCTAGACCTCAATCTCACATACAAGATATTACTAGGACGTCCATGGATTCATGAGATGAGAGCAGTCCCATTTACATACCATCAAAGCATTAAGTTTCCTCATAATGGAGTTGAAGTAACAGTTAATGGTGATAATAACCCATTTATATACTGCAATAACTTGAGGCCAAAAGCTGAGACAATAATTCCAATTAATAGAGAAGCTATCCCATCTTCTACATATATTGACCCTGAATCATTAAAACCTTCAACATCAAAGCAAGGTGAGCTTAAAGGGAAATATCGGGACAAAGGCATGGTTGAATACACTCTAAATCAAACCATGTGCTTATGATAAGTTATGAGTTCACCAAAAGAATATGGATGACCACATCCTTCTGAATGGGTATCTATCATTACACTAAAATGAGATCCTCCTATATTCCAAAAGTGGGGTGAAATTATACAAAATGCTTTACAAAGACCCTGAAGATGATACACAAGATCACATCAAGATACCATGTGAAAAATATGGCAAAGGATTCAAGATCCTACAAAAGTTTGGGTATGATGGTAAA
This sequence comes from Cryptomeria japonica, assembly GCF_030272615.1. Lineage (NCBI taxonomy): Eukaryota > Viridiplantae > Streptophyta > Pinopsida > Cupressales > Cupressaceae > Cryptomeria > Cryptomeria japonica. The sequence goes on from NC_081414.1 coordinate 641,868,775, forward strand.
AGTCCACTGGGCTTAAGAAAAGAAGGTATCACTCAACCTTTGCAACCGAAATTGACATTTAAAAATCAACGCTCAAAAGGGCTTGGTTTCATATCTTCTAGGGTAAATACTCAAAAATTAGAAGACGCATTGCAAATCATGATTTCCAATGATCAACAAGAGAGCCGCTATTCCACTGAATCTAATGGATGGGAATGGGGTTTAGACAAATCCTCCAGTGATTATGAACTCATCGAGACATTCATAGAACTAGGTGAACCCACAGAAGAAGAGGAATTTAATAGAAAATTTAGAGTTGGTCAAGAAACAAATCCTGAGGATCCCACACAGTCTTTGTTTTTAGATTCTAGGTCAAAATAATGAAGAATGAGGACACCCATTTCAAAATGCGCTTTTAGTGATGACAATTTGGACTCATTCATGATCGAGACAGATGAGAAAAGTGCCAGCGATGACCTCGACAATTACCTTGACATACTTGAATACCTGTATCTGCACCCTAACACCTGCTGACTTTCAAAACATTGAAGGCCTTCCCCTTGTTCACCACCAACTTATTGACTGGGACTACGAAGGACCTGTACAATTCTACACATTCCAAAATGATGAGGCCTTCATCGACTATTTAGGCATACAAGATGATCTTTTGCTTTGGGACCACAAGGTGAGATACACTATAGAACTCAATAGCGTGGCATATTTTAGTGAGGGTGTTGGGCCTTCCAGTCACAAAAATGTAAAAATAAAAATAAATCATGGGTTTTACGGTGAAAACCACATTGTGGCATTGTCTGACACCAAAAAAGTAAAAAGAAAGGACGTATCTGAGGGTGAAAACCTCTCTGAGGCGCTCGAAGATGGAAGGATCGACATTCTACCGACATAATATGAAGAAAAATCATCCATGTTAGTAGAGGAGACCATCAAAACAAACATTGGTACATAAGAGATTCCACATAACATATTCCTGGCACAATCTCTGACAGAGAGAGTATGACCAAAGTTCATAAGTTTCTTCACAAAGAGACAAATAAATTTTGCATGGTCATACATCGATATGCCTGGATTGGATCCAGATTTAGTAATGCATCATTTGATAGTTACACCAAGAGTAAAGCTAGTGAAACAAAAATTAAGAAAGATGCATCCACAAGTGGCATTATTAGTCAAGGCAAAGCTTGAAAAATTGTTGGATGTCGGATTCATACGACCAATTGATTATCCTGAATGGATCTCCAACCTAGTACCAGTCATTAAGATAGATCACAACATCAAAATATGTACAGATTTCAGAGACATCAACAAAGCTTGTCCTAAGGATGACTTTCCATTGCCAAACATTGACCTGATAGTAGATCTCACAACAAGTCATGCAATGTTATATTTGTTGGATGGATTCTTTGGCTATAACCAAACAAAAATTTCATCTGAGGATTAGCACAAAACAACGTTTACTTGTCCTTGGGGAAATTTTTGCTGGAATGTCATGCCCTTCAGGCTAAAGAATGTAGGCGCTACATACCAATGAGCCATGACTACTATCTTTCATGATCTTATGCATGTAACTATAGAAGATTATGTTGATGACCTCTTGGGAAAATCATTGGATAGAGACACACATTTGGACATCCTTTCGGTCATTTTTGATCGGTTGGAAAAATACAAGGTGAGACTAAATCCCAAGAAATGTGTCTTTGGAGTAACCTCTGGGAAGCTCCTTGGATACATTGTTTCAAAAAGAGGAATTGAAGCCGATCCAACAAAAGTGAAAGCGATCTTAGAAATGCCACCACCAAGAAATATTAGTCAACTTTGATCTTTACAAGGAAGACTCCAGTCCATACGAAGATTCATAGCACGACTTGTGGATAAATGTCATCCTTTTCAACACTTGCTACACAAAAACATGAAATTAAAATGGGATGATAACTGTCAACAAGATTTTCAGATACTTAAAGATTATCTTCTGAATCCACAAGTCTTGATGCCACTGGTCCCAGAATAACCCTTGTTACTCTACTTCTCAGCTACACCAACAACATTGGGGGCACTATTGGTGCAACAAGATGCTGAAGGAAAAGAAAAGGCAGTATATTACATCAGTCGTACTTTGGTCAGTTATGAGATAAACTATACACCAATTGAGCGTGCATGTCTCGCTGTGGTTTTTGCTTCACAAAAATTACGACATTACAAGATAAATCATAAAACTAAGTTGGTCACAAGGATCGATCCATTGAAGTATCTTCTCAATAAGGTGACGCTTACTGGCAGACTAGCCAAATGGGTGATGATCTTGAGTGAATTCAACATTGAATATATGGACAAGAAAGCAATAAAGGGACAAGCTATCGCAGATCAGTTAGCAGATGCACCCATGATAGATGATGCTCCTCTAATTTTAGAATTTCCAGATGAATCTATCTTGGCGGTATCACACACGAAGCCTTGGCAACTGTACTTTGACGGTTCATAAATGCAACATGGTATAGGAGTTGGCATCCTTTTTATCACACCTCAAGGAGATTCCATTCCCAAATCATACCGATTGTCATTTCCTTGCACTAATAACATAGCAAAATATGAGGCATTAACAACTGGATTATGGATTGCAGTTCAGTGGAAGATGCAGGAACTTCATATTTTTGGGGACTCTCAACTTGTAATTCATCAAGCAACCGATGAATACCAAACAAAGGATGAAAAATTAATGCCTTACAAGAAAATGGTAGATGACTTCAAGCAATATTTCATAAAGATAACCTTTGAGCAGATACCAAGAGAGCATAATTGAGCTGCAGATGCCATGGCTACTATTGCCTCACTGATTGATCTACCGCAAAATGAAACCCGCTATGAGTTCTTGGTGGATAACCTTTTGGTTCCCTCATATGAGATTACTCCTGTTGAGATGATATGTGTCGTTGGTCCCGATTCCTAGTTATACACATCCATTTTCACATACCTTCATAACAACACCCTTCCTCATGACTTATCCAATAACCAATGTCGTACATTCATTCGCCAATCTTCCCAATATGTCATTTTAGCCGATATCCTATACCGTCAAGGTCTAGATGGTACTCTTCTTAGATTTTTAGAAAGGGACGAAGCTTAGATTGCATTATGCAAAGTTCATGAAGGTATATGTAGTCCACATTCTAGTGGTCCTACCTTAGCCAAGAAACTCATCAGGACTGGATATTACTGGCCCAATATGGAAAAAGATTCATATCAGTTTGTCAAGAAATGTAAGCAATGTCAAATTCATGGAGACCTTCTTCATGCGCCAACGCAAGAACTTCAACCAATTGCAATTCCTTGGCCCTTTTGTCAGTGGGGAATCGATCTCATAGGCAAGATTCACCCTCCTTCTTCCAATGGCCACAAATTCATTATCACTGCCGCATAATATTTCATAAAATGGATTGAAGTCGTGCCACTTACATAAGTCACTGGAAAACAAATTGCTACATTCATTCTTAACTATATCATTTGCTGGTATGGTATTCCTCTTTCCATTAGCACCGATAACGGATGTCCCTTCAAAAACAAAGATGTTTGTGAACTTTGTGATCACTTCCATATTACCCATTGTTTCTCCACTCCCTATTACCCCTAAGGTAATGGTCAAGCTGAGGCGTCTAATAAAACTATTCTTAAAATCCTCAAAAAGACAGTCGATGACGCTGGCTAAAATTGGCATATCCAACTTAATCTCGTACTTTGGGCTTATCACACACCTACAAGAGCCACACCTTATTCACTTGTCTATGGCGTGAAGCTATCCCGCCTATTGAGGTCGAGTTATAATCTTTACGAGTCTCTTTGCAAAACATTATCAATGATGAAGACTACAGGGTCTCTCGCTTACAAGAACTAGAACTTTTTGATGAATGAAGACAAACTTATTTTAATCATCTCAAGGCTTATCAAAATGGATGAGTCGTAGTTACAATCACAAAGTGAAGCCTCATACATTTGAGGTGGGTGACTTAGTTCTCAAGGAAAATCCCCAAATTCAGCAAGATAAAGAGAAGAAGGGCAAGTTCGAACTGAATTGGATTGGTCCTTACATCATTAAACTAGCCTATGGATTTGGTGCATATCAGCCCTCAACCCCAGAGGACGAACCTTTGGAGGATCCTATCAACAACATGAACCTCCGCCGGTTTTACACATAGCTCTTTTGAATGTCCTAATTCAAAACTACAAAAAAAAAAAAAAAATTCAAAAAATTCAAAAATACAAAAAAATCATAAAAATAAAAAATCATTACTTGGTGAAAACTTGGCAAACAGGCGTCTTGTGACACAATTTTTTTTTTTGAAAAAAATAAAATAAAATAAAGAGAAATAAATTCGTCCAATGGTGAAAACCACTTTGGTGGCACCCTGGGCAAGTACCATGGTGAAAACCGGGTCACCGATGCCATGTGTAGAGACATTGCTCCTCCCTCCTTCAAGATTCCATCTCATCCTTTCACTTCACACACACTCACAACCTATCCAGCCATAATAAACTTACCCATTCCCATCATGGCTTGTTATTGATCTACCTAAGATTGGTTAACCATTCATAATAATCCCTCCTTTTCACCCTTTCTATCCATAATAAATCAACTCCTATCTGTGGCTAAGGCAAATCCTAAGTCTAGTGATGGGTGTGGCACTAAGAGCATCCCACGTTATGAGGAGTACAGTTTCTTCCAATTTTTTTTAGTTTATTCATGCACAATCCACAATAAAGCAACATTTGCATCACAGATTCGCAATAAAGTTCCGTATTCTCCACAATAAAGTATCAGTTTCATGGATTTAGTTAGTTTCAGATGAGACACAAGCAACAATGGGCTTCAACAAATCAATTTTTTTCAACAGACTCAAACAACATTATGGTTCAGTGCTATCTATCCTTTTGTGAAAGTAAACATTGTGACCACAATCAAATAGACTCATACAAGTGACAAGAGCCACTAAACTTGAGGACTACAGTGGATGTTGGTGTCGAGTCTAAGTTTTCTTTTGATTTTATCTTTTGGTGACATGTCTTTTAGCTTTTCCAAGATGTCTCTAACTAGATATTTTATCTCTAGGATGTCTTTGACTAGAAAGGCAAGGTTGGGGTGTCGTCACCTATTTTTTTTCTTTGTTGTCTGTGGATTGTCTCTTAGTAATGCTATGACTTGTCCAAGGATATGAGGACACTGTGAGTCTAGTGTGAACTGGGGCATTCTTTGTTTGTCACTGTTTGATCTCTATGCAAACAGGTACAATGACTTTCTGGCTCGAACATATACCTTGATTGTCATAACCTATTTTCCATAATAAATCTCAATGATGATAATAGCACAAGAATCTCTTTCACTTCCATATCTTCTATCTTTCACCCCCCTTTCTTGATTGACCTTCATCGCCCTTCTTGAATCCATGTAGCCTTCTATCATATGACTGAGTATAATGACACACCAAAAAAACAAATATTTGCATTTCATGTAGTTTGCACCTGCATTACCATAATTTAGCATTTCATACATACATATAGATATCACAATTGAAGCATGTGCTGCACACAACACATGTTAGCACATTTTATATTCTCATCATGTAAACAGTTATGTACATTATCATATTCATCTGCATTTCATAGATTCACATTCACATTTTCATAACATACAAAAAACATAAAAGAACAAAAATATATTGCATTTCATCATGTACATATTTGCATCCATATCATAAGAATCACATAGATACATGCATGGCGTAGAAGCAACACCACATAGGTACACATGCATATAGCTGCCGCAAAGATGAATCATCTCATAGATATATCTTAAAAATCATTCATGATACAATGATGTCAAAATACATATGGCTACAATCACCCAAAGGTGTCTACATCATCATACAATAATGGTACAACATTGATACATAGGGAGCCCTCTAAAGCTATGATGAAGTCCCTCCCTCAAAGCCAGCTGGCCTCGACAGAGTCTGATCCTTGAAAGGACCTACCCCAAGATTGTCTCTCCTGCCCCCTCTATCTGGTGGTGGTGGAGGACCCATGAACCCACCACTAGATGCCTGTCTCCTATCTCTCCCTCCAGTGGTCGTCGTAGTCCGTGATGGTCTCCAAAAGCTCCTAGTCCACTGATCTGGTGGCACCACTCCATAGTACAAGTTTGTCTAGTAGGCTATCTCCTCCCCTCTCGGAAGAACATCTAGGCATATCTGGCTCCTGTGTCCTTTGCTACCTGCCTGCCTGCCTGCCCTTAGTGCTATCTTAGCCTCCGTGTAGTGTTGAATCACTTGATCTCTCTCCTACTCAATGTCCCTCAACTATCTCCCGAGCCTAGCTGCATCCCTCTCCAGATCTTGGATCTCATTTGCTTGTCCCTGACAGATCCCCCTCAAGGATAGTAACTCATCCTCCTCATCCCTCTCCCCTCCCCCTAGCCCTATGGCTACTCCTGTCTCTATCCCTGTCCCTGTACCTATTTGGGAATATATGCTGCTGGCACTAATAACGACAATCCACTCCTACCCCTAACTACATGCACCTGTCTCTCCTCTCAACCCTCCCTGCTCTCTGCCACTGTCCATCGCCTCTGCCATCGACCTCTGCAATCCATGCATCCTTCGCATTTGCCCAAATATCCCAAGGCATCAGAACCATCTCCTACATTTGTGTCACTACCTGATCATAAGATAGTAATGGCCCTAAATGCACCTAATCCCTCACTGTCTGTGCATACATCCCTAACCCCCGTGGCATCCACCGTATCCTATCAAACTGCCTGCATACCCTGTCAATCAACTGCCGCTCAATAACATATGGTGTCCGACTGATCAGATACCTACTCCTGAATACATATGACAGCTCCACTGCATCATCCTCCCACTCCTCATAGTCTAAGTAAGGCCTCCACACTACACTGTCTATCTCGTCAATAACCCAACACCAATACTCTAGCCTCCCAATCTGTGGCTGGGAAGTAATCATATCATACAAATGTACATTACTGTGCTCATATCCCCTGCCTCTAAAGTGTATCGACCGTGTCACTGACACATGCTCATATGCCCATACCTGCAACAATGTTACTCCACACCCCAATCCTGCTGATCCATGATACACAAACTGATGTAGCTCATAGTACAAGTGGGAAAACAGACATGATCCCCCTGCAAACTTGGTGTGCTCAGTCACCAATGTCTCTAAAGTCCTCCCCCATCCCACAACCAACCCTCACGTCGCCCTGTCCGAACATAGGAACCTGCTGATAACTCCTGCCAGCACCACCCGTAGAGCTAATCCTGTAACTGTCATGGTGTCCCAAGCCACATGTCTTGCCCTCATCTCTAGTCCTAGATCCTGAAACACTCATCTCAGTGCATCCTTGTCTCCCTCTCGATCGTAAGGAACTAACTCCCCAACGATCGATATCCACAGTATCCTATATACATCCTCTAAAGTGACTGTCATCTCACCCATTGACAAATGAAATGTGCAAGTCTCTAAGTACCATCTCTGAGCTAATGCAGTCAACAACCCCATGTTTGCCCGAAACTCAAGCACATACATAATGTATCGCAAGCCCATAGCCTCCACTACTGCTCTATCCTCAAATGCCAGCTCTACTCATAAACTTTGAGTCAAAGGGAATCTCTCCCATGACTCCAGCATAGGTAGGTCCTCCCGCAGTTAAGAAAATCACCTATGTTAGTCCTAGTGGTACTCCCTGTTCATCACAAAGTGCTGCTTTTTTTATCCTAGTGCTTATATCTATCATATGGCACTCTATCCTAGTAGTACTCCCTGTTCATCACAAAGTGCTACTTTTTTATCCTAGTGCTTATATCTATCATATGACACTCTATCCTAGTAGAATTCCCTATTCATCACAAAGTGCTGCTTTTATCTCATCTTTCAGGGCACCTACTTGAGTGTATCCTCTTGAGTATCTTATCCAGTTGACAACGTATGTTCTATCACAAAATTATCAATTTCAGCCTAATCCGATTGACAACGTATGTTCTATCACAAAATTGTCAATTTCTATGGTACTCCCTGTTCATCACAAAGTGCTTTTCTCTATCCTATCCTAGGGTCTTTTCTTGAGTGTATCCTCTTGAGTAGTTTCTTGATTGGCAACATATGTTCTATCACATAACTATCAATCCTAGCCCTATCTGCTATCCTAGTCTTCCCTAGAGGACCTGTTTGAGTGTATCCTCTTAGCAACTTATCCAATCGACAACGTATGTTTATCACAGAACTACTGATTTGACCTTGAAGACATAAATGCACATTCATGACACAAACGTGCTTACATACTTCACAGACATTTTTGTATTTCACAGACGCACCTGCCCTACATAAACGTGCCTAACCTACCTAGACGCGACTGACACCACTACAGACACACCTTTCCATCTTTTGCTCCGCTTGACATTTTTTACAACATACCTAATGCCTATTTATTACCCTAACTGACATACCTTTATGACAACAATTAATGCAACAAGGTGCAAGGAGGTTTTGCGGTACTCACTAGCTCTCCTGCATCTGCTGGCCTCTGATATCGACAAACACAATCGAATCTGTGCACCAATGCCATCGCTACTGACTGCTCTATTCTCTCTCTACACTCTGATCTCTTAGGTGTGTGGATGACAATAAGGATGTTTTTCCTTGTAGTCTATCTTATAGACTACCCTAGCCCTAGTCTCTCGAGTCAGTCTTCTTTATCCTATGACTGTCACTCTGTCCTATCTTGTCCATCCTTTCTCGCCTTTCTTTCTTATCGAGAGATTGTTTGTGATCTTTTTAGACATTTTCATCCAATCTCTTGAGGGGGAATATCATTCCCATCTTGGGGAAACTTTGTATCAGTTCATATTATCTTCTTTGAAACAACGCAACAAACTGCATTGTCTCAAAGAGGGGCAAAATGTAGACACCTAAAATTGTCCTGTCTAAGTAAATAAATATTTTTATTTATTTAATTATTTAATCCTAATTCTTCTATTAATTAAATGAATCTTTATTTATTTAATTAATTTATTTATCCTTTTCTAGCTTTATTCTCATTTAAATAAATACTTTTATTTATTTAAATTGTCCTTTTCCTAAATTAAATAAATACTTTTATTTATTTAATTGATCCCACTTCCTTTATTAATTAAATGAATCTTTTTTTATTTAATTAATTTATTAGCCTTTTCTACCCATGACACATGTCATTCATCTCTTAATTCCTACATTACCTACCCTCTTATTATTTTCTTATTTTCTCTACCTACCTTCTAATCCTAGCCGACCATTTATCTTGTACACCTCTTAATCTTATCCCTCCATTTCCTACAGTATCTTCTATATAAGAGGATGCTTCTCTCATTATCAATCCTCCTGGACTAGCATTCAAACTTTCATATGTGATCAAGCCTACTTGCAACCACATTTCTATTCTTTGTTGAGCTCTTGTGCACACATAAAATCTGAGAGCAAAAATATCAAACAAGATCAATGGAGATACGAAGAATGGAGATTCAAACCCTATTGGACATGTGATGGTATAATTTTTGTGATTTTGTTGATTTAAATTTGTCTTAGGTAATCTTCATATGTTATGGTGGATCTTTGTTGTTGTTAGGCTAGGGTTTCATGGTTGAATCTATTTAGTCTTTCAATATCGTTGTTTCCATTTTCACCATAAATAGTAATATCTTTTAGGTGGCCGACCTAATTGGTTTAGGCCTTAGGGTTTGTATAAATTGATGTAAGATATCATTATAGATTATATCATGGTCATAGAATAAAATATCATATGCGAAGGTGATGGTATGATGAAAGAATAAGTATCCAGTAGATTACTGAGAGGGGGAGGGGGGTGAATCAGTAAACTGAAAAAATGATACAAACTTCCCAAACCCAAACTCAATCACACAAAGTAAACTTATCAATAAAATATCACTGTCAAGATCAACACTCATAAGAATACTGGTTGACTATTATAGCAACTTAACAGTAAACAAATTTAATCTTGTAAACATCCAAATGCTTAATCATATATCAACACACTCCATCTCTCAATGCTTCTAGTTATCATGCTTTATCATAATAGTTAAGTAGTTAATCAAATCAACAAATAAGATCATAACCACAAAAAAATTCACCACATGACACAAATGTTTATACGTGGAAAACCCAAATAGGTAAAAACCATGGTGAGATGAGACTCACAAGATAGCTAGCTGAACTCTTCTGAAGTTCACCCTGTTAGGAGCCAAGCCTGTTAAAGCTTTTACAATAAGTCCTGTTAAGAACTGATCCTATTAAGAATCAACCGCTTAAGGGATTTACAAATGCCTTGATAAAAAGAAAATAACCTGTTAGGAGTAACTTCGGTAGAGGATTTGAGAATCCAAGCTAATGGACCACCCTGTTAGAGGATTTAAAAAGTAACCAAGCTTGTTAGAGCTTACATGGTTAGAGGATTTCAATTCTACTGTAATTGTTAGAAGAAAATAGGTTTTTCTTGATCTGTCTGAATAGCACTACATTTGCTTGATCAGATCCTTTTAAGCTTCAATCCGCCTTTACACAAATTGTAGATCCATTCTCCGGTTAGGCAACCACACACTCAACTGATTTCTGTCAACACCATTTACAAAACAACTTGATTGACCTTAAATACAAATCAATTAGGTCGGTAACACAACAAAAACCTAATTCTCTCATAGAGATTACAAAAAAATTGGTTCAAGTTTGACTGTTGGATTTACATAGCAATCTATACACATTCTTCAAGAAAATTCCAACCGCTCCATGATCACCACTTCATCGGACTTGTAACTCATCACATGCTTTGCATCAGATGCAATACACTTTGCTCATTCCCTAGACAATCAAACAAACATGCCAAAACAATCTAAACTTATCTTCATACAATGACCACACGTGTCACCATCTTTGCCGCTCAACATCAGATAATAAACCAACATAACCATTTCAGCAAACTTAATTGATTAGGTTTTAACAAAAACAACTGGTAGGGTTTACCGGTTACATTATATAGAAAGGGTTTAACCTTATACACTAGTTACTGGTTTACAACATCTTCCATAATGCTCTTCCTACCAGTTACAAGATAATATCAATAATAACAACAATATCATAAATACCATTATCAGTTCAATTGACATGAATGACAACATAACATATCATTAATGCAATCTTCATGCAAATGCCAACAATCTCCCCCATTGGCATTGATGGCAATACAAATATCAACGCCTCTTATTGCTGCTATGAATGGTGAATAGGAATCCTGGTTTACATTACCAAGTATTCTCCATGCTCTATCTGTCTTCAGCCTGTCGCTGGTCTCCCTTTGCCATAATCACATAATTCTTCTCCTCAATCACATAATTCTTCTTCGCCTTTGACAACAATGCCAAATTGAAAGTGAAACATGTAATATCAAAATTTCACTGTGCATCAACAACATACTGCAACTTGATGCTCCCCCTGTGGAATACATCCACTTCTACATCAATCCTTCTATGATTTTGCAAGTGATTCAGGGACTGATGCAATCAACATCATGCTCAACTAACTTCATGAAGGGGTACAACCCCTAGTTGACTTCTAAGACACTCAAATGTAGTCTTAGGTAGAGGTTTGGTAAAGATATTTTCAAGCCGCTCCTTGGTAGAAACATGCTCTAAGATAATATCTTTACTTTGAACTTTTTCCCTCAAAAAGTGATACTTCAATTCAATGTGCTTGGTTCGTGCATGCAAAACAGGATTCTTACAAATATTTATGGCACTTGTATTATCACATAAAATCTTTATAGGTTCTGATATTTTCATCTTAAAACCTTCCAAAATATGCCTCATCCAAATAGCCTGTATGCAATTCATATGAGCTGCAACATACTCAGCTTCAATAGTAGTTTGTGAAGTAAAACTTTGCTTCTTACTACTCCATGAAACAAGCCTTCGTCCAAGAAAGAATGCTCCACCGCTAGTGCTTTTTTGGTCATCAACATTTCCTTCCTAATCAACATCTGTGTACACCTTCAAGTCAAAGTTTCCTACATATGGATACCATAATCCATAGTCAACAGTACCTTTCGGATATCTAAAATTTCTCTTGGTTGCTATCAGATGTGATTCCTTTGGATTCTTCTGGAATCTAGCAACTATAGCAACCACATGGGCTATATTTGGTCTGCTGTGAACAACATATTGTAATTTGCCAATCATTGACCTGTATTCCTTTTCATCAACAGTCTTAGATTCATCTTCCTTGGACAACTTACAACCTGTAACCATTGGTGTTCCAATTAGTTTATAGTCACTCATGCCAGAAGTATTCAAAACCTCTTTCACATGTTTAGATTGTGTAATGAAAATACCATTCTTCATTTGCTGTATTTGCAAGCCTATGAAATTTTTTATTTCCCCTACAAAAGACATTTCAATCTCATTTTTCTTTTCATCTGCAAAATTGTTGCTCATGACATCATTACCTCCAAAAATAATATCATCAACAAATACCTCACAGACCAGTATTTCATCTCCTTTAGACTTGAGATAAATATTACTATCATCATTGGTCGTTGCAAAGCCTATCTTCATCAGATGTGTATGAAGCCTTTCATATCATGCTCTGGGTGCATGCTTTAATCCATACAAATCTTTATGCAATCTGCATACCATGTCTTTCTCACCTGTCAAAGCATAACCATCTGGCTGCTCTATGTATACCTCTTCTTCCAATATCCCATTCAAAAATGCATACTTAACATCCATCTGGTATACCTTAAAACTTCTTATGGGCTGCAAATGCAAGTAAAGTTCTGACACCTTCCAGTCTTGCTACTGGTGCAAAAGTTTTTCCATAATCTTCTCCTTCTTCTTTTACATAACCCTTGCAGACTAATCTTGCCTTGTTGTGAACTACAACACCATCTTCAGTTAACTTGTTTCTGAATACCCATTTAGTACCTATAACATTCTTATTTACCGGTCGGGGTACCAGGGTCCAAGTGTTGTTCTTCTCAATTTGATCCAATTCCTCCTCCATAGCTTTAACCCAATGATCATCACCAAATGCCTCCTTAGCACTTCTAGGTTCAATGGTGGAGATCATGCAAGAGTTCTCTCTTATTCTCCTTCTAGTTAGTACTCCAACATCCTTATCCCCAATAATCTATTTAGGACTGTGGTTCAGTCTCACATATCTAGGAATAACATGATCATTCTCTTTAGGTTCAACTTCTTCATTATCATCTTCTTTTGAATTTATTTGTTCTGGTTGAACAAGTGCATCATAATTTTCTTTACCGGTTTCTGATTTAACAGTTTCAAGTTCCAAAAGCAAAATACAAGTATCTTCATCCTTTTTCTCTAAGCTGGTTCCTTCTAAGACTTCAGAACATTCATCTACTCGTACATCAACACTCTCAACAATTCTCTGTGTCCGGTTGTTGAAGCATTTTTATGCCTTACTCTCAGTGGAATAGTAAAGAAATATGCCTTCATTACTCTTAGCTTCAAACTTGCTAATGTAATCACCTCTTTTAATAAAACATTTGCTACCAAATATCTTAAAATAGCTAACATCGGGTGATCTTCCATACCAGTATTCAAAAGGGGTCTTATCCTTACCTCTTTTCACCAGAACTTGGTTGATTATGTAGACAGCTGTACTTACAACTTCTTTCCAAAATGTTTTTGCACACCTCCTTGTATCAACATTGTCCTAGCAGCTTCAACCACTGACCGGTTGTTCCTCTCTGCGGTACCATCTTGCTGTGGTGTCCTTGGTGCAGAAAGATGTCGTTTGATACCATTCTCATCATAGTACTTAGTGAATCCCTCAGAAGTAAATTCACCGCCTTGATATGTTCTTAAACATTTTATCTTTTTGCCACTCTCTTTCTCAGCTAAGGCCCTAAATGCCTTGAACTTACCAAAAGTGATGCAGAGGCCTACCCAAACTCCTAATAACAAGCCCAAAATAGGTTAGGCTAGTGACCCTTCAACTACTCACAAGGTTCTTGCAAGGAAGGACTCTACACCTTGGATGAAACTACACACACTTTCCTTAGTCTTAGGCCTACTCAAGATGAGTAAAAGGCTTCAACTCTTCAAACATGCTTTACCGATGATCCCTACTCCTTGGGATTTTGAATTTGGCCAACATATGTCATCTAAGACCTCTTCCAAGTACTGGTTTTGATCTTGGGCATCAAATCCTTATACCTTCTTTGTAAACCCACCCCTTAGGCTTGTAGCCCTACTTGATGATAGAATGGATCTTAACTCAAAGATGTTCCACACACCCATACAAAAAATTTAGAATTTAAGACACCCTTTTGGAAGGTATACTGATCCCCAAAATGGTTTGGGCCAATCTACAAATATAAGGTCTGCTCCTTTTAGAGGCTAAGAGGCCTAATAGGGGCAATTAGCCCTATTTTCCAAAGAAACTACCTCTACCGGTAGACCAAATGAAGAATCACCTTAATGGGTAATGATTAAATTCTAATTCTAGGGTTGCACACTTGGAATCCATCACTAAGACAAATTATGATGATTGTCCTAAAACTTGTCCTAGGTAGTCACATAGAGATGCCTACCTAGATCTGGTCTTTTCTCCACACAACAAAGCCTCTCTTGCAAAAAAACATTAAAAAACTAAAATAGAAAGCCTTATCTTGCATCCCTCCAAAGGAAGAGTCTTCTAATGGACTAGAGTGCAAGATAAAGCCATTTTGATTCAAAACCCTCTCCAAACCCTCAATTTCTGGGTCACAGTCAGCAAAATGAAGGGTTCTCTCTACTCCTGAATAATTAAGACCTCAAACCACCACCCAAAGAAATATAAATCATCTCCCTATCTACTCCATGGATGGTGGGGTTCAAATCAATCCTTACAGTCATGTACAACACCTGCAAACTCATAATTTCAGGGAAAACTAAAGTATTTTTGAATATTATTGCTTCATAAACTCCAACTCCAATAGAAAAACCTTGAGAATCGATCCCAAAAGGATTATACAACTCTCCAATGGTTTCTCACCAAATTTGGAGTAGGTTGGAGCCATTGAAAGGCTCCCCCCAACTGAATTACAAAAAGTTGCACTTTTGCACTCAAAAGTTGCATTTTTGCAATTTTGCATAAAAAGTTGTCATACTTCCTAAGGTTGGGATCCACACACATGGACAAACAAAAGACACACAAAACATTTTTAAAACCTATCAAACATAAATCTAAACCATCTACTACCTCTTTTTATCAGATTGTCCCAATTGGCTTCTCAAATTGCCTAATTGGTGACATGGGCTTACACGGTGGGGTTTATTTGCATAAATGAAACACAAGACACTCTAACACATCCTAATGGTCCTATTATTCATCCTTAGGGTCATGAATATCTTTTTTATGAGGTTCTCCTGTACCATACTCCCCGAGAGAAGACATCTCAAGCCCACTTGAGATCAGAGTTTGTAAATATGCGCCATGATTGAATATTTGCTCACTTGTCATCCAAACCGCCTCAAAGTCTTGTTTATCCTACCAAGCCACCAAGTACTCAATGTACTCTTTGTTCCTTGTCTTCTTTGTGACTCTAGTGTGAATCACTTTTCTCAACTTAGGTGATTCCTGCCTTGGAATGTCATTGTCTGCTGCAACCTACATTGGTTCCTCTTCTTCATTGTCAGTACCTTTGAAAAGTGTAAGATCACACACATTAAATATGGGTGATAATCCAAGATCAGGAGGAAGTTGGATCTCATAGGCATTTTGTCCACACTTCTTCAATATCTGACATGGTCCAATCTTCCTCTGCATGAGTTTGGTGTATTTTCCTTTCGGTAGTCTCTCCTTCTTCAAATGTACCCATACCAAATCCCCAACACTAAACTGTACATCTCTCTTCTTCTTATCAGCATGAGCCTTATACTTCACTATAGATTGTTGGCGATGAGACTTGACTTGGTCATGCACCTCATTAGTGGTTGATGCAAAGACTTCACCATCTAGCATGCATGGTGTCATTGTATGAGAATTTTGCCTGTGACAAAATGTTATCCCACTTCTCTCCATGTTGCCTTGTTAAACACCTTAATAGGATTCCTAATGATTTATTGATAGCCTCAATTTTCCCATCTATTTGAGGATGGTAGGCAGATGAGAAAGCTAGGTTAGTTCCCAACTTCTTCCAAAGAGTCCTCCAAAAGTGACCTATGAAATTCACATCTTTTTCTGAAACAATGTTAAGGGGCAATCCATGTATTCAGACTATCTCTTTGAAGAATAGATCCGCAACATATGATGCATCACAAGAAGTCTTACATGGCAAGAAATGAGCCATTTTGCTAAACCTATCCACCACTACAAAGACACTATCAAATACTCTCCTTGTTCTAGGCAAACCCAACACAAAGTCCATACTTATGCTCTCCCATGGCCTAGAAGGAAAGGGTAAAGGCTGATATAAACCTGCATTTGTAGACTTCCCCTTGGCTTTCTGACATATGACACATGTCTCCACAAAATTTCTTACATCTGCCTGCAATTTAGGCCAAAAATAATGTCTCTTCACAAGGTATAGGGTCTTGTCAAGATCGAAATGATTTTCCATGGCTCCACAATGCTTCTCCCTAATAATATTCAACCTCATGGAACACTTAGGAATACACAATTGCACTCCCTTGAACAACAATCCATCTTGTATCAGAAATTCATAAAACTCAATATGATATCGTTCACTCAAAGTTTCACATACCTTTTATATTTCTCCAAAATATTCATCAGCACCATACATACTCTTCAAGGAATCCATACCAACACTCTCCATCTTGATTTGGTTTACAATCAAGACTCTTCTGCTCAAAGCATCATCAACTTTGTTCTTGACTCCCTTCTTGTGTTTGAGAGTAAATGTGAAGGCTTGTAGGGTCTCTACCCACTTCATATGCTGGTGATTAAGCTTCTCTTGACTATTTATGAAACTAAGTGCCTGATTATTAGTATACACTATGAAATCCTTAGGCAATAAATAGTGCTTCCATTTCTTCAAGGACTGTACTAAAGCATACATCTCCAAGTCATAAGATGAGTATCTTTTCTTAGCATCATTTAGCTTTTCACTAAAAAAAGCAATAGGCCTTCCTTCCTGACTGAGTACTGCTCCAATTTCCATGTGACTTGCATCACATTCCACCTGAAATATCTTGTTGAAGTCTAGTAAGGCAAGGACTGGTTGTTCTGCAACCTTCTTCTTCAATGTCTCAAATGAATCATTTGCCTCTTTAGTCCAACTAAACCTGCACTTTTGTCCTCCCTTTATGGTGTCAAGGATGGGTGCACAAACATGACTAAATCCTCTAATGAATTTTCTATAAAAAGTTGCTAAACCATGGAAGCTCCAGACATCATTCATAGTTCTAGGTGTGGGCCAAGACAATATTGCACTCACCTTCTCTTGATCCATTTTGAACTCACCTCGTGAGATCACAAAACCCAAGTAGATGATCTCTTCCTGCATGAACAAACACTTCTCCAAATTGATCATTAGTTGCTCTTCATGTAACCTCTTGAGAACCATATCTATGTGTTTGAGGTTCTCTTCCCTTGTGTGACTGAAGATCAAGATATCATCTAGGTATACTATGACAAATTTCCCTATGAATTCCACCAAGACTTCATTCATTAACCTCATAAAGGTACTAGGGCCATTGGATAACCCAAATGACATGAATTTCTATTCATATAACCCCTCATTAGTTTTAAAAGTTGTTTTCCATTCATCCCCCAACCTTATTCTAATTTGATGGTATCCACTTTTTAGATCCATTTTTGTAAAATATTTAGCACTCCCTAAGAAATCAAGTAAATCCTCTATTCTAGGGATTGGGAACCTATACCTTATGGTTATCTTGTTGATGGCTCTTGAGTATGCAAAAAGCCTCCAAGTGCCTTCTTTCTTGGGTGCAAGGACTGCGAGTACTGCACATGGGCTTAGACTCTTTCCAATCAGTCCTGATTCAAGCAATTCTTCAATCTATCTTGCCATTTCTGCATTCTGGTTTGGGGTGAGCTTGTAGGCTTCTTTGTTTGGCAATGTAGATCTAGAGATCTGATCTATGCAATGACTGATGTCCCTTACTAGTGGTAGGGATCTTACCATTCCATCTGAGATGATGCCTTGATACTTATCAAGCAACTGTCTGACTGGCGGGTCTATGTGCTTTGGTCCTCCTTCTTTCTCTTTAGCAAACTGCTCTTTCCTTGTCACCTTGGGACTAGGCATGAGGGCATAACACACTGTACCTTTCTCTGCAATCTTCTTCATGAACTGTTTACCTTCTACTATCAACACTCTTGTATCCTTCACTTTTGATTCCATCTCTTCCTCTATCAGAGGTAAGAGTTCTATCACCTTCCCATCTTTGTTGATTGAGTAGGTGTTTCTCAACCCATCATGATGAGCTTTCAAGTCATACTGCCATGGTCTCCCAAACAAGAGATGACATGCATCCATTTTGGCTATGTCAAATAGCAGTCTATCCTTGTAAGACCCAATTTGAAACTCCACCCAAGCCTACTCTTCCACCACTTCTTGCTGACCTTGGGTGAGCCATGAAACCTTATAGGGGTAAGGGTGAGGCAGCTTCCTAAGCTTAAGTTTTTCTACCATTTCAAGTGATACAAAATTTTCAGTGGATCTGGAGTCTATCAGAACCTTGCATACCTTTCCTCCTGCCTTGCAAGTGGTTTTGAAAAGAGATTTCCTTTGTGTAGGCTCCTTGTCTGGTACTTTCATGGTGGTTACTGCTCTCCTCATCATCAGAGCCTCTCCTCTTTTAGGATATTCATAACTATCAGGAGCATTTACACTTTGATAAGTGCTTCCACTTGCCACACTTTGACAATCAGATTCCTGCACCAAATTTCTTCTCCTTTCTCCCATGGAGCTAGAAGACTTCTCCAGACACCTATTTGCCATATGCCCTTCTTGATTACAGTTGTAGCACCTAGGAGGTCCTCTACCTTGGGATCTCCCCCTAGAGGGTGCTCTTCTACCCCTAAAGCTCCCTCTTTCACCCTCTCATCTTGGATGAAATTCCACCAAGTTAGTGCAGCCCCTTTCATTTTGGATTGGGCCATCTTCACCCTCTAGTGGTCTAGTATGTCTTCACTTTCAAAAAAATTGTCCAAGGAGTCTATCCACTCCATCACAGTGTCAGGCTCCATCTTGCCTGCAAATACTGGCAGATCCATCTTCACATCCATTGTTCTTCTCTCCATGGACTTGAGGACACTCATCAGGGGTCTCTGGTCTACAGGTACCTCTAGCTCTTCCTGCATAGGGATATCCTCTTCATCCCCTTCTTCTCTAGAGTCTTTCTCTCCCCTCTCCACTCTATCCTTCAACCGATCCATCTCATTCCTCAAGGCCTGATTCTCAGCCCCAAATGCTCTCCTCTCTGCCATCTGCTTCTTCACTAGGACATTCAACTCTGCATTGGTCATTCTAGAAGGTGCCTCATGTGATCCTTCTTCTTCTGACATCTTGTCTTCTCCTTCTCTTCCAAAGGACACTCCTTTTCTATGATACCACTTGATGCAGAGGCCTACCCAAAATCCTAATAACAAGCCCAAAACAGGTTAGGCTAGTGACCCTTCAACTACTCACAAGGGTGCTGCAAGGAAGGACTCTACACCTTGGATAAAACTACACACACTTTCCTTAGTCTCAGGCCTACTCAAGATGAGTAAAAGGCTTCAACTCTTCAAACATACTTTACCAGTGATCCCTACTCCTTGGGATTTTGAATTTGACCAACATATGTCATCTAAGACCTCTCTCAAGTACTATTTTTGATCTTGGGCATCAAATCCTTATACCTTCTTTGTAAACCTACCCCTTAGGCTTGTAGCCCTACTTGACGATAGAATGGATCTTAACTCAAAGATGTTCCACACACCCATACAAAAAACTTAGCATTTAAGACACCCTTTTGGAAGTTATACTGATCCCCAAAATGGTTTGGGCCGATCTGCAAATATAAGGTTTGCTCCTTTTAGAGGCTAAGAGAACTAATAGGGGCAATTAGCCCTATTTTCCAAAGAAAATACCTCTACCGGTAGAAAAAATGAAGAATAAACTTAATGGGCATGTGGGGGGTAGTGAGAAACTTCTAATTCTAGGGTTGGACACCTGGAATCCATCGCTAAGAAAAATTATGATGACTGTCCTAAAACTTGTCCTAGGTAGTCACATAGAGATGCCTACCTAAATCTGTTCTTTTCTCCGCACAATAAAGCCTCTCCTGAAAAAAAATATAAAAAACACTAAAATAAAAAGGCTAATCCTTCATCCCTCCAAAGGAAGAGTCTTCTAATGGACTGGAGTGCAAGATAAAGCCATTTTGATTCAAAACCCTCTGCAAACCCTCAATTTCTGGGTCACAGTCAGCAAAATGAAGGGTTCTCTCTACTCCTGAATAATTAAGACCTCAGACCACCATAAAAATAAATATAACCCATCTCCCTATGTACTCCATGGATGGTGGGGTTCAAATCAATCTGTACAATCACGCACAACACCTCCAAACTCAGAATTTTAGGAAAAACTGAAGTATTTTTGAATATTATTGCTTCATAAACTCCAACTCCAACAACAACAATCTTGGGAACAAAAACAAAAAGGATTATAAAACTCTCCAATGGTTTCCCACCTAATTTGGAGTAGGTTGGATTCGTTGAAATGCTTCCCCTAGCCAAATTACAAAGAGTTACACTTTTGCACTCAAAAGTTGCATTTTTGCATAAAAAGTTGTCATACTTCCTAAGGTTGGGATCCACACACATGGACCAACCAAACACACACAAAACATTTCTAAAACCTATCAAACATAAATCTAAACCATCTACTACCTCTTTTTACCATATTGTCCCAATTGGCTTCTCAAATTGCCTAATTAGTGACATGGGCTTACATGGTGGGGTTTATTTGCATACATGAAACACAAGACACTCTAACACATCCTAATGGTCCTAGTATTCATCCTTAGGGTCATGAATATGTTGCTGATGAGGTTCTCCTTCACCAAAAATCTTCATTCTTATCCTTCAAGAATGTGACCCACATCATCCTTGAACAATCATCAGTGAAGATCATGAAATATCTGTCACCTTGAATGCTTCTTGTTTGTATTGCTCCACATAGATCTGTATGAAGCAAATATAACAAGTGCTCTGCTGAGAAGGACTTTCTATTGAAAGTTGAAGAAGTCATCTTTCCTAACTGACATTCTTTGCAAAGAGCATTAACTGATCTGTCTAGCTGAGGCAAACCTCTTACTATCTTGGACTTGCTCACTTTAAAAATGTTATCAAAGTTTATATGAAAAAATCTGCTATGCCAAAGCCAGCTATCATCTATCTTTGCAATCAAACAGTTGCTAACTTTAGGATTAAGATGAAACAAATTACCTCTGGTTTGTTTCGCAGTTGCAATCAATTCACCTTTGTTGTCAAAGATTTTGCACATACCATTTCTAAACTCCAGTGGGTATCCTCTGTCATTAAGTTGTGCCACACTTAGAAGATTGTGCTTTAGACCTTCAACCCAATAGACATTGCCAGCACTGCTCTTCCCATTAAGAGAAATAACTCCCTTACCTTTAACCATACAGGGTGAGTCATTGCTATATCTGACAACGCCACCATCGAATTCCTTTAAGGAAAGAAATTTGCTCCGATCACCAGTCATATGATGTGAACAACCACTATCAATGATCCAATCATCAGAGTTATCCATCCTGGACACTAGTGCCTTTTGATTTGATATCTCTTCCTTAATAGCTACAAACACAATATCTTCAATAGCACCATCATTATATTCTTCATCAATGCTACCACTTTCAACCGCTATAAGACAATCTCTCTTGCCTTTACCCTTATACTTCTTGAATTTGTCTCTCGTGTTTATTTTCACCATTAGGACAATTGGTTGCTATATGACCAATCTTGTTGCATGGAAAACATTTTAAAGGTAGTTTACCTCTATATTTCCCAGTGCCTCTAGGAGGTCATTTTGACAATAATGCTTCAAGTTCCATTAGGCTGTCTTCATCATCAACATCTTTGCTGGATCTAGATTCATAGCCATGACAAGTATCTTTACTTTTTCTAATAGATGGGTTAGAGACAAAAGATCTGAATGTAGATTCTGATTTCTGTACACTACCATCATAGCCGTTTAATTCAAAAGCAGTAAGTTTGCCAATGATAGAGTCAAGAGTTACCTTAGTTTTGTCAATGGACTTCAACTCTTGAATAGTTGCAACTCAAAATAGCATAGATTGGTAGCAGGGTTATCAATACCTTACTGATCACTGTGGCATCTTCCACTTTCCCTCCTGCACTCTTTATTTCACCAACTTTCTCTTTTATCCTTTGACCATACTGCTAGATATTCTCACCTTCATACATTCTCATGTCATCAAAATTTCCTCTCAGGCTCTCCTCTTTAGCAGTCTTAACATGTTCATCACCTCTATAAATCTCTTCAAGTTTTTTTCATACTTCATATGCAGTTTCAAGACCATGAACACCTACATATTTAGCATCAGACAGGGAACTGATAATAGCATCCAATGTTTGATGATTTTCTCGCCGTTCTTTCTTCTGATCATCAGTTAGAGTTCCAGTAGGTGCAATATACTTAGTTTCTACATGATCCCAATACTGACTTCCCATACTCTTTATGTAAATCTTCATTTTGTCACTCCATATCCTATAGTTTTCTCTATTGTACTTTAGACCTTCCTTCTTCATCATGATCTACAAGCTCTTTTCCTCAAGCTGTTAGGATTTAGATTATAGAGGACCTGAGACACTCTGATATGAATTGATGGTAAGATGAAAGAATAAGTATCTCATAGATTACTGAGAGGGTGGGGGGGTGAATATGTAAACTGAAAAACTAATAAAAACTTCCCAAACTCAAACTCAATCACACAAAGTAAACTTATCAATAAAATATCACTGTCAAGATCAATACTCATAAGAATACCAGTTGACTATTATAGCAACTTAACAATGAACAACTTTAATCTTGTAAACATCCAAATGCTTAATCATATATCAACACACTCCAGCTCTCAATGCTTCCAGTTATCATGCCTTATCATAATAGTTAAGTAGTTAATCAAATCAACAAATAAGATCATAACCACAAAAACATTCACCACATGACACAAATGTTTATACGTGGAAAACCCAAATAGGTAAAAACCACAATGAGATGAGACTCACAAGATAGCTATCTGAACTCTTCTGAAGTTCACCCTGGTAGGAGCCAAGCCTATTAAAGCTTTTACAATAAGTCATGTTAAGAACTGATCCTGTTAGGAATCACCTGGTTAAGGGATTTACAAATTCCTTGATAAAAAGAAAATACCCTATTAGGAGTAACCTCGGTAGAGGATTTGAGAATCCAAGCTAATGGACCACCTTGTTAGAGGATTTAAGAAGTAACCAAACTTGTTAGAGCTTACCTGCTTAGAGGATTTCAATTTTGCTGTAATTGTTAGAAGACAACAAGTTTTTCTTGATCTGTCTGAATAACATTACATTTGCTTGATCAGATCCTTTTAAGCTTCAATATGCCTTTACACAAATTGCAGATCCATTCTCCAGTTAGGAAACCACACACTCAACAGATTTCTGCCAACACCATTTACAAAACAACTTCATCGACCTGAAATACAAATAAATTAGGTTTGTAACACAACAAAAACCTAATTCTCTCATAGAGATTACAAACAAATCAGTTCAAGTGTGACCGTTGGATTTACATAGCAATCTATACACTTTTTTCAAGAAAATTCCAACCGCTTCATGATCACCACTTCATTGGACTTGTAACTCATCATGTGCTTTGCATTAGATGCAATCCACTTTGCTCATTCCCTAGACAATCAAACAAACGTGCCAAAACAATCTGAACTTATCTTCATACAATAACCACATGTGTCACCATCATTACCGCTCAACATCAGATAATAAACCAACATAACCATTTCAACAAACTTAATCGGTTAGGGTTTAACAAAAACAACTGGTAGGGTTTACCGGTTACATTGCATAGAAAGGGTTTAACTTTATACACCGGTTACCGGTTCAACTCACATACTTATATACCCGTTTACAACATCTTCCATAAAGCTCTTCCTACTAGATACAAGACAATATCAATAATAACAATAATATCATAAATACCATTACTGGTTCAATTGACATCAATGACAACATAACATATCATTAATGCAATATTCATGCAAATGCCAACAAAAGGAGATTTGTTTGATCAATAGGTGATAAAATTGGGTTTATGTAAGAGGTCAAAGGCCTCTGATATTGAGCTTAACCGAGACTGTAATCAAGCATGGTAGATGCTATCACTGGCAATTCATTCTTCTAGATTATTGTCCAATTATCTTGAGGTGGTTATAATCTCTCTGTAGTTAGTGAGAATCCTTTGTAATGAGTAGTACGCTCTAGGAAATGTGCTTTCCTGCATGTACAGGCCCCTTATTGTATCACATACTTTTTTTAGAAGTATCATCTGACTGTGGGTAGGCTTCCCACCATGGTTTTTCCCTTTACCAGGTTTTCCACGTACAAATCATGGTGTTATGTGGTATGGTTGCATTGTGTTAATTATTTGTTTCATTCTTAAGTTTTATTGCTTACCAGTATTTGTTTTTGCTATTCCGGTATTCAATGTTTATGTGCTCTGGTTAAAGGTTATAAAGTGGTTTGATTAATATAATTTGTTGATAACTGATTCACCCCCCCTCTCAGTTGTCCACTGATTATTCTAACGATTGGTATCAGAGTTTGGTCACAAGTTCAAATCACGCAGGTCGTGGTGAGTGACACCAGGAGGGGGATTGTTGGTAGTGGGCCAGCATCCCTTGCGAGGATTCACGACATGGTTTAACAACCTCCCCAACATGTCCCAATTTGAAAATACCCTTGTGAGGTTATCAAATCCCCATCAAAGATATCCCTCTACTACAAAAGAAAAAGCGGGTGTCATTATCACTTTTCCCTCTCTCCCAAGACCCCGAAAGAAGGTGGAAAGGTACTCAATGCAACAATGTGCCTACCCTACAAATTGAGCAAGCACTCTAGAGACAAAAGACAAAAGTTAATTTCCCTTAAAGATAGTAGTATGTGAGCTACTCTAATCAGAAGGCAAATTGTTAGAAATTAGGATCTTAGGATACTAATCATTATAAACAAGATCATAAAGTAAATGAAATGAGAAACATACATGTATAAATGTACACATTACACAAGATATACATGGGGAAAACCCTTTCGGGTAAAAAACCCCATAAAGCATCATTTTATTAGACACTTACAAATATAGTCTATCATAAAATAGACTTGAACCTTGGGATACTCCTCCAATACTTCCACATGGTCAATAATACCTCTTGTGCATAGTGATACAACTCACCATAAAGCTCCAAATTCACACACTCTCAAATGAGAGAGAACCTTCTTAAATATAGGAGGAAGAGTGGCTTCACTAGTCACACCTTTTCAATAACCCCCACTCATAAATAATTAATAATCTAATAATATTAGATTATAATTATTTCAAATGGGATATGCTTATAAAGCATATAATATATAAGGTTTTATAACCTTATATTAGAACATTATATATAAATGTTATAAGGATGCGATCCCTAATAACATTATGTTCTAACACTCCCCCTTAATGTTAATGGGGTATCCCATGTCAATTTCCATAAAAGAAAAAATGAAGTACCCCGATAACGTAGGTCTTCTTTGACAGTGATAAATAGGGACACAAATATATGCCAATATGAAGATCATGCATTTCAGACTAAATGAAAGTCATCTTGTCATAATTTATAATCCCAGTGTTTTAAAAATGATGCTATGAGGTCTTAAAAAATTATATTGGAGCCGCGGTCTCCTCAAATTAGCCTCTCCCTAGTTTCATTACATAATGCCCGTAAGACTTAATACAATGCTTTTACAAGTGGAAGATTTACAAGGAGAAGAATTTAGAAATACCCGTAGGACTTAAACATA
Organism: Cryptomeria japonica; assembly: GCF_030272615.1. NCBI lineage: Eukaryota > Viridiplantae > Streptophyta > Pinopsida > Cupressales > Cupressaceae > Cryptomeria > Cryptomeria japonica. Next base: position 641,894,953 of record NC_081414.1, read on the forward strand.
AATGTGCCTATAGGACTTACTAATGCCTACCTGCAGTAATTAAAACAAAAAAGGACATAGATATGCCTATCTACAGGCTTAAAGAACTTACTAATTCCTATTTAGGTCATATTTCATACCTATTAGGACATATGCCTACCCGTAGGATTTAACCACTAGGTGGTGTCATTAACATGCACACTCCCCCTCAATGACATCACCTAAGGCCAAGCATTATTTTAATTTGGAGCATATAATGCCTAAAGGTATTATGCCTATTAGGTCTTAAATCTAGGATTTAGCCACTAGGTGTTGTCATGTACACTCCCCCTTAATGGCATCACCTAAAACCAATCACTGCATAGAGGATTTCAAAGTGATGGATAAAATTCCAATATATAGTATGTGCCCATGATCTTCAAAGTGTCTTTATTATAGAATGATTTCACTTGAGTGAGGTGCCCATGATCTTCAAGGTGTCTTTATTACGAAATAATTTCACTTGAGTGATGTGCCCATAATCTTCAAGGTGCCTTTGTTATAGAATAATTTCACTCGAGTGACGTGCCCATAATCTTCAAAGTTCAATTTGAACTTTAGAAATGATATTATTTGGAAAGAGTAAAATAACTTCAAGTAAGATGGTACTTTTACATGTATCCAAATGGAACTCTTCCATAAATCTTCAAGGTCATATTGATTCTTCAGGAGCTACACTCATATTTTGCCCATTTGATTCAAAGGCGGATAGAAGATAGTGTTCTTATTAAAGTATTGCATCATCCATGTAATAACACTTGCACCATATATTTTAAAGGCATAACCTCGCCATAAAATAAAAAATATAGTTACTAACATACTAATCAATTAAACTTGATTTTTGGTGCAAAGAAAGAACATAATATTATGTGTTTGTCATTTGCCAAAGATCATATAATATTCCTCATAAATGTAAAATGTAGTCCAATAATTTGTAGCAAGGAGATAAAAACATAATTTCATGAGAATAAACATGAATAATTAGTTTTTTGGTTGAAAATACAAAATAGTCATGCTACTACATATAATAATGATCCAAAAAAAAAATAGGCAACGGGTGAGCTATCCTTTCTTGGTTTGCTCCCCAGACAGTTTATAAGGGCAATAGCCACCCATTATAATGATCAATATAGTGTGTTTTATTTATTATGGTATGATTAAAAATGGATCAAATACAAAATAGAATAACAAATCTCTTTGATCTCCAAAAAAGGATGCTAGTGAGAAATTTATCAATTTGAATTTACTTATGCATATTAACTAGCTTGTACATTTCATAAAAAAATATTATAAGACATCTTTACTAAGGAAATTGTGATGTATCAACACTTATAATGGATGGTCTACGAAAGTACAAGTCTACACCACCTCTTATAAAATTCTTAAGGAATGCATTACACATCATCCCTTTGAATAATATTGTAAACATTTATTCCAAAGAATGTGTTTGATGACAAAAAATAATCTTACATTAATCATAGACAATGTGATTTTCTTACATTGACAACTTTTAATGATAAGATTATTTACATATATGTGAAGTGTACAACTAAAATATATTTGACATTTAAGGTACAATGTGACACAAAAAATCTTAACATTGTAGTATAACATGGTGGAGAGTAAGAGAAGCAAGGACTCCTACCCAAAATTTAATAATTTGTTATACAACAATCCAATATTTTGTTTTATCTATTTCAAACTATGCAAAATTTAATTATTCAAGTCTTCATAATATATCGAAAGTGATTTTAAAATCATCTTTAAAAGTATGGTTAAGAATTCTTGAGTTTGATGATTTCCCTTGGGAGCACATCAAACATATAAGAAAATGAGTAGGAATTCCTTATTTCTTATACTTTTTTATATATCCATTTGCTTAAATATTATATTTAAAATATTTAATAGTTTTAATACATCATGGATTGGTAAAGGATTATTCCAAGTTTATCCATGTATAGAATGAGAAATATTTTCAAGATACCAAATTTAGTGTGGGATTGGAACCTTACCCAAGTCTTCAAGAGTTTCTATATATACGCTCTCTTGGATTTTCATAACATTCAGAATTCAAGTATGTGGTTGGAATGTTCAAAATGACACACCCTACCAATGAATGTTTTCCAACTCTTTTGTAGGTCCATTTTTAATATATAGATAGCATTATAAATGATACAATAAAAATGTGTTTGCATTGACAAAGGATGGAAGATTAAGAAACCAGAGGAATGATCTACATGATTTTATCAATTATTCTATGGTGCACTTGACATGAAGAAAATACCACTCAAATAAAATAATCTATTAAGAACATGTGGAATTAAGAAAATTATTCTATGGTATTGATAGGCATCTCTCTCACGTTTTCTGTCAGCGAACTTTGATCATGTGTTCATCTAAGTATGATATTGGTTTTATTTTCTTTATCAACTATCTGTGTGGTTTCAAGAGCACTAGTTTAAATGATATATTATGGAGGAGCATTGGTTTATATGATATATGCTGAGATGATGGAGGAGCATCGACTAAGGCAGAGAAACAATGAGCCCATAGTATTTGCGGGTAACCCATACAAACCATTTCATTGGCATTATAGGTCCTTATAGATACTCTTTGAAATTTTTATTGAATTCACCAAGTTAATGTATGGAAAAGCATATCGTTTCCATAGCCTTGGCAGTGATGAATACAATCTGAGAGACGAGAAGCTCTGAAAGCAATCAAGACCTCATAATAGATGAAATCATATCTATTAGGCATATCAATTTAAACAACATTTACTTTTGGTTTCTTGAGTTTGATAGAAAACATAAGAATGCAATCTCCTGACAGAGAATGCAAATGGTTGTATTAAGAGGCCTCAGGCTAGCGACGAGCTAAATGGTTAAGTTCTTGAATAAGAAATTAGTCATTTTTGTTCCCATATCTAGTCAACATATAGACTTGGAAATAATAAATAAGATGAATATGGTGATCATATGAGTGAGAAGAAACACGGTTGTAAATGGTTCATAATATCGATGAGATAATAGTTGGGTCAGAGAAATGGTGGAAGATATCTGCTTTGTGTCTCAGTTCACAATGTCGTTATTGGTATTCCATTTGTAGTGTCGACCATTCAGAAGGGGGTGAACTCACAAAGCTGGTTCCCACTTTTTGTTACGTCCTGATTTTTGTTGAAATCATACGTTTTTAAAAAAATAGAATGATTTAAGCTTTAAGAGGTCCCATTTGAAGTAATTAATTGAGGAAAGTTAAATCAAAGGCTCTTAGATCAAAATTTCTTGGATAGAACCTCTCTACTTATAAATCATACTTGCAATGGAGTCTCCTTTGCATCTATCAAATGCTGATAAAAAACCAATTTTACATTAGCTTTTGGGGGGTCAAATTAATTTATTTAATTTTTTTTTTTATAAATATTTAGTCCTTATTATAAGCTTTCCAAATAGTATAACTTTTAATATATTTAATTTTAATAATATATTTTTATTTTAGTTCTTATGAATGTAGTTTTTCCACTGAATATGAACTTCTTTGTTCAATGCATTGGGAAAAATAGTAAACTGATTCAAAAAAAATCTAAAAAATATCTATGCACTAGGTATTGGTGTTTTCTTTCTAACAAAAAAAATAAAATTGAATTTTGATATATATAGAACAAGTTATGTGTTCAAACATACACCTATATCCAAATTGTAATTAGTCAAACTTCAAAACTTAATAAAATAAAAAATATTCAACATATCACTATCAAACCAAGTGCATGCCCTGGGTATTGATGTTACAAACCAAAATTAAAAAGAATTAAGTTTTTATTATTTATAGAAAAAAAATTATGCATTTCGGGATACACATCACTCTTAAAAAATGTTGTTTGCTGTAAACAACTACTTTTTGAGGGAGATGGAAAAATCAATAAAATTTTATTCAAAAAAATTTGCAAAAAATATATTTAGAATCTATAAACAAGATATTAAAAATCACTAGTTTATATCATCTTCAAATTCTTAACGGTTTAAAAGTTATAGGTGTCAGAAAGTGAAGGTTTTTTTCAAAATATTCATCTAAGTGTCAAAGTTGGTCAAAAAGTGGGAACCCGTATTGTGAGTTCACCCAAGGGTATGCGTTCTTCAACATTGAGAAATTGTATATCATGGAACCCAAAAAGATATTGATCTTTTCCTACACATGAGATGTAATACATTAAATAGAAGTAGATGAAATGTTACAATCTCACTGTTTAAAGACATAACCCATGATGAGAAGAGGTGTCATCTTTTAGAAATGGAGTATATGTTACTTTATCGAAGAGGGTTGTAGTCTATATACAATCGCTCAAATCTATAGAAAGTAAGGAGTACAGATCCAAGATTCATTTTAAGGAATCTAGTGGAATAATTTTGAATTAATTATGACATAATAATAAAAATATATTATACATCACTTAACAACATTATTCTATATTATATGAATATGTTAGAAATAAGGACTAATATAAAAATTCTCTTGAACAACATTTGTAAAAAAATGATTAGCATTTCTTAACATAATTTTGATGGATTGATTTAAGAAAGAAAAAAAAATATACTATATGTATGACAAAAAAAATGTCCTTGCACATGTGTTGACAAAAAAAATATTAAATGTCTATACAAAATGCTTAAGTAATACCATTTAATTACTTAAAATGTAAAAATGCATTCCAATATTTCAAATGAATGTGTACCTTTTCACAAAAATTTAAATAAATTGTTGTTAAATTAACATGATGATACTAGTAAATCAAAAAGTAATTCAATTTTTCCTACAAGATGTAAAATAAAATTTGAAATCATATTCAATATTTCTAAAATCGATAGAGGAAAGTAATAACTTTTTACTATTTGTCTATTCTTCTCAAATAAACACTTGTTTTGGAAAATTTCAAATGTTTACCTCTTGAAGTGCAATCCCAAATGCTAGCTTCCTTTTAGAAAAAGAAGGCGACCTTGTGTTTCTCAACTAATGGAATATGTACGCATTTTTTATCAAAAAAAGGTTACTAGTGAACAATTATGTCACTTACTAATATTTGTGGCACAAATTTTAAGAATTTGCACAAAGAGGTTTTCCATCAAGTTGAGCATATCTTTGAATATAACCTGTAAAAATGAATAGTATATCCTAATAGGCTCTGATACCATGTTATAAATTAGGATCTCAAGATAGTAATCATTATAAACAAGATCATAAAGTAAATGAAATGAGAAATATACATGCATAAATGTACACATTACACAAGATATACATGGGGAAAACCCTTTCAGGTAAAAAACACCATAAAGCATCATTTTATTAAACACTCACAAATATAGTATATCATAAAATATAATTGAACCTTGGGATACTCCTCCAATACTTCCACATGACCAATAATACCTCTTGTGCATAGTGAAAAAACTCACCATAAAGCTCCAAATTCACACACTCTCAAATGAGAGAGAATCTTCTTAAATATAGGAGGAAGAGTGGCTTCACTAGTCACACCTTTTCAATAACCCCCACTCATAAATAATTAATAATCTAATAATGATTAAATTATAGTTATTTCAAATTGGATATGCTTATAAAGCATATAATATATAAAGTTTTATAACCTTATATTAGAACATTATATATAAATGTTATAAGGATATGATCCCTACTAAAATTATGTTCTAACACAAATACATGTCCCTCTTAAACGAAATTGAATAGATAACAATGGTGAGTTATGCTACTAAAACATTTGTTTGATATTCATTCTTCAATAGTCATTCTGCATCAAACAAATTGGTAGATTATGAATTCAATATTCGTCCCACGGATGCCACAATGCTATAAGAAATTGATTAGTAACCCAGGAAAATGAAATAAAACTTTAATCTAACTTATTGACCAAGATGATTCAAGAATCCAAGTATACCCACCAACTGCCCATAAAATGACCAACTGCGCACTAGTCTTAACCAACTGCGCACTAGTCTTGACCAAGTGCACAATAGATTGAACCAAATGTGCAACAAATTGAACCAACTGCACAATAGATTGAACCAACTGCACAAAAGATTGACATAGCTTCAATTTTTCAATTTTTGACCAACAAAACCCTAATTTAAGCCCAAAGTGACAAAAAAGAGGGTGAAAGAAGGTTTAATTTTGCTGTCAAGGTGCAAGATTGGTCTAATTTTGACATTGTTCATATTGTTGTTCAAGTATCTTTTATTCTTTCTCATGTTCTCTTTGTCAGACTTGTCTTTTGAAGCTTGAAAAGATTGTAACTTGAAATTGAATGTTCAATTACTCTCCTAATTAGGACTAGATGAAGATTGTCACTTGAATTGAAATCAATTAGCCTCCTAATTAGAGCTATATGAAATTTGTTGCATGAAATCAGAGGTTAATCTAAGTCCTAATTAAAACTAGGTGGAAGTTGTAGGGTTAATCCAAGATTTAATTAAGATCCTAGATGAAAGTTGTTTGCATGAAATCGAGAAGGGTTAATCCATATCAATTATAGTCCTAGATGAGATTTGTGAAATTGAAAGCCTCAAATTTTGCAAATTTTCTCTTCAACTATCAAAACCTATAAATCAGCTTATCAAAATGATCAAAACTCTACATACAACAAGCCTTTTAGTCATACCCTACACATGAGACAAGTTAAAGTGAAATTTCAATCTATCTAACCAACTGCCCACTAGATTTGACAAAATGCGCTCTAATCTTCACCAACTGCACAACATATTGAACCAACTATCCAGGACTGGGTGCCAACTGCGTAGAACTAGTGTTAGGCATGGGAATCAATGTTTTTCTTTTTTTTGGTACCTGCAATCAATTGATCAAAACTCATATAAGATGTCAAATTTGTGTGTTTCACGTTGGGTTCACCAGATGTAGATGAGGAAAAAGGGGGTTAGTTCAAAAAATGAAACATCACATGCAATTTACCTAAGCTAATGACAAAAACTCAAATTGCAAGCTACCTTTCCTAATCCTACCAACAAAGTAACTGAAACAGAACACAATATAAACAATTTCAAACCATTCACTATGCTCCTTTAATTAGACCTCGTTGTTCTTCCTTTCAACTCTAATTTTGATATGTCTCTCAAGAGGCCATGTGCACGAAATGACAAAAATGAAGGGGTTGATATGCAAACCTTACTCAGAATGTGTGATTAAAAATGATTGCTAATTGTTAATTGCTAATGATGAACTAGACATAAATGACAAAGTTAAGCTATTCAAAAATTAGATGTCTAGACAAACTGACCGAATAACAATGGTAAAGTTAGATGCTAAACTAACATAATAAAATTGCTTGAAAGTTAGTTTTAAAATGCTAGAAGGGGAATCCTTAATTTATAGAGAAACCAGAGACTTGATGAACGAGCAAGATTGAAAAGATTTTTGGTTAGGTGGATGGACAAAATTGAACGCATGACAGAGCTACCATTGGGGAAGAATGAAGGAGAAGAAGGAAAAAGCGACAAAAAAACAAAAAGAAGATTGGGGATGCATACCTCATTTTCAAATTAAAAAATTAAAATTAATGAGATATTTAGGTTTTTCAAAAATCAAGAAGGAATCTTGAGATAATGTTGCCATTTTTGAAAATTAGGAAGATATTTTCAACTAAAAAATTGAAAAAGAATATATTATCCTCATTCGAGAAGATAATTAGGAAAATTAAATAAATAAAGATATTCATTTAATTCAAAGACATTTAGATAGTTGAATAATCAAAATGATTTATTCAACTATAGGTCAAAATGAATGATCCTTTAATTAATCAATTAAGATTATTTAATTAAAGGGTATAAATCAAAATTAACCAAATGATGCAATATTATTTAATTAATTTTAAAAGGGGAAGAGGTTTGATGACAGATTAGGGCAAAATAATTAATAAAAAAGGTTTTAATTAATTAATGAATTAATTACACCTAAAAAGGAAAATTAGTCAAACTGACATTTGATGACCTAAGAGGAGTCAAATTAAGTCAAATATGGGGAAATTGGGAAGAATGGGAGAGTTTTGATAGGAAATGAGGTGTTTTGAGTGAAAAACAACAAATTAGGGCAAACCGAGGAATACCGAGTAAATCGAATTAAAGCGGGTCACCAGATGGAAAAGGGAGAAATGCGACGCCATTCGACCGGAAAAGAGGTCAAAATGCAACTTCTGTATATGATTGGGCAGGAAAGAGGATCCAATTGGATAAAAAATGAAAGGCAGGAAGCAGTGAAATACTGAAAAAAGTAGACCTAAAAACCCTAAAACTGAGATGGAGAAAAATGGTCAAAACAGACACTACCGAAGCAAAAGGGGAAAAAATACAATTCAAGAGGGATAAAGCAGGGGTAAAAATGCAAATTTTGCATCAGGAGTGAGAAGAGAGGGGAAGAATCTAAATAGGTATGAAAAAGCTTGAATGAGAGGGTTAAATTAGGGGCAAAAAGCCCTAATTGGGACACAATTAGGCAAAATGTAGCTACAAGAGCGACAAGGGAAATGTCTAATGCAAGAGGGGTGAGGTTAAGGGAAAAATTATTGATCCCAAACCTAAAATGGGAAGGAAAGGGAACAATCTAATCAGGGAACAGATGGGATAGGATCACGCGAAACAAGGAGGTTTATACACGCGATAAGGTTAAAAACGAAGAACAAAGGTGATGTAGATTTTAAGTGTTTATAGGTACAAAACAAACCTTAAATCACAATATAAATAATATACAACTTTAGATGATTTTTCTTCATACATCATAAATCAAAATCATCACACCAAATAAAGTGGTGCCAAACTACACACATATTCAAGAGTAAATTAACTAAACACCACAATACCAGACCATGCCAATTTTAGATGGTTTCCCATCTATACATTAGAACATTTCATAGGAAAGTCAATAATGGTCAAAGGGCAATATGAGGAACACTACAGGATATTATAACATGAAACCCTAGGACAGTTCGATGGGGTATAGGATAATAAGATAAAAGTTATCCATTTTATTGTAATAATAGTGCACATTAAATGTGAGCAAAAGGTGCACCTCATTCGGGGATACATCCATAATCGCATAGATCTAGCAGATTTTGGCACTTACACAATAAGGATTGGACACAACAACTCTACTCTTCTAGATTCTAGTCATCGACAACAAAGGTGATATTAGGGGATCACACCATTGGAAAAGTTCTAGTTAGGGGATATGTTGTAGTAGAAAACTTGGGAAGAAGTATTAAAGGAGCATGTGGAGATCACCACTAAGGTAGATGGAATCATCAAGGACATACAAAATTGGTTCCCATCGATTAAGGCGGACCCCTCTTATCCCACTCTATAGCATCTGAGGCTATTGATTATTGAGTTGCTTCAAGATCCCAAAGTCCAGAAGGATAGAATCCAAAAAAGAAGTACAAAACGAGTTCGATAAAAATAAGGAGGATGAGGCAATAATATGGTTCACTTCGACCCAAACAACTCTGGAGACCCAACTGGTTCTTACTAATTTAATAGCCACAAATATCAATGAGCTTTACCTCTACCACTTACAATGGCCTAGTATGTTGACATTTATCCAAGATAAGAAGGAGGAATTGAAACGGCATATATCAAAGAACTATCAATAGTATGATGCCATGCAAGACTTGGATGGGACCATCCAAGTGAATATCAAGAGACGCCATGATCAACACCAGTAATAGTAGGAGCAAATGGGTAAAGGGAGAAGGAGATTCTGGCACCTCTAAGATTTTTTTAGCATGTAACTTGCCCACATTAGTGGGTTGATAGTAGATGCACATTTTTTTAGGATAACCTACATATCCCCACCTCTCTAATAGAAGTTGAGACAAAACTTTTGGACCTCCACATTCACATCAATTAGTTGCAAACAATGAAAAAACAATGGGATGATCAATTTTAGACTCTGCAATTCATATATCAAGACATCCTACCATAGAAGAAGCCCACTTTACTTGAGGACAAGTAAAAAATTTGTCGAGGGGATGATGTTGACTAGAAAACATGCTATATACACCAGTTCAAAGAGATAAGGGTGTAATCCAATAGTGGTGATATCCAAATAGATTAGAAAGCTACTATCAAAGGGTTGTGACCCTAAAAGGAGGCATAAGTAGAGAGAGGATAGATAGTCAAAAGGCGACTAAAAATAAGATAAAAAATAAAAGATACACTTGATAGAGGAGATATAAGGGATGCATACAAATTGATATGTTAATACAAAGAATCTATCTTGTTCCCTTAATATGGTGCATAATATTTCTTTTGACTAAGTAGTTAGGGTAAATCTAGAATTTATCTAATTGATCTCCTCAATAGGACCACATCTGGGCTTAAAAGACTACAACTAACATAAATCCTTTGGGAACAAAACTCCAGTCTATCTCCTTCAAATTTTTTGCTAACAATACTAATTCCTAATCTTCCAATTTCTAGTCTTCCATCATCATTCTAGTCTTTCATCATTACTGCCCTTCTAAACTATTTCATTGCCATCACCATATAGTTGACATCAATGACAACACATACAACAATCTCCTCCTTGTCATTTATGTCAACACCAAACTCGTGTGTACTTTTCCCCCCCTTTTACATAAAAGAAAAAGGGCAAGAGGTCTTCCACCAAAAGAAATAACAAAAATAAACATGCTCCCCTTGTCAATATCAACCTTAAGAACCAACCACCTACTTACCCCTGAGGATTATCCTTCATAAATCCAAGAATGAAGATGGTTCTTGAATTTTTCCTCTTGGACAAATGCACCATCTATGCATCTAATTAGAAGGAGGGATAACGACCCCTAAATTTTATGTGAGCTACTCAAATGAATCTTTTGAAAGATCCTTTGTAAATATATTTGCAACCTAATCCTTTGTAGGTACATATTCTGATTTTACCTCTTGAAATTTGCAACTTTTTTCTCTTAGAAAGTGATATCGAATAGATATGTGCTTGGTTCTAGAATGCATCATTGGATTGTTTTAAAAATTGATAGAACTTGTGTTGTCACACATAATAGGAATAGGCTCATCACATATTACCTTGATATCCATCAAGGTTTTCTTCATCCACAACACTTGGGTGCAACAAGATTACAACTATATATTTTGCTACTACTAATAACAAGGACATTGAATCCTACTTCTTACTAAACCATGAGACCAATATACTTCCCAAAAGAAGGCTCTAGCATTGGTACTTTTTCTATCATCAATACTACTAAGACAATCAACATTAGTGTAAGCAATTAGGTCAAAGTCATCACCCTTTTGATACAATAATCCATAATTCATAGTGCTTTTCAAATATCTAAATTTTTTGTTGACCACCTTCACATGAGTTTCTCTTGGATTAGCTTAAAACCTTGCAACCAAGAAGACCACATGCATAACCTTAGGTCTGGATGTAGTTGGAAAGGGGTAAAAATTAGGGTTAGGGTTAAATTAAGATAATTAAACCACTAAATTACCTAATTAACCATTACATTTGGAAGGAGAGGGAATCTAATAGATCTAGCCTCGAAAGACTAAGATTCAGATTAGGTTCTAGGCTCTTTGAATAAGGCCTCTCTCCTTCCTAAGTTGAATTGATTTGATTGTTGATGATTAGGGCAAAATAGGTGATAATTGAAGTATACAAACACAAACAGTAAGCTACATATGTAACACATAGCCATTGACTTGGATCTAGGCAAAATAAGCTATCTGGAATATGCTCTCAGAAGTTTGGCCTAAATTTTTAGGACTAGGTAGTATCAATTTTCCATGGTCCTCCAAATTTTTTGTCATTGAATGCTCAATTTATTTGTCACTCTGAACTTTTCCGATCCTCCTGAGTGCAACTCTGTACTTGTTCCTACACACAGAGAGAAATGGAAATTTTTTGGGAATAGGGGTTTGCCTTAGGTCAAACCTCGATTTTGGAATTAACCACGAAATTGAATTGATAAATGTAAATTAAAGACTTCAGTAAAATACTTTCCTTTTAAGGGAAAGGTTAAAAATGATTGAAACACTAATGATATAGCTCAATGAAGTTTTTTTTGACCTTCACAAAGGAAATATGGTTTCATGTATGTTCTCTTCATAAAACATAGATCATGGATGTCATCTTCAATGTTTGAAACTTGACTTTGCTTCTGCTCCAATTCTTGATGAAAGACTGATTACTCGCTCACTTTAATTTTCTTGAGTGTAGATCTTGATTTCAAATTGTTAGGTTTAAAATGAGAGGGGTGGACCTCCTTTTATACTTGATTGTCGAAAAATAAATTTCAAATTATAACACAAGATGACATGGGATATAGGTCCTCGTTAAAATTATGTGGCCGTCATAAGGCCTCAAATTGGGCCCTTCTTGAGAGGACCATGTCATTGGGTGCCATGGTCCTGGAAATCAAGGCTTCAAGTTTGGGGGGAGTCTGTAGAGATAGTGAAAAAGCATGTTTGATAGGTTGTATGAGAAGAGTCAAGACTTTAGTTAGGCCTTGAAAGCCGAAGCACCAAAGTGAGGTCCAAGTGAGGACAAAATTTTAGGTGAGTACAATTTAGGATGATACAATAGTTAAATACAATAGGTCCCTAATCATAGATCTATGCAGAGTATGACCAGTCTAAGGTGACTCATCATCTTTTCTCAAACAACAACCTGTTGCCATAGGAGTGCTAATAGGTTTGCAGTCTTCTATACCAAACTTCTTCAAAATCTCCTTAGTATATTTAACTTGAGAGATAAAGATACCATTATCTAGTTGACCAAATTAAATTGCAAGAAATAATGATAACTCACCTAGAACAAAGACATTTCAAATTATTTCTACATTTCTTCAACAAACTTCTTACACATTACATCATTGCCTCCAAAGATTATATTATCAACATATACAACAACTATTAAAATCCTTTCATCCTAATTTTTAATGTAAAGGTTTCTATTCATGGTACCTTTCTTGAAGCTTTGCTAGAGTAAGTACTTATCTAGCCTTGCATAGCAAGCCCTAGGAGCTTGTTTGAGACCATATAATTCTTTCTTAAGTCAGCATAGCATGTTAGGGTTTTTTGATAGCTGAAATCCATTAGGCTACTCTATATAGACCTCTTCTTCTAGGTCACCATTCAAGAAGGAAGATTTAACATCCATGTAATAAACTCTGAAGTTCTTGTGAACTACAAAAGCAAGAAACATTTTGAGTGCTTCCATTTTTTCCATTATTGAAAATGTCTCCTCGAAGTCAATTCCTTCAACTTGTGAATAACCTTTATACACAAGCCTTTCCTTGTTTCTTATAATTTTTCCATCTTCATTCAATTTGTTTTGCATACCCATTTTGTTCCTATCACATTTTTATCTACAAGCCTTGGTACTAATTCCCAAGTCTGATTCTTCTTAGTTTGATTTAATTATTCTTCCATTGCTTGTGTCCAACCTCCATCCTTGTTGGCATTGGTAAATTTTTTTGGTTCTACCTTTGACAATAAACAAAAACTCACTTGTTCATTTATCTTTGCAAGTTTTCTTATAGTTTGCACTCCTTTATTTTTATTTCCTATTATTTGATCTTTTGAGTGATATGGTAAACATATTTGACAAGAGTTTTTGATATCTTCTCTGGCATTTATTTCTTTTCTTCAGCTGCCTCTTTTTCTTATGTGCAAGGAGGTTCATCTAATTCATAACCTTCTTTTTCATATGTGTTTTGATGTTATTCTTCATCATCTTTGATGTTTTCACTTTCAACTATCTTTCTCGATCTTTTATTATAATACCTATAATCTTTTCTCTCAATTGAGTATCCAAGGAATATTCCCTAACTAGATCTAGAGTCAAACTTCTCTAAATCCTCTTCATCTCTTTTGATGTAATATTTACTCCCAAAGAACCTGAAATACTTAATAGTTGTTGGTATCCCATGCCATATACCATAAGGAGTCTTGACATTGTCCACTCTTAGTTATCCTCTATTAAGAATACAAACTACAATATGAATTGCTTCTTTCCTATATACATCAAGTAGATCAAGGCTTATTTCAACATTATTCTTCTCATCTCCTTAACACTTTTTTTCTTTCATTTTACTACTCTATTTTGTTGAGGAGTTCTAGGAGAAGATAGATGTAGATCTTTATTCCATGTTCTTCACAAAACTTATCAACTTAATTTGAAGTGAACTCACCCCCTCTATCAGATCTCAAAAACTGGATTCTATCATTCATTTCATTTTCAACCATTGACTCGAAGATCTTAAACATATTAAAAGTCTCTGATTTTTCTTTTAGGAATGTAACAAAAGTCATCCTAGAGAAATCATCAATGAGTAACATTAAGTACCTTTTACCTTGAATCTTGTATGTCCACATAAGTTAGTATGAATAATTTTCAATGGTTTTGTAGAAAAATACTCAGTTTTAAAACTTATCGTTGTCTACTTTCCGATCTGACATTCTTTACACATGAAGTAATAATCATCAATCTTGCATTCTTGAAGTAATATTTCTTTCCATTCTCTCATGTGGAAGTTATTTTGGTCTTTCAATGATTCTAGGGGTGTTGTAGAGTCACCAAATACTATAACATGGTATCAAATCTCATGGATATAAAGACTCCTTCTCAAGGGACATGATATTGTCTCAAGTAGTTGTTGGGCATAGTTTGAGATTGAGGGGGCATCACCATTGCATCTGATAGGTCATTCTAATAATTTTTGATTATGAATACACCTATATTTGGGTAAATATGTTTTTAAAGCTAATTTTTTTAGCCAGAGAGGTTGTACAACCCCTCTTAAGTATAGTGCATTGTCATAATTTGGTCAATTTTTTTTTGTATATTATATTTGTTGTCGAGAAAAAAATTATTGTATTGTGATCACTACATTTATATCAATATTGTTGAATCACAAGATTTGGGTTAACTAGTACTTGTGTTGCAAGTTGTATTGTATTGCCTAGGTCATGCATAATCTAACATTGCCAGATTAGTCTTTGGGTTTTGGGTTGGTTAATCAGTTTTTTATCTAACTAGATTGGCACATTCTAGTGCATTCACTAGTTTTATGACCTTTCAAATCTATATTGGCCCATACTATTCTATGTTGGCCCACAATATTCATGATGTACTTTTGCAGTGTTGGATCCTTGTTAATGGGATTTGGACTATGTATTTATGGTGTGATGGTTTCATTATTAATATTGGGCTTCATTCATGTTTGTGGCTTGTATCATCCTTTCATTGATGGCTTCCATTTCATCTTGGAGGTCCACAAGCCCAAACTAGGGGTGTGTGAAGTAAATTAAGCTCTTGAGTTTGGTCATGATCTCATTGGTTCCATTTTGCCTATAAGGAATGACACACTTTTCACATATGGTGGCTTACTTGCATTGGAAGGCCTATATTCCTTACTTGATTGGTGACAGTTTCTTTTGCAACCCATGCCAAATTGTTTGGAGATTGATTATTAGGTGTCATTTAATCTGCATATTGTGTCGTTTGGATCGACTCATTCTATGGTCAAGGACTTTTGTTGACATATTGGAGTTAGGAATTTAAGATTGTAGAGGGCATTCTTTTGATCGAGTTCTTACTTGGAGTTTTACCTCTCTACAATCGCTGAATACATGGAGGCCCATATTTTTTCTTCGTGGTAGGTTCTAAAATCTGTTTATAGAAACCCTATTGGTGAAGGCTTGAGCTCATTCCATTAACTTCATTATTTTGCTTAACCATTTTTGTTGGTCGGTTCTCTTGTGGAAGGGGTTCATACTCGTCTTCCCTCTATGATTGTTGGTTTACAGTAAACTCAAATAAAGGGTCAAATTCCTTTAAGTTGGTGGAGTTATTGCAGGCGTGATCATTCTTCAGATCGTATCCTTCACAACATTGGATGGTTTCAATGTGTGGTTAGCCCATCTACCTTGTTGGCGATTTAATTACTGTCAGCCCTTCCTTGTGACCGCACTTCAGTTACTGGTTGGTACAATATTTGTATTGGAGAGGCTTCATGCTAATTGACCTGTTATGAGCAAGAATTTTGAGGCTCGCATTAGAAACTGGTCAACAACAAGTCCTTCCTTATTAAATGGTCATTGAAATTCATTGAGTTTTGCTTCAGCTCATTCGGTTGGGTTTACATCTGAGTTGGCTGAGTTCTATTTGGGTCACCACATGTTATATTGATTTGTGCGTGGTCAATTTTTTTTGTTTGTTAGCATCATTGCATATTTCATCATCATCTCTTGCATCAGAATTTATCAATTGCATGCTTGATGGGGTTGATTCCTTCTGGTGAAAGTTTATAAATATTTCTTGGTTTGTAATGTATTTAAAGGGCCAACGTTAGATTTTCTTTGTGGGTGTTATCCCACATTGAATGGGTAGATATACATCTCATTCTTCATATTTCAGGGTTTCTTAAATGTTAATGATGACCATTAGCTTTTTGTGGTAGTGGTCCAATTAGTGAACAGATGCACCGTGTTTTCTTCTAATCAACCTACACAACTGAGGCATTATCTTTACCAATGTGGGGCCCACGTGGGTTAATCAAATTTTATACCATTTTATTTGGCACATTTTTTAATTTTCCCTTGCTCAGATTTCAGTCATGGGGGTTGACCGCATTTAGTTCTTAGGGTACCTTGTTTTGTCTAAAAGTGGCTAAAATAGGTTTTTTTTTTAAAAACTGGTGTAATGTAGTGCCCCTCTCTGATTCATCTTTTCTTTTTTGCATTGATAGACTATATTGATATAGCTTAGACTATTTTGGGATGCTTTTGATTAGATGTTTATAGACGCACTTATGATTTGGATGCTTTATTATTGATGATAGACGTATCGTATTTGCACTTGACATTATGATTTCATGTGGATGATGATATTCATAGATTATCATTATGATAGATTACTATTGATGATCTATGTGTATTCATTTTATATGTATGGTTTATAATTGCTTGTGGTGATTTGATGGTATCTTATTATGTAGTAACCTTACTTCATGGTTGCAATTGATATGATGACTATGATAGTGCTTGTTTGATTGTGACTGTCTTCTATTGTGGTTGTGATAGGGACGATATCATACCAGTCATTCGTGAGCACAATATGACGTTGTGACTCCTTTTCACTTATCTGTTTATTTCATGATATATGTTATTGTATATGTTGTTGTACGCGTATTGGTGGTGAGAGGTTTGCAGCTACCAGACATTGACTCCACCTGGATTCACAGGTCTGAGCATGTCTTCATCCCAATGGAAAATTGATTGGAGGTAACACGAGATCCTATTCTACACTCTAGGATTAAGTTTATATCCTTGTTAGTCTAGTATCTTGCATTGAGTCATCTTGTGGTATTTTGTTTTACCCTATGTTGGGTTGTTTTGAGGATTGTGATTATTGGTTAATTAATTGACTCATATAGTTTATAATAATATATTAAATTAATAGTTGATATTAATGTATACACCTAAAAATGGTTTGAAGATAATTAATTAAATAAGCAATTATTTAATTAATCTCCTTTCCCAATTTAATTGAATTCATTAGCAATTTGATTAAATTTCCCCATTCACCTGCTTATTAATAAATCTAAGGATTTATTTAATAAGTTCATTTCAATAGTCCCTTTTAATTAATTAATCTAAATTAATTAACCCTCCCCCATTTAATTCATTCTTCTAATCCCCTAATTAATTAAAACAAATCAATTTATGAGTTGTTGAAAGTTAATTAGCCTTTTCCTATTATTTGAATTTTTAAATTCAAATTCCCCACATGCCTCCTAATTTCTAACCACCTAACCTAACCACCCCTAACCTAATCCATTCCACCTAATCCTGGGTTTATCTAACCCTATCCTATCTTGTACATCCTAACCTCCTTATCCTAACCTCCTATGGGTTGGATATTCTCCCCTTGAGACACATGGCACTTTTGCCACATGTCTCTTCCCTTGGACACTTGCCCTCTTGTGAGCAAGATTCCTTGACACTTGTCACCACAGAGATGACAAGTGTCTCTCCCTCCAACCTCCTCCAATTTGACCCTTGATATCTTTAGATTCAATCTTGACCGTTGATTCCTGCCACCTCACCCCTGGCCTTGGAAATCCTATAAGAATCCCCTATTTTGGAGCACAAGAGGTCCCATCTCAAGCATTGTTATTATAGGCATATCATTTATAGCATTCTAGTTTAGCATTGTTATTATTTATTGCATCTTAGATCTAGCTTAACTTGATCATCTTCTAGTATAATTACTTAATCATATAGCATAATCAATCTCTCACTTAGCTTAATTGCATCATCATTTAGCATAATCATGCATATCATTAGCATAATTGGCTTCTTGGATCAATCTATCTTAATCATGCATTCATCTAGCTTGCACATCATATCATTTTAAATCCTCCATCTTGGTGTAGTCAAATCACTAGGATTGCTTATCTAGATCTGAGAGAAAATCCACACTCGCATCTCTTAGGAGGCGATAGGTCGCTTTTCCATGGTTTATCTTTCATTTGATTTCAATTTGCTAACCATGCTTGTAATGATCTATTGAGTGTTTGTGTTGCAGTTGCAGGCACCCTACTTCACACTCACGACAATCAATATTTAATAATAATGTGATATTGTTATTAAGAATCATTTATTAATAATTTTATGTTAAGGATTATTTATTGTTTATTATTTATTATTTATTTATATTGTTGTGTCTTTAATTATTTAGTTGGAATCTATGGTTTAATTTTTTATCTAGGTCATTATATTTTATTATGCCTTGGTTATTTAATTGATTTATTGTTTATAATCCTTTTTATCCTATTGGTTATTTGATTATTTATTTATCCTACCTACCCTATTTTGCTATTGGCTGGATATTTTGGGGTAAGTTAGTAAAATAATATTTTATATTCTTACCTTGGTATTTGCCTACGGGTTGGTAAGGAATATATTTATATGGTTTTGGCTTGATTTTCTATTTATTGGTTTTCTTGTGCATTGTCTGTGGATTGATTTTCTATTTATTGGTTCTCAGAAGTTTTTTCTACATTACTAAGGATTTTGGATTTGGTGGAAGTTGGATTTGATCTTGGTTTGGTTTTGGATTGCTCTTCTTCAAATTGCTATACCATAACTTCTATCCTCCAGGTTGGAGATTTCTTTTCATTCTTCACATTTCGAATTAAAAGATCTGTCTAAATTGTGACTCAGAAAAGATTGTTTTCCGGGAGATTTGAGGAAATTTTTTTTGTAGTTGCTAAATATTATTGCTATTATATATAGTTGGGGGTGGGAAGTTATGTTCATATTTCATTTATTGATTGGTGTATTGCCGTGAATGGCTCTATGGATTTCCTGAGATTGTTGTGAATCAATGTTGGCCGAGGGCATGCTGGAATTGATTTGTTGTTTCATGTGGGGTTGATTGTCATTTGTCCTGTGTACTTGGTATATTGTGAACTTTAAGATTGATCTGTTTTGTACCACCCGGTGATGGCTCTCTGAGCACTATTGGAGTTTACATTTTAAGTCTGGGAGAAACATTTTATGATTTGTATTTCATAATATTATATGTTTAATTTTCCTTTATTTATCATGGTTATTACACCTTAATTGGACTGGTTTTTGAGTAATTTCATATACTTAAAGCTTTTTCAGGCTTGTCATAACTTGATTATTTCATTTTCTGACTCTTCTATGTGGATGCACTAATCTGGGCTATGCGCTAAAAGAATTGTTCTATGTGCTACTAAAATTGGCTAATGCGCTAAAAGATTTGGTGGATGCACTAAAATAACTGGTCTGTACGCTATTCTTTCCTTTGGATGCACTAAACTGCCCCATCTTTTGTGTTTTTGATCATTATTGGGTTTTCTGAGTTGATTATCCAATTCTGTTTCTTCCTAGAGGCTATTGTCTTTTGATTATCAGGGTTCCTGAGTTATCCCATGACCATTTTATTGGTTGGAATGGATTCTGTAGTCACACAAATCTGTCCATTTTAATTAAATGAATATTTTGTATTTATTTGATTAAAAATCCATTAAACCATCAGTTAATTAAATAAATATTTAATTAATTCATCCCCAAACATTCTTCTATTAATTAAATAAATTATTCAATTTATTTTAATTAATTCATTAAATCAAATTCACAATCAATTAAATAAATAAAATCTATTTATTTAATTAAATCCCCCTATTCCTCTTTTAAATAAATTAAATAAAACATTTATTTAAATCATTATCCCCCCCCACTTGCATTTTCCTACAAATGCAACTTGCACACATTTATTGAAATAAATGAATTTTTATTTTAATAAAATCTTATTTTCCCTCACCCACCAAATCCAATTGCATTCCTAAATCCCCTTCTAGATTCTTCTAATCCCTTCCTAATTAGCCTAATTCATCCTCTAAACTTTGTCACATCCCTAAGCAAAGGCAAGTCACTTCTCAAAACCTCAAAGTCTTTGATAACCATTAAAGGCTTCAAGTCTTCAACCACTAAATGGCTCAAAGTCTTTGATAACCTTTAAAGGCTTTCAACCTTCAACCACTTAATCCCCAAAGTCTCCAATAACCATTAATGGTTAATTCAAACCCTACCACATGGTTAAAACATTTGTTTTGACTCAACCTCTATCCAACCCAAGGGTCTCATCAGACCATTAATGCTTTGACCATGATTATCTCTTAAACATTTGCACAAAGGTTTATCCTTGGATTAACTCTTAATCTAGTGGGTAAGCTTAATTTAGACTTGACCCTTAGCCTTTAGATAACCATGAGGTCTTCTCAGGCATTCAATGCCTCCAACCCCTTTCTTTCAACCCAACCCTATGTTGACACTTGTCACCATTTCATTGGTACAAATTGTGCACATGGATCCCCAACTTTCAAGCTTGACCCTTGATTAAACCCTTCAATCCTGGCCATCCATTGCTCCATTTTTCCTATAAATAGAGCCCATTTCTTCATAATCCAGATCCTGAAAACTTGTATGCATTTAAGCTATAGGCATTTTAAGAGAGCATTTTAGCATAATTAACTCATATCTTGTTATTTTGGTTAAAATATATCATTTTAGCATCAATAGATTAGTATTAGCTTTTCATTTCACATTTAGAGCTATACTACAATCTCAATCCTCCATAAGCATCCATAGTGCAAAAAGCTGCTGAGAGCTACACTATTTTGGAACTTGGAGAGGAGAGGAACAAGGGAGAAGGAGCTAAGGCCATGCTAAGAGGCAGTTGGAGATGCCTCATAATCTTTGTTTTGTTTATTAGATACATTAGCATGCTTTTAGTGTCTCTCTTGGTATGCCTTTTTAGATTAGTTTTTGATTGACTAACACTAACGGTTTTTGTGTCTTTGGTGTTGTTTATCATTTGCTAACCTTGTGCCATTTTGCAGGGCATCAGATTCTATGTGTTATTTGTGATTATTCACTTGGGCTCATATTGGATATGATATTGATATTGTGATTGTATACTGTTTATGGGGCTGCTATGATGGCACTTGATGTTATTTATCTGATTGAGAACCTTGGATAACCAGGCTATATGTTGTAGAGAGCCTTTGGCTATGTTATATTATGTTTGTATGTGTTGTCACCCTAAGGTTTAGGTGCATGTTAGGGGGGAGTGGGCTTCCAAGTGAGTTATTGGGGTTGCAACGAGTAGACAACAAGGTTACCCAGGGTCTAGATCGCTAGAATATCTCATCGGGAGTTTACCTTGTAATCAAGTGATAACTTATTTAATTAATTCAAGAAGGGTCGGGTAGTAGGAGTAATTCATCTTAATAAGATAATAAATGGATATGGTGGCCCCAATGCCTTGCCCATGGGTGGTAATTCAGGATAGGATTGGGAAGGCCTTAGTGACCCAGGTAAGCTAATCTCCCTTACTCCTTCAAGGTTGAGATGGCTCTGCATGAGCATCTTGGATGCTGGGACAAGTGCCCAGGTTCCCATTATGAATACATGTGATGACACTCTTTTCCCTACATGTAGGTCCAAGCACCTTGAGTTTTGATTTGATATATTGCCTTTGGAGGTCTTGAGTTATGTCTTTCTCTTTGAGTCAACTTTTTTATGTGGTTTTGATTATATCCTTTGGTTGTTAGGTGTCAGCCTAGATCTAGAGTGTGTGTGGGATATTGTTTCATCTCCTAGCACGGGGGGTGGTTCCTTATGGTTCCACATGGTCGGGTGGTTTGATGCCTTCTTCCATTGGGATGCTGTTCATTGGATTCTCTTGTGTGTGGAAGTGAATTCTCATCTCTTCAGCTATAGATGGATACTTGCAGATTGATGTATATGATTCTTATGGCATATGTATATGTAGAATTCATGATGTAATTGCATTTGTAGTTTGGGGCTATTCCCCTTGATGTAAAAATGTTGATGTATATGTAATGGTAGATGATGTATTAGGTCACGATCATAGTACTTGTAAGAGAACATATAGATGTATCTTGTTGTATCTTGGATATTGATTCATTGGAAGAAACAATGTAATTGGTTCTATGTAAGTACATATAGTGATATGTGAATGTTTATGGTGGTTAATAACGGATTAGGAATGTGGTAGATAATATTAGAAAAGATGATTTTATTGAATAATAGATTTGGTATCAGGAACATTTGGATTGGTGCTCTTAAAATGAATCTTAGGGGGTTTAATGAGATTTGCTTTACTAATGAATGAAATCATGATAGATAGAATAGTGAGGTATCTTATGTATGCATGAGAAGAGATAATGATAGTTGAGTTAAAATGCATTAGATCATGGTAGTAATCATGTTGATGATGTTATTATGATGATGATATTCTTGATGTGATTATGATCTATGGATAGATTAAGTAATGACATTGAGATACCCTAGGGAAAGATTAATTGCAGAGTTGTGTTTATTTCTACTTGCGTAACAAGTTCATATGATTGTGCTTTTATGTTTATGTTCTTGATGGGTATATGTGTATATCATGTTAATGGATGTTAAATGCATATGAGTAGTTAATTATATGTGTTGCTTAAAGAAGTAATTTTTTTTAATCTCTATTTGCATATTAGATGTTTAGTTTCTCTAGGGTATTTTGGTGGGCATTACATGTAACTTGTTCATATGGAGGCATCTCTTTGTAAATCAGATATTAGCGAAAAGATGATTTTGTAAACTTCATAGTTGTATAGGTATTTTAAATTAATCTTGTTGTTTGATGCTAATTTTTTCTAGTTGAAGTCACATCTTGCTTTTGCACTTCCGATCTCATAACGTTTTTTCTCTCAATTCCATTTTTTGCAATTCTAGTGGCATTGAAAATGTATTGAGGAGATCTACAAAGCCATCGATGAATTTTTAATATTTTGTCCAAAGTAAATGTGTGATTTAATTATGCATTTTTTCATACTAGTTGATCACTTGGATGTTTTGATAGTTAAGGAAGTGCTTCTTGGATCTAGTTACTTATTTCAACTATATTTTATGTTGTTCATCTCTATTTATGATTTGAGAAGTGTATCATTGATTTAATCATGGGTTACCCAACACATCCTTCTATGATTAATTTAACTAAGGATAATTATGAGTAATGGGGAAAATGAATAATTAGACACTATAGATGACTTAATCTCTTGCCTCATTTTTATGGACTCGTTCTTGAGCCAAAGATTGCATGGAATCAATTAGTTTGGGGTAATCAAAATGATTATATCATATGTTTGATTGATTGTAGTATTAGTCAAAGCTTCCCCAATGATATTTACCCTAATTTTAAAGGCACTCATTCCCTACACATAGTTTGGACCATTATTTGGGAGATTTTAAGAGATTCACATGTTCCTCCATTCCCAAACATTCCTACTTAATATTGCCTTATTCCACTTGATGATGTTGACAATATTCCCTTTGATGATGGTACCTTAGAGGACTTTGAATATTACGCAACACTTGAGAGTTATGAATATCTAGAGACTCCATTATAACTCCTACTTCTCTAGTCAAGATCACACATTGATCTTCTGTTGGCGACTCTGGTGAGTCATTGTAAAAAGCATCTATTTGTCTTACTAATTGGGATTCCTATTTGATAGACATTGGTTCATTGTTTGTGGAGTCTCACATTTCAGATTTGGGAGACACGCATGACGGTTTATATCTGTTACTTGATGACATTCATAGTACAAATATTGTCACTTCATCTTTGTATTTAGAGCTTGTTCACAATCAATTTCCAAAGATTCTTTGTTTGTCACCTTCTATTGTGATTGCGTATGTACCTAATTGGTTTATGACATCTTCATAATTCAAGGACTTGGAAACACATGAGAAGATTTGAGGGACATCATCATCATACATTTAGATTTTGCTTCTACCAATTACTATCTAGAATGGGAAGAAATACTACATTTTTACTTGGTTTATCTTCTTCCCAAGGAGAGAAATGTTGTTTATAGACATTGGACTATGTTTTGTCTTCAATCACTCACCATTTCTATAGGGTATTTTTCTTTATGGGTGGGATAGCATATCTCTCTTTTTCCTTCCTATGGAGAATACTTGATTGTATATACATGATGTATGTAGTCCTTGGGGGCTCTTGAGTACTTCATGCATCATCATTCCCTTTTTTCATTTATCTCTTTTGGAGAGGATTTTTGTCCAGTGTGGTTTTCTCCTTTTCTTCGCTTATGAGAGATTTTATTTGTACATGGGTACCTAACATGGCCTAATAGTTGGAACCTATATTATATAAAAATGTATTCCCTGAGTTGCACTTAATGGGGGTACTATTGGTGTAATTAAATGTTGTACCTATTAAAGTATTCACCTAGGTCTTAATTACACATATCACTTAAGTTTACTTAGTGACCACTTTGGCAACTTTCCCACTATAAGTATATTTCCCATCTTTGGTGGACATATCACAATATCACTTATCCACCTTTATGTGAGCAATAAGTTATCATTTCCATAGGATTATGAAATTAGTTAACATTGTGTGTAATAATTCATTTGACCTTGCCTTTATATGCAAGGGTTATCATTTATATTTTCATTCCATTAGCAATATTCATCAATCTTGCATTGTTGAAGCAATATTTATTGCCATTATCTCTTGTGGAAGTTATTTTGGTCTTTTAGTGATCCTAGGTGTGTTGTAGAGTCACCAAATACTCTAATAGTTAGTATGGTCATGTAAGGTTAATTTTTGAGTTTGATGTAAAGTAGATGTTGGTAAGGTTGGTGTGATGTTGATGTTGGAAATATCAATTTATATAGGTTGGTGTTGGAAGTTTATGTGGGAAGTTGGAGATTTGGGAAGGTTGATGTGGAGTTGATATTTGATAAAGTTGGTGTGGGAAGCTAATATGATTGATGTTGGTAGTTTGGAAATATTTGATGGTAGATGAATTTTTTTTAGGAGGAATTGGTGTGGTTTTTAAAAAGTAGATGTTTGTAACCTATATTTTTGGACTCGGGAATTTTTTTGTGAAAATGATTGTAGGGTAGACTTGTTTTTTATTTTTTATTTTTGGATTCTTAGATGGAATAAATTTAAAATAAGATTTAGGGTATCTATCTACTTAAAGTGATGTAGGATCATCCTCGATTCATAGCTATCTTGCATCAACCAAAAACATTTCCTTTCTATTTTGTTTGTAGTTTCAGTTTTCCTTTTTGTGTGTCCCAGTTTTGGCTCACCAGATCCTGTGGAGTTGGATTCTACTTGAAGACTTGATCATCTTTCTTTCTTTCAGACCACATCTCATTTGGATAACTTTCCAGCAAGTTATCGCTACTGGTTTCCATGACAGTTTCTTGTTACCGGTTGTTCCTTTGTTACTGGTTGCTTGAGACCTATTTTGGTGGTCTATTGGAACCCATTCTAAAGCTTGTAGAGCCTTGGGAGTTGATCTCAATGTTGCTTGGTGTGTGGCCAACCTTCTATGTTTCATCCTTTGGATTTTCTAGAGGAATCTCTTGGCGCAGGCCGACCTATTCATTTTTCACATTAGGTCTTGGTCTTCGGATTTTGAACCTTTTTGGGTTGATTGAATCCTTTGGATCGATATATATATATATATATATATATATATATATATATATATATATATATATATATATATATATCTATGTATGTATATATATGTATATGTATGTATATATATATATATGTATATATATATGTATATACATATATATGTATATATATATATATATACATATATACATATATATATATAGATATATATACATATATATGTATATACATATATATATTCATATATATATATATATATTGTAATCATGCTTGAAAATGTAATCAATTCAAAATCAAGAAGTATCAGATAGATAGACTGTACCTAGAAGATAAATATTTCGATTCAAGGTCCTGATGAGACCTATTCTACCAGGCCTGTGTGCCGGTATGTTGTAATCCGGTTGGATGTAATTGAATTTCATGCAATAAAACTACATGTTCTGCATTGCCTCCACAATATTTGTGTGTTTATGTTGTGTTTACTCTTGTTGACCGGTTTGGACTGATCTCCCCGAGGCCCCTCCTCATCGGTGACTGCTTCAAGTGGTATTAGAGCGAAGTTTCATTTCGGAGGTTGCGTGTCCTAAATTTTATTGTAGGGTGGTGGATTGCAGATCCGACCTGAAATTGCAGAGGACTAGCATGAATCAATAGCGTGAAAAAATAGGAATGGTGGAGCACGTGGGAATGCAGACCCTACTATGATGAAGATGTTGCAAGGAATAGCATCCTGGTTAGAAGCCATGGAGACAACTCAAAGAAGAGGCCAACATATTGAAGATGTAAGTGAAGATGAAGGAGAAGAATCCTTGACAGAACAAGCAAACCTACTGGCAGTTGATCCAAATGAAGAAATGTTTTTAATGGTTTTGAGTAGGGCGAACACTAAACCTCATTTTACCCCTCCAAAATATAATGGGAAGTTAGATTTAGATGAATTGATGGACTGGATCTCAAAGATGGAGAAGTATTTTGATTTTGAAAACACTACAGAAGAGAGGAAGGTGAAATATGCCTGTACCTGGTTGAAAGGTCATGCATCTCTTTGGTGGGAGCATTTGCAAGTTGACAGACAAAGAAGAGGTAAAGAGAAAATTAATACATGGGATAAGATGATTGCTAAGTTTAAATCAAAGTTTGTCTCAACGAATTATCAAGTAGATTTGTTCTGGAAATTGTAGAACTTGAGACAGAAGGAATTGAGTGTGAAGGAATACATCGAAGCATTTTACAAGTTGAACATCAGATCCAGACATGTTGATGATGAAATTGAACAAATTGCAAGATATGTGAACGGGTTGCGGATGTCTATACAAGATGAATTCAATATGATCAAATTGGAGAGTGTTGAAGAGGCTTACTAGTATGCACTAATGGCTGAAGAGAAATTGAGCAAAAGACATGAGCAGAGACAAAGAGGTAGAGGTGGAAGGTTTACCGAAGGAAGATTTACAGGAGGAAGAGGAACTAGTATAGATTAGAAAAAGGACAAGGAAGTGAGAAAATAAGGTAATTCATACAAGAAGGATGATAGAAACTTCTATCGGAGGAGAGAATCGGATGGTGACAAAAATGAGAACTTTGGAAGACAAGACAAGAGGACATTTAGAGGAAGTTGCTTTAAATGTGGAGGAGAAGGACATCGTACATTTGAATGTAGGAAGACAAAAGCTACCAGAAGGGCAACAATGGTGGAAGAAAACCCCACTAGATCAAACAATAAACTAGAAGATGGAGAACTCTTAATAATGAGGAGAGCTTTGTGTCATACCAGAGGAGATGAAGAACCCTTGCAGAGGAAGAACCTGTTCAAGACCAGATGTAAGGTATCCCATAAGTGTTGTAAAGTTGTTAGTGATAGTGGTAGTTTAGATAATCTTGTTTTAGAAGAGATGGTGAAGAAGTTGAAATTGGAGAGATTGAAACACCCTAAACCTTATCAAATAGCATGGATTCAGGATGAACGTAAGTTGTTAGTAAGTGAACAGTGTTTGGTAAAATTAAAAATTAGGAATTATCATGATGAAGTTTTGTGTGATATTATGCCTATGGATATTTATCATCTTTTGTTGGGAGGACCTTGGTAGTTTGATAGAAAGGTAGTACATGATGGAAGGAAGAACACATACACTATTGTGGCCAATGGGATGAAGCAAACCTTGTTACCATTGGAGGAACCTTTGAAGGGTGAAATCTGTATAAATACTAGAATCTGTTTAGTGGATAGAAGGAAATTCATGGATGAACTGAGACATGAGAATGTGTGTTTTTCCTTGATTCCCAAGAAGATTGAGAGACTAGAACCGAAAGGAGGACACCCGACAAAGATAAGAGATTTGCTAACATAATATGAGGATATAATTTCATATAATGTACCTGATGGATTGCCACCTATTAGAAGTAATAGTCATTGCATGGACTTGGTTCCTAGAGCTAGTTTGCCTAACAAAGTTGCACACCGGTTGACACCCACAGAGATAGAAGAACTGAATAGATAAGTGCAGGAGTTGTTAAGAAAAGGTTTGATAAGGGAGAGTCTGAGCCCTTGTGCAATACCAATAGTATTAGCACCTAAGAAGAATGGAGAATGGAGGATGTGTACCAATTAAAGAGAAATAAACAAGATCACAGTGAAGTACCGGTTTCCTTTGCCAAGGATGGATGACATAATGGACTGTTTGAGTGGAGCAAAATAATTTACAAAGATAGATTTGAAGAGTGGATATCATCAGATCAGGACCAGAGAAGGTGATGAGTGGAAAACAACATTTAAGACAAATGAAGGACTATATGAATGGTTGGTGATGTCTTTTGGATTGACTAATGCACCGAGTACTTTCATGAGGCTGATGAATGAGGTATTGAAGAAATTATTGGGTAAGTTTGTTATTGTGTATTTGGATGACATTTCGATTTTCAGTAGAAAAAAAGAGGAGCATTTATTGTAGTTAGGGCAAGTTTTACAGAGGTTGAGAGAAGAAAAATTGCTTATCAATATCAAGAATTGTACTTTCATGAAGGATGAGTTAGTCTATTTGGGATTTGTGATATCTGAGGATGGTTTGAAGATGGACCCTGAGAAAGTGAAAGCCATTGTTGAGTGGCCTACACCGAAAAGCATTGGAGAGGTAAGATCATTTCATGGATTGGCTAGTTTTTACCAGAAGTTTATCAAGAATTTCAGTTCAGTTTGTAACCCTATGACTGAGACCATGAGGGGAGATCGGAAGGAATTCAAGTTTTTCACAGGAGAAAACAATTTTTTTGAATTGTTGAAGCAAAAAGTGACTGAGAAGCCTGTGTTAGCTTTACTGGATTTCAATAAGGTATTCCAAGTGGATTGTGATGCAAGTGAAACAACAATAGGAGTAGTTTTAAGTCATGAAAGGAGAGCAGTAGCATATTTCAGTGAGAAATTAAATGATGCCAGGAAGAGATATTTAGTGTGTGATCAGGAATTTTGTCCCATAGTGCAAGCCTTGAAGAAATGGATACACTACTTGTTGCCTAAGGAGTTTGTGTTGTATACAGATCATCAAGCTTTGCAATATTTGAACAGTTAGAGTAAGTTGAATCAGAGACATATGAGGGGTAGAATTATTGCAGAGTTACACCTTTGTGTTGAAGCATAGAAGTGGGAAATCTAACAAAGTTGTTGATGCATTGAGTAGGAGAAGGAATTTTATGACAAAAATGAGAGTGACAGTATTAGGTTTTGAAAATTTAAAGACCTTGTATGATGAAGACCCGGATTTTGTAGAACCTTGGAAAGCATGTAGAGAACCGGTTACGGTTGATAGGAGAAAATGGTTGGATTATTTCATTTAGGATGGGATGTTATTCAAGAGAGTTCAATTATGCATACCTAAGAGTTCCATGAGAGATAACCTAATGAAAGAGAAACATAGTGGAAGTTTAGCTAGCCATTTTGGCATTGATAAAACAATTGCATTGGTGAGTGAGGAGTACTTTTGGCCCCTGATTCATAAGGATGTTAAGAGATATGTGCAAAGTTGTAGAGTTTGTCAAGTTGCAAAAGGTAGTAGTCAGAATGTGGGATTGTTTAAACCTTTGACTATACCGGTAAGACCTTGGGAGGATATAAGCATGAATTTTGTACTGGGATTGCTTAAGACACCAAGAGGGAATGATTCTATATTTATGGTAGTGGATAGATTTTCAAAGATGGCTCATTTCATACCTTGTAAGAAGACATGAGATGCATTGCATGTAGCAAACCTATTTTTCAAGGAAGTGGTGAGATTGCATGGATTGCCTAAGAGCATGGTTTTAGATAGAGACACTAAATTTGTTGGCTATTTTTGGAGAAGACTTTGAAAGAAGATGAAGACAAATTTGAAGTCCAGTTCCACTTTTCATCCACATACTGATGGATAGACAAAAGTAGTTAACCAAAGTTTGGGAAACTTGTTGAGATATTTAGTGGGAGATAAAACTGGAAGTTGGGATTTGATCCTTGCACAAGAAGAATTTGCCTATAACAATTCAGTGAATAAAAGTACCAGAAAAACACCTTTTGAGATTATTACTGGACTGCATCCTAGAGGAATAGCAGAATTAAGAGAAATTGGCAATGAAGATCAGAAGAGTTCAGAAGCAGAAGATTCTGTAGATCACATGGTAGCATTGCATATTCAGGTTAAACAACATTTGGAATACATGAACATCAAATATAAGAAGAAGGAAGATGAGAAGAGGAGACATAAGGAATTTGAAGTTGGCGATGAAGTGATGGTGTACTTGAGAACAAAGAGATTCCCGGTTAGAACTTATAGTAAGTTGCAGATGAAGAATTTTGGACCCTATAAGATTTTGAGAAAATTCATTTATGGAAATGCATATGAAGTAGAGCTACCAGATAGCCTAAGTATTTCATCTATATTCAACATGTCAGATCTTCATGAGTACCATGAACCAAAATTTAGTAAGGACAGTGTTGCAAACTTGGAGAAACGATTGCCCCAAAAGGAACCAAACCAGATTGAAGAAATTTTGGACAATAGGATTAGGCATAGTACCTGGAATAGTCAATACAAAGAATATCTTGTGAAGTGGAAGAGAAGACCAGTTGAAGATTCATCTTGGATTTATCAGGCATAGGGACTGCCTTGGTTTCCCTCAGACCCCGACAAAGTGAGAGGGTCACTTTTTCATTAACCCCGGATGTCTGATGTGGGAGCATCCTTAGTTCACATCAATCTTGTATCAACCAAAAATATTTCCTTTTTGTTTTATTTGTAGTTTTAGTTTTCCTTTCTGTGTGTCTCGGTTTTAGTTCACCAGATCCTGTGGAGTTGGATTCTACTTGAAGACTTGATCATCTTTCTTTCTTCCAAACCGCATCTTATTTGGATCACTTTCTAACAAGCTATCACTACTGGTTTCCATGATAGTTTCTTGTTACCAGTTGTTCCTTTGTTACCAGTTGCCTGAGACCTATTTTGGTGATCTACTGGAACCCATTATGAAGCTTGCAGAGCCTTAGGAATTGATGTTGATGTTTCTTGGGATGTGGCCAACCTTCTAAGTTTCATCCTTTGGGTTTTCTGGAGGAATCTATTGGCGAAGGCCGACCTTATTCATTTTGCATGTTAGGACTTGTTCTTCAGGGTTTTGATACTTTTCGGGCTGACTAGATCCTTTGGATCAATATATATATATTGTAAGCATGCTTAAGAATGTAATCAATTCAGAATCAAGAAGTATCAGATAGATAGACTGTGCCTAGAAGATAGATCTTTCGATTCAAGGTCCTGGTGAGACCTATTCTACCAGGTCTGTGTGTTGGTATGTTGTAACCCGGTTGTTCCTGGTTGGATGTAATTAAATTTCATACAATAAAACTACCTGTTCTGCATTGCCTCCATCATATCTATGTGTTTCCGTTGTGTTTACTCTTGCTGACCGGTTTGGACTGATCTCCTTGAGGTCCCTCCTCACTGGTGATTGCTTCATAAATGAATGTTGCTTTTTTTATTTTATCATTTCATTCTTGGGATAGGCAAGTTCCCAAGAAAAAATGGATGACGATATTTGGATGTCACTAACTTAGGATTTGCCAAATTCCTAAGCTAATTTCTCAAAATTTGGTGAGGTTTAACTAAATATTTTACTTAAGATAAGAATATTACTAAGCACTTCACAATTTAGGGATGACATGTATTTTGGATTTTTAGACTTTTATTGATAGATGAAAATTGATTACTTAACAATTGTATATTTTCCTATGTCCAAAGTGAAGGTTATGATTGGGATGATTTATGTGATTGTTTTTCTATGGACGTTGAAAGGAAGACTATGATTATATACTCTAGGGATGAAATTAGTTTTCTAGGGTGATGGAAATTAATGAAAAATGTTCAAGGCACTAGATATACCCTAGTTTTGTTATAGTCAAATCCTATGGTTTGTTTGGATCCTTAAATATAGCTTGTGGCTTTTGGATAATTAGTGAATAACAAAGGTGTTGAAACACAAGTCAAAAGTGCTAATATATGACAAAAGACACTAATTTGTAAGTTCAAGGACACTAATTGATAGGTTAGATGAACTAAAGAAAATCACAAAGACCAATTAATAGGTCAAAGGTGCTAATGAGTCAAAGGTATTAACTGATAGGTCAAATATGTTTATGTATTTTATAATAAATAATAGATAGGACAAAGACACTAAGTTGAGAACCTAGTTTTTGTTTTGAGATTGACAAGATATTTTCACACAAAAAGGCAGAGTGTCCGACTTGACTTTTGAAAATGGGTATTAAGGTTGATTGGCTTTTACTAGTTTATCACATGAAAACATACCAAGCACTTTGCATAATCCTAATGTTATTCAATTAGATGTTTTAATCCTTGTCAAATCACAAGGAAGACTTTTGTCCCCACTCTAGTAGAATGGTGACATCTTTCCCCTTAGTGTCATATTAGCACATACATGGATACTTGGGAATATAAGGGCATGTACCACCTTAAACCCTTTAACTTGGAGGATAATATTTATCTAAATTAATCTCTAAATCATCATGTGAAGACATAATGTAATAAATTACCCTCCCAAATAGAAGTACATAATAAGGAAAAATGTTCAAAAGGTCTTAAAATAGGCTTTGCAAGTTCTTTTAAGGAGTCCTCTAAATATGCAAGGTACATGAGGCAATATCATGAATACTAATCTGTCTCAAGTGTAGGTTAGTAATGTCAACTAAGTTGACTGGACTAGACGTGCACCCCTATCTTGGTATCACCAAAGATATACAATTATGCTAGGCACAACATGAGTAGATTGGGCTACAAATTTCATTCTCACTTCTACCATGTTGATAATAAATGGTTGAGTTCATTTCTTGGGGTTGTGTAGGGGAAAAGAGAGACTAAGTATGGAAACCCTAATCCCACCCTCATACACACTCATGAAATACGAAAGAGCCTAGGGAGGTAACACACGTCGGCTACTTCTTATGAGAAAGAGAGAGCCATGGATTACCTCTTAGGTTTTCTATTCCTTTGCTATAAATGAGAGAGAGGAATGATGCAAAATGCAATCTAACCTAGAAAGCAAATAAGAAAGCAAACCCTAATCTGAGAATGTAGATCAAAGAACAACCAAAACACTACTGAAAACTACAAATCATAAGGAAAAATGAGAGGTGCACCCGTGTCTAAAATCTAAGAAGAAATGTCTGGGACCAGGGTGCCACGCCACTATCCTAATTCTACAATTCTGGGGCTGCAACTGATAGGAGGGATTCTAAGTTCTGCAAGGTGTTGTTCTATCAAATCTTGCTAACAGAGGGTAGGACCATGGCACCATGCCACTATCCTAGGTAGGACTAGGGCACCACGCCCCTATACTTGATAGATTTCTATAGTTTTGAGACTTTTGGGTGGTGTTGATGCCTATTCCAGATTTGTAACTGCTTCCGGATTCCTGTTTCTGCACCTGCAACTGAAAAGAGAAGGTTTGGGGTGGCTATATAGGGTTTTGTCTTAGTCAAACCCCCATGTTGGTGATTTCTACCTCCACCAATAGCCGATAATATACTAAAAATGTGTGTGAAAGATCCTAATAATGAAAGTAAATAACCTAGAGCAACCCTAAAGAGTAAACCCTAATTACTTATAATTGACAAAGTAAATGCTCTAAATCCACAATGCAAAGTGAGATAAAGCATGAATATAAATCAAAATGAAGCTTATGCAAAGATATGAAAACAACATGAAACCAGACCCAACCCCAAGGGAGAGGTACAAGCCAATCGTCAGTCGGTCATCTCTTATTGTTCTTCTACATCTTCAAAAGCCCCCAATTGATGAATGTTTGATGGATGAATGTTGTTGAAGACTTCAAAGATCTACTCTTTCACTGTAAAGAAGGCTCTACTAATCCAAAAACCTTCTTATATTCTTAGAAGAAGACCCCTTCAAATGAAGAAAGAGAGCTCTTAAGTATGAAACCCTAGATCTTAATTTCATGCTTAGGTCAACCTAGGATTTGAATTTCCCATTGATAGTTTGGGGTTAAGCATTATCATATCATAGGATTGTGCTCCCAAAATTTTGGGAAAAATCCATAGACCATGTGCATTCCTACCATGGTCTGACCAAATTTTCACCAAATTTTTGGGGCCGTTAGATATGATGATAATGGAGTACATTCCAAAGTTATAGCTGATTTTGGGATGTTTTGATATTCAAAATTGGGCCTAAACAGTCAAAATAAGACATAATTAGGGTTTATGATTAAATGATTTATTGGAGGAATAAAATGATGCTTAGGGTAAAGGGCCCAACTTTGTAATGTGTAAAGTGATGAGACATGACCTTAGATTTCATTAAATTAATTAATTGAATGCTTAAAGGGGAATGAGAAATGCAAGATGCAAAACAAACTAAGGCAGGTGCTAACCTAAGTGTGAAATTGTACCACCCTAGAAAGGGTGTACAATTTACGACACAACATTTAGCCCCCACTTTAGGAGTCATATGACACTACATGCATGTGCAAGCTAAAGCACATAAAATTAAAGATCATTTGAAAAAAGATATATCCATAAGTTGTCGGACGAAGTCCCCAGCGGTATTTGCAATATACAGTTAGGAACCACAACCTACAAAAACCACATGTTAGATCACAAAATCACCTAATGCTTACTAAGGAAGGTGATGAAATTCGTGGGTAGCTATATGCCCCCCTTATTTTGACTTGCTTATTTGTGAGGTGAAATAGGGTATCATGTTTTCCACAACGAATTGTGATAAATATTGTGATGAAGCAAGTTCACAACAAGGCTTGATTACTCATCCAAGCACATTATGGAACTACTGCAGAGTGAGAGGATGAACTCATGATTCCAATGCCGCCGATGGTGTGAGAATTAGAGCTTCCTAAGCTCAAGATATGATAGATTGAAGAAAAATTGTAGATTTTAGGGTTTTAACTAAAAAACATAAAGTCAAAAAGTGCATAACACATAAATATGAGAGTGACACCTTCATTTTCTAACTTTTTGGCACTATTCACTGTAGAGGATCCCACATACAAGCCATCATGCCTTGACACTGACCTGAGCGACCTATGCAGATGGAGATCCTATGCCAGTCTGTACTTGTCAGTTGACCTCTCGATGAGGTGAGTTGACTTTCCGTTGAGTACATTTGACTTTGTCATGTTTTCATAGTTTTCAGAAGTGATGATGTCGTCGCTTAGTCTGGGTCAGGGTCCACCCTTTGGACACCTAGGGGTCCTAGGGCTCCCTGGTCCTCCAAGGGCACCATGGTCCCAAGGGGACTCCATGGTCCCTTCTTGGTGCCATGGTCCCAGTAGGGTGCCTTGGTCCACTCAAGACACCATGGTCCCTGTTCAGGGAGACCAACAATGACACAAGATCAAATGATGAATGCTAGAAATGATATAATGATTACACTGATTAGATAATGGAAGATGATTGATTGATTACTGATGATAGATTGCTTTGCATTTTGTAGACACTACCGTACATCCATGAGCATACCGTCGGTCTCACATTTCAGAGCCTTCGGGATCAAATCCTGAGGATGACAACAGGAGAGAGGGATTTCTACATGCAGTGGGTTTATGGGATGCAATGACCATGCCAACCATCTAATTCTATTCTGCGATGTTGATGGCACTGATGGAGAGGGAGGATGCAGATAACTCAACATTTTCACTACCTGTAGGGGAGATGATAGTTACCCTTGAGGATGTATACCACATTCTGCGCCTACCCATTAGAGAAGAGACTATTAGATATCAAACTGACCATACATAGGAGGATTACAGGAGAGAGTAGGTATATGTTGTGGGAAGAGTGATACACAACAAGATGAGGGGTCACATTATGGTCAGCTGGCTCCTACACCCTACATGCAAGGTTCCTTTGGTGAGGCGACTTATGATTGCAACCCTTGCATTAGCCGTGTGCCCTAATGGGCGCGACACATATGCATAGAGGACCCATCTACGCCATACGAGTCATGAAGAGACACATGAGAGTATACTCTTGGGGTCGGAGCATGCTTGCACATCTCTATCACGACGTTCAAGAGTATGTGTTCGGACAAGGATGTAGCCTGATGACATGCACACTACTACAGGTGTGGATGTTTGAGCATATTACCTGCACTAGACCTGGTGGAGCCCCCATAGAGCTAGTCGTAGAGCACCCTAGGGTATATTCTTATCCTCTTACCCAAGAGTGGCGATTCAATGATCTCTTGTATTGGAGGCTGAGCATGGATATATTGACAACGGGCGGGATCATATGGAGACCCTACCTCAGGATGTCAATGTGGGTAGGGCTATGTAGACAAATGTTTAACATGCAGAGGAACCATCTACTAGAGGGATGGTATAGCCACATAGTCATTCCCTTCTACTTCGATCAAGTTTGATGATAGTTTGGGTTGGAGCAGTGTGTTCCTATTGATGTGCTTGTATACATCTAACACTCATGAGTGATGCTAGGGCTAGGAGCCATTCCTAGGCCTAAAAGTGATGAGATCGAAATCACAGATTTAGATGGGTCAGATCAGGACATAGCAACAAATTATAGAGATGATTTAGGCGCACACCGACGGTACATCACCTGGTGGGGGAGAACATACACTGGAGCTATTTTCCCAGTAGGATTCCATGTAGGAAACCTCGAACCATGGAGACAATTAGGTGAGAGAGAGGAATCTGATGCATCCAAGGAGGATTCAGATGATCAGGGTGATGATGTAGAGGAGCAGGAGGCAGGCGGAAATGGAGGTGATCCTTATACCGGAGAGGGAGATCAGGATGGAGATGATGAGGAGGAAGAAGAGGAGGAGGAGGATGATGAGGATGATGATGATGATGATGATGATGAGGAGGAGGAGGAGGAGGAGGAAGACGAGTTAGATGCAATTCCTCATCAGTCTGAGGAGGATACCATAGCACTAGATCCACCGAGTCTCCCACTGTAAGCAGAGAGGGACCCTATAAGGGGTCTTGATCCTGGTCCCCATTGGCCCACACCTACTATATAAGGACAGTACGAGCACAAAGAGCTTAGTGAGTCCTAGTCTTAGGCGGTCGTTGTTCATGATCCCTACTTGCGAGAGGGAGATCCAAGTAAGGTGTCCTGTTATTGATTTAATTGCTTTTGATTTGATGATATAGAATGTTACTGATGCAAAATTTCTCTCTATCATGCAGCTATCATCCAGGAGTTGTGTTCTCTAATTCATAATACAGTGACAAACCTTATTGTGACTGCAAACATTCGTAGTTCCTCACAGATATCGCACAGATCCCAGAGGAGTACATGAAAACATGAGGACCTTTTCTCCCTTATTCAGATGAAGTTGGAGGTCCTATGAAAGAGATTACAATAGATAGATCATGATCTAGCAGCGTCACATATAGAGGCAGCCACATACAGAGGGATCATAATTGAGAGGGATCACAGGAGCTCCTCACGAAGTCACTCATGGTCTGTATCACGATACACCCCCATGGGGCCACTCCCACGACCAGATCAGGAGGGGGCATCTAGCCACCATCCTCCAACTACTAGTCCTAGGGATAGGAGATGATTTTGATGTAATGATGTATATATGATGACACTCATGATTATGTTATTTTAATGCTTAAACAATATATGCATTTCTTATATTAGAAGTAGCATATTGAGTAATGAGCATGTATATCTGATTTTAATTTCCATGTGATTGATTTCTCAATACTTCATGATTAATTCAATATGTGTGATTTACGTAAATAACTAAGTGTATGTCAGAAATGTGGTGTCAACCTGCAAGAGGAGAAAACAATTCAAGCACACACATGAAACATTGCATTAGAGGTTAGAAATCCAAACAAAACAAAGTTAGATGAATCCAAGCTCTTTAAAATTGTTCTATATTCCTCTATCTCCAAGGATCTTCAAGATTCAAGGTGGCTCTCAGTTTGGAAGAGCACTTGATTCTTTAAGATGACAACCTAAAGAACGAGATTTAAATGATTCTAAGATATAAATGGAATGCAACCAAGATCCTAGTGATGATTTGGATATGAAACTAGATGTTGATAGGATGCAAGATATTGATATGAAGCTTGAACTAGTATGAAAGTGATACTAAGATGAAGATAACATGATATATCTAAGATTATAATGCTATAAAAAATGATCTAAATTTCTATTCTATCAAAGAGAGATAATATGCTTAATGTTATGAGACTATAAGTTTGATTCACAAAGACTTGATTGTTTTGAAGAAGAAATGGGCTCTATTTATAGGAAAATTAGGGCAATGGATGGTCAAGATTGGATAATATTAACAAGGGGCAGGATTGAAAGTTAATCAATCCATGTTCATAATTCTCACCAATGAAATGGTGACAATTGTCAACATAAGATTGCTTGAGAGGAGATATAAGAAGCATTAAATGCTTGAGAAGACATGATGGTTACCTTGGGAGGTAAGGGTTAAATTTAGGTTATGGTTATCCAAAGGATAAAGCTTTTAACCAAAGGTTAAACACTTGTGCAAGGGTTAAAGGGATAACCAAGGGTAAAGCCATGAATTCTTGATGAGACCCTTGGGTTAGATGAAGGTTAAGTTAGGCAAAAAGTCTCTAACCATGCAAGAGGGTTGAGTTAACCATTAATGGTTTGGAAGACTTTCAAGGTTAACTTGTTGAAGACTTAAAGACTTTAATGGTTTTCAAAGACTTTGAGGGTTTGAGAAGTGACTTCCCTTTGTTTAGGGATAGAACAATATTTAGGAAATGCATTAGGCTAAATTAGAAGTGTTTAGAAGAATCTAGAAGGGGTTTAGGAGACAAGTGTGAGATGTAGGAAAATGCAAGTGGGTGGGGAAAATAGAGTTTAATTAAAATAAAATTAATTTATTTCAATTGTGGTTGCAACTTGCATTTGTAGGATTTTGCAAGTGGGGGGATTTAATTAAATGTAAATTTAATTAAATGGGCTAGAAGGGGGATTTTAATTAAATGTAAATTTAATTGAATGGGCTAGAAGGGGGATTAAATTAAATGTGAATTTAATTAAATGGCTTAGATAGAAGAAGGGTATATTAATTAATAGGAAGAACTAAGAATAATTAAATGAATAAAATTCACTTAATTCATTATGCAACTTTTAGGTGTCTACATTTTGCCCCTCTTTGAGTTAACATGTGACCACATGTTGATTCAAAGAAAATTTTGATGTGTCTCCAAAATTTGATCGATATGATGCTGTGGATATGAAAAATTAATTTGATATGAAAAGTCGATATGATGCCCCAAATTTGATATGAAACTGATGTCGCTATGAAACTGATATGAAATTGATGTCGAGATTTGATATGATAATGCCCCCTCGGGAGATCATTCGTGCACAAAAGGCATGAATGATCTCTCAAAAGAAGAGGAATTCTATTTGAAAGATAGAAGAGTGGATAGTGATGACATGCATGGGTTTGATAAGATTGATTAGATTGATTGGATTGAGATCAAGTCTGGTTTCAGGTATGACACCTCCTGTATAAGACATGGATGATTGAGCATTTGGTTTCAGGAATGATACCGCCTATATAAGACATGGATGATCGAGAGTCTAGTTTCAGGAATGATACCACCTGCATAAGACATGGATGATCGAATATTTGGTTTCAAGAATGATATATCCTATATAAGAGCTGATCAAAATGCCTGGTTTTAGGAATGATATATTCTGTATAAGAGCTGATCAAAACATCTGGTTTCAGGAATGATATATCCTATACAAGAGCTGATAAAAACATTTGGTTTCAGGAAAGATACAACCTATATAAGACATGATAGAAGATAGTTTGGAATAATGATGAAGATATGAAAGTGAAGAAATATTCCAAAATGATATGATAGATATGCATGCAAGGGATGCAATGATGAATGTGACTAGATGATGATTATGAGATAGATCTTGAAAATGAGATGTATGATAATGATAATGATGTGCAACTAAATGCAAGATTAATGATGTGCAACCTAATGCAAGATTAAGATGATAATGATGTGTAGCTAATGCAAAGCTTAATATGCATTCTCGTTCTCAATGTTGGCATCTATTGTGATCAAAGTGCCAGTGATTCCTTTGTTTTCATCATCGAGCCTTGATTGGTTGAAAGTTGATACAAGTATCATGGTATAATTGAACCATAATGACTTGAGTATAACTTAAATGGATTTTGATATTGCAAGATGACACAAGCGTCGAGGTATAATTGAACCAAGATGACCTAAGTGTTGCTTGCATAAAAAGACACGAGTTAACCTTTGTTTCATACAAATCTGAAATATCTTCAGTGAAATGTTACCTGATCATGTCGTAAGACAAATTTGCATAATAGAAGGCCTCACTCCCAAACAATAGACAAAGAAAACATCACATTCCTTCCTTACTTCTCTAGTCATTGAGACATCCTTGAGTCACTTAGGAGATATGATAAGAAAAAATTAACAACCAAAAGTAAGCATGTATGCTATTGGAAATGTATTCTTGTCAATTAAAACATCTTGCAAATTGGTCTTTGTTTAGTTGAAATCAGTTTAAGTCTGTGATGTCTAGCCTTCTTGCATTGTCGTTTGTCATTTGCTGGTTGTTCTGATCCTTGTTGTCTTGTTACGTGTTTGGTCTGATGTTGAAAATTTTGAAGGTGAAATGCCCCCAGCGAGGTCAGGATTTTGCTCCTTGCTATTGATACTACTTTGATATGGATATGTACACTGATCACCAAGCCAGGTGGGATATGATTTGGATAACTAATTCAGATAAACCAAGGACAGTGACTACGCTAAGTATGTCCAAGATTGATAAGCATTTGTGAATTTCTGGTGATGTCTCAGATGGGTGGATATGATATGTACAATATGATTTGTGAAACATGTACTACCATCAATTGATAAAGATAAGGCTAACTATAATAAAATCTAGCAGTCATACTGATCTATGTCATTATTTTGATTTGTTTGATGATTGATAAGAATGTTTGGTTTCAAAGAGTGAGTACCTCGTATAAGACCAATATGTCTGGTTTTGAGTGTACCTATCCTTGTATAAGACATGTTGATGTTGATGTTGATGTTGATAGATGGATTGATTATCAAGACTTGATGATTGATAGGAATGTCTGGTTTCAAAGAGTGAGTACCCCGTATAAGACCGATCTGTCTGGTTTCGAGTGTACCTATCCCTATATAAGACATATTTGATGTTGATGTTGATTTCGAGTAATGAATTGATTAACAAGACATGTGATCAATTTGATTGTAGATTTTGAGAGTTTTCCTCTTTTTGAATTGATTTGATGGATGGTCCATGCGTTCATGCTTTGATTTCAATTTTTATTTGATTTTGTCAATTTTTTTATTTTTATTTTTTGGATATTTTGATATTTTGATTTTTTTTTTGGACTAGAAGAAAGATGTATTTGGTTGCTTCAATGTATAGAAAGATAAGGAATATTATGAATGGATGACTGAACCATTGAGGTGGAAATGGATTTTTTGTCAATAGTTTTGATCAAGATCAAGGATGGAAAAGGGGATATGGATAGAGATAGGATATGGATAGCACTGGATTATGGAAGCAATGAATAGATATGATAGATGGTATGGATTAGAGGATATGGATGAAGTGAAGAAAGATCATAGATAGCACTGGATGATAGAAGAAATTAATAGATAGGATAGATAGTATGGATAAGGTAAAACAAGATCATAGATAGCACTGGATGATAA
This sequence comes from Cryptomeria japonica, assembly GCF_030272615.1. Lineage (NCBI taxonomy): Eukaryota > Viridiplantae > Streptophyta > Pinopsida > Cupressales > Cupressaceae > Cryptomeria > Cryptomeria japonica. The sequence goes on from NC_081414.1 coordinate 641,937,376, forward strand.
AAGATATGAATAGATAGGATAGATGGTATGGATAAAGCAAAGCAAGATCGTAGCTAGCACTGGATGATAGGAGCAATGAATATATAGGATAAGGGATATGGATTAGAGGATATGGATGAGGTGAAACAAGATCATGGATAACACTAGATGAAAGAAGCAATGAATAGATAGGATAGATGGTATGGATAAAGCAAAGAAATATCGTAGATAATGATGAAGTTAGATAGGGTAATGGATATTGGAGGAAAATAATGGGAGATATGGTAGGAAGAATAGAGTGGATGAAATTTTCCCCAAAGCATAGAGGTTTCCGTTTGCAAAAGGGTGATATATAAGATTGTCACAACATTTAGCACCATTTGAATAATTTTTCTTGAACTTTTCAAAGATAGAGACCCAACCCACACTTAGAACCTCTGAAAAACTCAACTGAACATTTCTAGCAACTGGGAAGTAGACTCAAAAGGGAAGAAGAATCCCAAACTGGATCAAGGTACTTAGTCTTTGATTACCCATGTGTGTGCAAGTGGGTTCATTCCGTCTCATATGATCATTGTAATCTTCACAATCTAGCATGGCTAGCTACATGAGTTACCTTGACTTCAAAAGCATCCTGGATAGAGCCTCACTACCGGTGAGCGTCCATAGACCCGATGAGGTTATCATTGTAATCTCATAAATATTGCTCCATTGCCAGCCAGGCATCCATAGCCCCGATGGAGTTACTTGCATGTTCCCATAGCCAAGCACTTTGATATTGCATTTCATTGTATTTTACTTGATATTTCCTTTTTTTGCTCATGCTTTTGATCTTTTGATATTTCTTTTTTTTTCTCTCTTTATTTTTCTTGCATTGGCTTGTAAGTGATGAAACTTATATAGGTCTGATAATTACAGTGGCGCTGAAGAAAGATTTTAGATTTTTCACTAGCCATGTCTTCAATTTAAGAGATCACAATGATTTTAGAGCAATCTATTAAGTGTATGAGATATAGTAATCAAAATATGTCGGTACCAAGATACGATAAGTGGTTCTTTTCTGGATTGAGTGTGTATCCCAACCAAAAGAAAATGTTAAAGAGGAACAACCTCGGATTCTAAAGCATTTCATGAATAGATATCTAGGAAAAGAACTGGACATGAGATTCGAGCATGGGAAAGTATGTGGAAAAATGACACAAATGCCTATTTCACAGATGATGAATTTAATGATAGGGATGGAAGGATGGAAAAAAGGTGTTGGATAATAGATAAAATGTTTGAAGATTTGTGCGAGGATAGATGGAAATGTATTCAAGATGAGTGTTGGTACACAACTTGAAAAGTGATGAAGAGATGGAGGAAAATTGAATTTTGGGACATAAGGACCCAAAATAGATAGAGGAAATGATGGAAGAATAGATATGGGAAGATATTTAGATAGATGGTTGAAAGAAGTTCAAAGATGTGTGCCTTTGTTGATCTTTCTTATGGATCATTTCAGGTGATGGAGGGAGGTAAGGACCCAAGATGGATGGAAGGGAAGAAGAGTTTGACTTTGGAATGAAAGGACCTAAGACAAATTTAGAAGAAGAGTTTGACTTTGGAATGAAAGGACCTAAGATAAATTTGGAGGAAGAAGGGTCTGGCTTTGGAATGCAAGGACCTAAGATAGATTTGGAGGATGAAAAGTTTGACTTTGGAATGAAAGGACCTAAAATGGATTTGGAGGATGAAGAGATCAACTTTGGAATGAAAGGTCGTAAGATAGATTTGGAGGATGAAAGGATTCCTTGATCTTGATCTTGACTTGGTGTAGGATCATTTGAGTTTGTGCTTTCCTTTTGATTTGGAATTAGATTAGTGGAGGAGATGGAAGGGATATCATGCTCTTTCTTAGGAGGTGGATTTTGAATGGGACTCTGCTCTTGAGATGGAAGGAGATCATCATGGATGGAATACCAAAAGATTAGGGGATCATCATAAGATTCTTGACAGGCAGGATCTTGATCAAAGATGGGATCAGATTGGGAAGTCATGATATTGTGATCTTGATTTATGTTAGGAGTCATTTCCTTTGATTGATTTTCCTTTTCTTGGTTTGATAATGAATGGTCATATAAATGATCAAAGTTGATTTTTCTGATAGGTTGATATAGAGAAATTTACTCCTTTTGATAAGGGCCCTAAGACTAGGTTGTCTCTTCTTTAACGTAGTTTTGTGATGAAGACTTGTTCATCTCAAAATATGAGGAGTGGTCATACATGAATGATGAATAGTTTCCTTTGATGTTTGGATTGAGATACTTCATTTGAAAAAATCAAGCTTACTTTATCAAGCAAAGGTTTAGATTCGAACCCACGACAAAGTGTGTCAAATGATATGGATAAAGTCTTCTGATATGGAAAATTGATTAAAAAACTTAAGGTTTAAACTCGGTATGTTGTTTGTTTGATAGAATCTGTTTAGATGGAAAACCTTTTGATCAATGTGATGGTACTACCTGATTTTGGTTGGATGAAGTCTTACCTCTAGCTAATTTAAGATCGACAAATTTGTTTTCAGGATGCTTTCTTGATTTGGAATTGTTTTCTCTGATAATTGGATTCAGGTTCTAACTATTGAGTTTGACAGAAGACCTAAAAGGGTGCTCAATACTATTGATGAAAATTTCCTTAAAGACCTTATTTGCTCTATGTTTTTATTATTTTTTACCATGCGCTAAAACAGAGGCTGGATGTGCTAATGAATGTTCCAGATGTGCCACAGAAGGCTCTCTATGTGCTAAGCTGCCTCTCCTATGTGCTGACTCAAATTATTTGAAAATGACTACTCTAGATGGGTTATGTGCTAATATGTCCGGCTTACACGCTTTTGTTTGGATTGAAAGCTCTATGATATGTCTCGAATACGCTACACTGATGTCTAAATGTGGTAGATTGATGTTGGAAAGTGCTACTGGATATTTCACCAATATGATATTGGTTATGCGCTATTTTGACTGATGAAAGTGCTAAGATTTAGCTCGTATGCGCTAGAGAATGTTCCAGATGCACTAGGAAGTTGCTCCTACATGCTAAACTGCCATGATTGCTCTGTTTTTGCTATTTTTGAATTTTAAAACTTGTGATTTTGATGGATGATTTTGTTTTGGATACTCAAGCTTACTACGTCGAATAGATAAACCCTTGATCACTTGGTTTGATATTCCCCTAATCTTGTTGGATGAAAGTCTTTCCTAAAGATAGTTGAAATGTTGATAACCATCTCAAAAGATGCTTTGTTGGATTTGGAAATCTTCTCCACTTTATTATTTTTCCTTGTTTGAACTGACTTTTGAGTTTGATTGTTGGATACTTTGCAAGATATTTTAACATTTGTGACAAGAATACATAGCACACATGAAGACAATGGTCACCCTAATGCTAAACATTAAGTGTATGTTCTTTTGAGGACGTGTTCAAATCCCCGATGTTATCACTGGTTTGATTTACAACAAAAGACACATCAGATAGAATCTTTATTCAAAGGTCATTGACAATATCATAGCCCACTAGTCTCGATACTCCGTCAGCTCAAACAGCCTTGTCACCCCCTAGGGGGTGCCCCATTTTTTTGCCTTTTGCTAGAAATTAACCCAAAGTGAATCACTTCACAATTGGGTAGTTATCTTGGGAGATATATGGTGAGTAATCTTGGGGGTGGATTCTTCCCCACCCTTGCACTATGATATTGCTAATGTTTGGCAACTGACTCAGCTCAAAGTTTCTATTTTTAAGGTTTGTAATCAAGCTTCCTGTTCAGCCGTCAGTGATAAAATCCCTTGAGAGGCTTCCCAACCTTTAAAACAAAGGCTACGTATCATAAAGATACTGGGGGAAGGATAATCGCTGCACGAAACCGTTGAAAGGGACTTTCATCACCCTCCACTTTTGATTATATTGGGTTGGAACACTTGGCGATAAAGACGTTTCCCAGTTAGGTCATTCCCCTCACACTGGCCATAATGGATTTAAGAGTTATTAGCTTCTCGGGAGGGCAGGTTTGGTAAAGGATTTAAAATACTTGAAGTAAAGAAAGCTTAAGAGTGGTTTGTCATTTTGATCACCCAGTTAAGGGGAGAGCATATACCTTCCACTTTGGAGACAAGGCAAACAAGGTTCTTTTTAGCCTTCAAGACAATGATTTGCTAACTTCTATTTGGAGATCTTTCTCCAAAAAGCATGGTGTCCTTTTTAACCTTTCATAGAAAAGTGTGTATTTCCAAAACCTTTGAAAAACAATCCTGGTCAACAAAGTAAATTGTGATGTTTGGTCAACAAAATTAAAGTCGATAAGGGAAAACTTTCCCTCTTTGCCTCGCACAAAATAAAATGAGGTTCTTTTACTTTGCAATGAATTGAAATTGATCCTTTTAGGCACCAAAGGAAAGTGAAGTTCATTTTAACCTTGCTGAAAGTAAATTTGTTTGTTCTTTTTAGAGCTCCAAACAAAATGTTTTCCTTAACTTGCAGGAATGAAAGGTTTGTTTAGTTGTTCTTTTTACCACACAATAAGGAAAAGATGAAGTTTTATTTTAAAACACCAAAAGGAAATCCTGAAGTTCATTTTATGCATCCAAAATAAATCATGAGATTCATTTTAAGCCTTTGCAAAAAAAAGAAAGGTGATTTCTTTTTACTAACTTTGAAAGAAAGCAAAGAAAACTAAACTAATTCCTTTTGTTCCTACATAAAAATGTTAGAACCTACACACACGCAGTTAGCAGAAAAAATGAAATCATCATGGTGGGCTTCACAAGCTTAAATTCTGATCTTGGTTACAAATTTTACAATCCTGAGCTTGAAATGCCCTGAAATTTGACTGTCTGAAATTTGGAGGATCTTCCAAAAACTAGATTTTGCATTATAACTCCTAGAGGTCTGAAACCCCTCTCAAACATCCTGACAATATATATGGAATATAACTTAAAGTATAAGAAAGAGAAAAGAGAAGAGGAAATGTCACTTATACTTATAGAAGGGAGATATGCGCTAAAAGGAAGATCAGATGTTTGAAAACAATACTCCTATGCACTAAAATAATAGAGAGGGATATGCACTAAAAGGAAGATCAGATGTGCTAAAAGATGGTTTCTATGCGCTAATGTGTGCCATGGGTGTGCTAAAGTTTAGCATAGATGTGCTACAGAAAGTTTCAGATGTGCTATTCTGGTATTTTGGCATGATTGTTGTCTTCTACCTACAGGAAAAATGATGTTATGTTTGGGGACATGCCCCCCGGTGGGTGCCAGAAATGTACACTGGAAATGTGGTATCAACCTGCAAGAGGAGAAAATATTTCAAACACACACATGAAACATTGCATTAGAGGTTAGAAATCCAAAAAAAGCAAGTTAAATGAATCTAAACTCTTTAAAATCATTCCATGTTCCTCTATCTCCAAGGATCTTCAAGATTCAAGGTGGCTCTCAGCTTGGAAGAGCACTTGATTCTTTAAGATGACAACCTAAAGAACGAGATTTAAATGATTCTAAGATCTAAATGGAATGCAACCAAGATCCTAGTGATGATTTAGATATGAAACTAGATGATGATGATAGGATGCAAGATGTTGATATGAAGCTTAAGCTAGTATGAAAATGATACTAATATGAAGCTAACATGATATGAGATTAACATGATATATTTAAGATTATAATGCTATCAAAATGATCTAAAATGCTATTCTATCAAAGAGAGATAATATGATTAATGTTATGAGACTATAAGTTTGATGCACGGAGACTTGATTGTTTTGAAGAAGGAATGGGCTCTGTTTATAGGGAAAATAGGGAAATGGATGGTCAAGATTGGATAATCTTAACAAGGGTCAGGATTGAAAGTTAATTGATCCATGTTCACAATTCTCACCAATGAAATGGTGACAATTATCAACATAATATTGCTTGAGAGGAGATGTAAGAAGCATTAAATGCTTGAGAAGACATGATGGTTACCTTGGGAGGTAAAGGTTAAGGTTAGGTTATGATTATCCAATGGATAAAGCTTTTACCCAAAGGTTAAACTCTTGTGCAAGGGTTAAAGGGATAACCAAAGGTAAAGCCATGAATGCTTGATGAGACCCTTGGGTTAGATGAAGGTTGAGTTAGGCAAAAAGTCTCTAACCACGCAAGAGGGTTGAGTTAACCATTAATGGTTTGGAAGACTTTCAAGGTTAACTTGTTGAAGACATAAAGCCTTTAATAGTTTTCAAAGACTTTGAGGGTTTGAGAAGTGACTTCCCTTTGTTTAGGGATGTGACAATATTTAGGAAATGGATTAGGCTAAATTAGAAGTGTTTAGAAGAATCTAGAAAGGGTTTAGGAGACAAGTGGGAGATGTAGGAAAATGCAAGTGGGTGGGGAAAATAGAATTTAATTAAAATAAAATTAATTTATTTCAATTGTGGTTGCAACTTGCATTTGTAGGATTTTGCAAGTGGGGGGATTTAATTAAATGGGCTAGAAGGGGGATTTTAATTAAATGGGCTAGAAGGGGGATTTAATTATATGTGAATTTAATTAAATGGCTTAGATAGAAGGAAAATATATTAATTAATAGGAAGAATTAAGAGTAATTAAATGAATAAAATTCACTTAATTCATTGTGCAACTTTTAGTTGTCTACACTAAGTATTTAATCAAATGCTACTTTGATGATGTAAAAGAAGAATATATTAACACTAAGAACTATATGACTAATGTGATTTAATTAACTCTAGTTAAACACAACATTATATAATTCTACTTAACACATAAAAAATTGTATAATATGCTAGCATATATGAAATGTAAATCAATTACAATTTATATAAAAGAATCCAAGACAAACAATAAAGTAATGAAACATACTTGTCAAGAATGAAGTAATGTAGATCAAACAATATTTTATTATTTAATCCTACATACTTTAATGAAGACATGCTAAGATATTACCTAATTTTTAAGAATAAAGATAAAAAGATATAGAGAGAGAACATAAAGTAGACTAGAGAGAGAGAGAGAGAGAGAGAGAGAGAGAGAGAGAGAGAGCTAGGCATAGTATCTATGAAGGTTCATTGCATTTATGGGTTTCTTGAGAGGTGTACCTTTTGTTAGGATTCCCAAAGATACTGCGAGGGGGGGTGAATCAATATCTAACCGGTTTGTGAATTTACTTGATTTAAAACATGTAAAGCATATCAATATTGTGTACCGGTAAACCAAAAATAATGCAGTAAATAAGAATAACAACAACCACATGAAAAACACACCATAACACAGTAGTTTAATGAGGAAAATTGGTGTGGGAAAAACCTCGGTGGGATTTGTGACCCACAATATTCACTTAATGGCCAATAAGGGAATGTGACTGTTTTACGAGAGAGGCCTGCACGTGCAGGAAGGCCAAGTGCCTAGAGCTCACTGCTCAATTACAAAGGAAGTCACACTGACTTACAAAATGGATTATACAAATCCAATTTCTTGTACTCCTTCAAATTAGCATTTGCTATGCTAGATCCAATATCGGTTTTAGTTTTGCTTCAAACATAAACCCTTAACCTATATTTCACATATTAGGTTTGCATAATTTCGCCTATCACATTCTTCTTAAATGTTCTACAATGATCTCATACATATATGAGTCATATTACAACTCACCATGTTGGCTTACAATGCTTTTATAATTAATTACAAAATATATTATCAACAAAATTCCTGTCGGCCAGAGTGTCGGTATCCATCCTTTCACTGCCAGTGTTCTGTGTGCTGGAGTAGAGTTTGTCGTTGCTGGTGTCGGTGCTAGTATAGATGTCTTGCTGGTATGATATGATTGCAAGGTTGCCATCAACGAAAAAACCTTCAATCACCTGCAATTTATCATTGGAGTGTGCATTTGCCAACAATCTCCCCCTTTGGCATTGATGGCAACACATGAGAAAAATAAAAAAGTGTTCAAAAATGATATCCAAAAATAGTCTACCAAAAATTTCTTACCAAAACTGTATGCTCATAATTGTGTGCTGCCCCTCAGTAGATGAACCATTTTTCTCATTCCTCTACTCCCCCTTTGACATCAATGCAGGTGGTCATTCGCTGTCAGTGGAGTCCTGCTTGGATTCTTGTAACTGGTGGGTTACAATCTAAAAAATGTCTGTCAAAACTAGATTTATTCCATTGCTGAATGTTTTGCAATCTTTTATGGCTTCTTGAGTCCTCTGCACTGTACCAGTGAGTATGTGCATTTTGTCTTCCGATGTCTTTAGTCCGGGAACCAGAGCCTCAGATATTTCTTTTCTTAAAGAAATAAGATACTCTAGTCTTGGACCAAGTCTGTATTTTAAGTCCTTTGCTTTGTCCTTTATTCTTTGTTTTTCATTTTCCAGTTTCTTGATTTTCTCTTCCTGCTCTGCAATTTTCTTCTCTAATTCCAAAAAAGAGTTTGATGTTCCAATTAGATTATCAGCAATATTATTAATCTTATCCTATGCTTTTTTTATTTCTTTGTCAAGATCCTCCATTAGTACATCTGTTTTGCAAGTGTCCCTATACAATTTCTTGAAGTCAAAAATGATTTCACTGAGTTCCAGTAAAAGAGTATCCATTTCCTCTTTGTTCTTATTCATAATTTCCATAAAGAATTTTTCTTTTTCTTTTATAATTCTTTCCTTAAATGTATCCTCATTTATTTTGTCCAGTGTTATTAGGTTGTCAGTTATATACTTAGACAATGTGTCTAATTGGCTCAAAGAATCTTTATTCTCAACACTACACTTTGGTGCTATCATCTTCAAAATTGGTAAAGTATCATCTATAGCCTTATAGGCTTGTGCATTGCACTCTGTTATTTTCTTTATTGAATCTAATAAGACCTCAATTACATTAGTAGGTCTGAATTCTGTCATGGTTGTACCAGATGTTGGTCCAACATTTTTTAGGCTTTTCAATTTGGGCTGGTGGCACTGTCTTTGTTTGTACCTGTGAAGGAGCCTGTTGCTCTACCTGTTTCTCTGTGTTGTCCACTATCGGTTTTTCCTTTGTGCTGCCTATTGCTAGTGACTTAGTTGGTTTTTTAGTATTAGTAGTTGTTGGTGGCTCAGTGGATGCATCAGTATGCACATTTGTGGTTTTTGCCTTTCCAGTGTCTAGGGGTTCACTTGATCCTTCAGTTTGTTTTAGTTCCCCAATTTCAATGTTTTCTACTGCAATATTTCCTACCGGTGGCTCTATTGCCACATTTGATTTCTTAGTTGATTCCTTATCCACAACAATAGTGACTTCCCGAGTGTCAATGTCCATTGTATATAACACCTCAGAATCAGGATTTGTATCCTCATGTGGTGTGTCCATACTCTCAGTTGCTGGTTGATTGTCAGTAGTGTCTACCGGTGGAGTATCTAGAGGCGGTGGGGGTAAGTTGTCTATTATCTTTATACTGGGAGGTCCACCTACCTTACCTTTTCCTTTGTCCCTATCCTTTTGATATACCTTGATGGTTTTAGGTTTTTGATACTCTTCCTATTTCTCTTTTTCTACCAGGAATATGTCCCATGCATCTGTTGTTTCCTCTGTTACCTAATTCACTCTTCCTGCCATTAGTGCTACATGTCGATGAGCAGTTGAGAATACTAACTGGTTAGCATTAGAGATTAATTGATCTATCTCACTAGGTGAGTTAACAGGGTGCCCTGGAAGTAGTTTTTCAATCTTTATTTTCTTATCTAGCTCAACAATAGCTACTCTTCTAGCTTCTAGTCTATTATATAGATCTGTTGGTATTTCATCAACAACTTGCATCAAAAATTTCTTGAAAATATCTAAGTGTAAGATTACACTATTCTATTCTTTCTCTTTGTCATCAGCGTATAGTGTGTCATATAATTTGTTGATGTTCTTCAATGTTCCATCCTCTGTAATTTCACGGAGAAGTTTATCAATGGGAGCAATAGTTTGTTGTGTCTTATTCTTAAGAGTCATCTTCTTTTTCTTTGGAGTTAATTTCTTTGCTGGGGACCTCACTGCCTGTTGCTTCTGTCTTGTCCTCTTTGATGTAGGAGAAGGTGTTGGTGAAGGTTTTCTTTTCCTTTCAACTCTCCTAAATACAGTAGGTATGCCACTTTCTGAAGAAGTTCCAACCGGTGAAAGGTGAGTTTCCATTGAAGTGCTTCCAACTCACTTTTAGTCATACCAATTTGTTTTAGCACATCTTCTTTAATAGCTTTTTCCTGTCAGGTTCCTTTTCTAACAGTTGCCTCAACCTTCTTAACTCTTTTCCTTGATTGAATTTAGCTTTCTATAGTTTCAACACTACCAAATACTTTTTCTTCCGGTTCCTTAGGAGCTTCTAGGAGGGCTTTTGCATAAGTTTCTATTATGTTGTCATTAGTCTCATACCCTATTTCAGTAACCTAGATGGTTCTAGGAATAACTGCCTCCATCCAAATTTCATATTTCTTTATTACAAAATAGATTTCCTTTTGGTACTTATCCACAATATCTTGTGATAGCCTTACTCTTGTTTTCATTCAAGCCTTTAGTGCTTGAAAGTGCTCATTTATGGTTTTCTCCCTATTCTCTCCCATATTTTTCATTAATTTTGATAGTTGTTTTCCTACTGGTATATCAAATCCAAAATCTTTGGCACCATACGGGGTACTTGTTTGGTTATGTATAGCATCAGACAAACGAGTAGGTTTCCAAATCTGAATGTTCCTTTCTTTTCTCTTTTGATCTTTCCTAAATTGTCTATTAGCACATCTTTAAGTCATTCACATATGTCTATCCTTGCATTATCATTTACCATATCATAGGCACTCTTAATACATAGGCTGGAAATTGAGTTTAACCTATTTGCATTTGTAGCCTTATAACCTAAGATCATACTGATAAATCTAATATTTGTATCCTTTACATTGTTTACCCTTAGTGATTTTTATCAAATGTTGCACCGGTTAGGTTTGTCACTAAGTCATTTAAGGCCTTCTTAGTTTTGTCAGGTTTGTTGCCAGTGGAGGGTAACCCTATTACTGCCCTTACCACTTCTTTTGTGATCTTGTGAATAGAGTCTAACCAGAAAAATTCACCATGTACTCTGCTTAACACAACCCTTATGATATCCTTGGGGAAATCTGGGATACTAAGTATTTCAGTGAAACCTACGGTTTCTACTATCTTGTGTTCAGGTTTGACATTTCTGGATTCATCATAGATTACAGTCTCATACATATTTTTAATTTCATCATCACCTAGTTAATCAATATGACAATGTATATACATTCTAGGGTCTTCAACATATACTACTCCTTTAGGGATTTGGGAGAATGCACCTACACTGTCATCTTTCTTAGCAATTTCAGGAACTAGCTGAAAAACGGGTCTAGGTCGCTTAACAACTTCAACAATAGTAAGGTTTGTAATAAATTCAGGAGTGGATGAAGATGCCATAGCTATAAATACCTCAATCTTTTTTAAGGATGAATGCTTTGATGGATTGCTTCACTTCTTTGCTTGGAGTACCTTCGCTCGGGAATTTTCACGCTCTCGAAGATTTGAATGCTCGATGAATAAAATAGAGCCAAAACACTTACTTTATAATGTTATTTTTTCCAACTACCACATTTAATGCTTATCGGTTAAGTCACAACTTAAGTCATCTGCCGCTATAGAAGTAATTTCAACTTCTCACCATCAACCGAGGGAATAATAGCATGTTTTTCATTTTGTTGCTAAACCCCCAAAAGAAATTTCTTCAGTTAGATGAGGAGTCTCCTGCCGGTGGAGGTGTAATCATATCGACATTCTGATCTGACTTTCTGATCCATTGTTTTGAAAATTATTGCTTTACCTCTTCAACTTTTTATTTACCTTTCAAACTAGGACCTTTGTTATTTGCCGGTGATGCCTTACTTCTGCAAAATTTAGCAATATGTCCGATCTTGTTACAGGCATAACAAGTCACATTGTTCTTTTGAAAAGCTTTCTCATATCCTATGCCGGTATGTGTTCTGCATTGATTAGATAAGTGCCCAAATCTTCCACAAACATAACATCTCACATTCATTCTACAATTTTTTGAATTATGACCAACTTTGTTGTATTTAGAACATTGACCGGTGGGTGTATTAGTGTTCTGATAATTTCTACATCTACACTGATTTTCTCTATGACCATACTTGTTACAGTTAAATCATTTGCCATTAAACTTGTAAGCAATAGGTTGTCTTAATAGTTTGCTATGATCATGATTGTTTGCAGTACCGAAGCTTTCACCAACTTCAAAGCCAAGGCCATTTGTATCACCATTAGGTTTCTGATTCTTCAACATGTCACCAAGTTCTTCTGAACTTTTTTTGAATTTTTCTTTGTGATGATTTGCAGCAGTTAGTTCACTTTCCAAGATTCCTTTCTGTCTTATGAGTTCAGTTCTGTCATTTTGTGTGTGCATTAGATCTGTCTTCAATATATCATATGCATGACTAAGTCTTGTGTTTTCATTTCCAACATCATTTAGTCTTCTGGCCAAGTCTTCTTCATTCTTCTTCCTATCTTCAATTTCTTTACAAAATCTCATAGTCATATCCTGCATCTCATTCTGTGTCAAACTGATCTCTTGTCTTAGCTTATTTACCAGATCATTAAGAGTTTCCTTTTCATCATTATCATTCTACATCTTTTCACAAAGTTCTCTTCTCTTATTTCTTGCAATGGTAAGATTTTCTTGAAGCGCTTGAATGATATCCTGAGTAGCCTTTAGATCATCTTCAAGTTTGATATTTTTCACCTTTTCTGCATCATAGTCTGAAAGAGTTGTTTTCAATTGTTCTCTGAAGTTTTCCATCTCTACACATGACAAGATCTTCCTCAACTGGTTAGGCTTCTAAAAATAGAGGACCACGCTCTGATACCAATTTTTAGTATTCCCAAAGATATTGAGAGGGGGGGGGGGGGGGGGTGAATCAGTATCTAACCGGTTTGTGAATTTACTTGATTTAAAACATGTAAAGCATATCAATACTGTGTATTGGTAAACCAAAAATAATGCAGTAAACAAGAATAACAACAACCACATGAAAATCACACCATAACATAGTAGTTTAACGAGGAAACCCGGTGTGGGAAAAACCTCGGTGGGATTTGTGACCCACAATATTCACTTACTGACCAATAAGGGATTATTACTATTTTACAAGAGGGGCCTGCACATGCAGGAAGACCAAGTGCCTAGAGCTCACTGCTCAATTACAAAGGAAGTCACACTGACTTACAAAATGGATTATACAAATCCAATGTCTTGTACTGCTTCAAATTAGCATCTGCTATACCAGATCCAATACTGGTTTTAGCTCTGCTTCATACATAAACCCTTAACTTATATTTCGCATATTAGGTCTGCATAATTTTGCCTATCACATTCTTTTGAAATGTTCTACAATGATCTCATACATATATGATTCATATTACAACTCGCCATGTCGGCTTACAATGCTTTTACAATTAATTACAAAATATATTATCAACAAAATTCCTGTCGGCCAGAGTGTCGGTATCCATCCTTTCATTGCCGGTGTTCTGTGTGCCGGTGTAGAGTTTGTCATTGCCAGTTCCGGTATAGATGTCTTGTCGATATCATATGATTGCAAGGTTGCCATCAATGACAAAACCTTCAATCACCTACAATTTCTCATTGGAGTGTGCATTTGCCAACACCTTCCATATCTGCTATCCTATAAGCACCTAATCTATAGACCTTGAAAATAATGTATGGTCCAAGCCAATTAGGGCTGAATTTTCCTTTCTCCTTAGGTAAGGCATTCATGTTGTACTGATTCTCGTAAAGGACTAAATCCTCTATTGAGAAGGAATGTTGAATAACCTTATCATTGTAGCTTCGTTGCAAAGTTTTATGATACACTTGAATATGCTCGAGGGAATTTATACGTCGTTCATTGAACATCTCAAGTTGTTGAAGTCTTTTCTCTCTAAAGGAATCATCATCCACTAAGACCCAAGAGAAACTCTCAAAGAAGGAATTTCTAACTCCAAAGGCATAATGGCATCAACACCATAAACAATATTATTAGGGGTACAATGCGTAGCAACATGTACACTCATGCGATAGGCCCACAGAGAATAGGTTAATTGAGTATGCCAATCTTTACCATGCTTGTTTACAATCTTTCAAAGAATTTGTTCAATTATCCTATTATAAGAATCAACTTGACCATTTGATTGAGGATAATAAGGTGTAGAGAATTTATGTTGAATACGGTATTTCTCGAGAAACTTCTTCACATCCTTATTTTTCAATAATGTTCCATTATCTGAAACTAAGGCGGAAGGTATCCCAAATCGAGAAATGATGTTTTCCAAAATGAATTGGCAAATTACTTCAACGGTAGTGGATCAAAGAGGAATGACTTCCGCCTACTTCATAAAGTAATCATTGGAAGTTATGAAGAAAGTATGTCCTTGAGATGAAGGAGGAGATATTTTACCAACAAGATCCAAACCCCATGTAGACAAGGGCCAAGATGCTACCCGTGACCGAAGTTCTTGGGTACGGGCATGGATAAAATTGCTATGTTGCTGACATTGATGACATCTTTTAACAAATACAAAGGAATCCTTTTCCATGGTTTTCCAATAGTATCCCATTCGGAGCAATCTTTGAAATAAAGATCTACCCCCAAAATGCCCCCAACAAGCACCTGAATGTGCTTCCTCAAGAGCAATAGGGATTTCAACCTTGTTTAAGCATTGAAGAAGAAGACCAGTATAACCCCTCTTATAAAGAACATTAGAAGGGATAATGTATCTAGCAGCCAATTTATGAATCCTAGCCTTAGTATTCTTATTCACAGAATCAGGAAAGGTACCATCACTCAAATATCTCACAATATGTGAGTACCATTCATCAGAATCTATAATGCAACAATATGCCACATCACTAGGATTATCAGCAATAACTGGGGTAGTGAGGTTGTGAATAGTGAATTTAAGATCTACCAAGGGATCCTCTAGAGACACAAGAGAGGTGACACATGCCATTGTATCAGTGTGTCGATTATCTTTTCGAGCAACAGGCTCCATGGTATAAGAAACAAATTTTTGCAACAAGGATAAAGCTAGATCTTTATATTGTGATAATTTGTCTTGCTTAGCTTGATAAACCCCTATCACTTCTCTTATGATTAGTTGAGAATATTCATAAATATGTAGATGTTTCACATTCAAGGCCAAGGCTGCTTTAATTCTAGCTATAAGAGCTTCATATTCATCAATGTTGTTGGTACATATGAAATTGAGACTATATGATAAAAGAATAGGCTTATTTTTAGGAGAGATTAAGACCAACCCTACCCCTGATCCTTTACAACATTTAGAGCCATCAAATTAGAGTTCCCAAGTCTCATCAACCTCAATGGAAAGAATGTATTCATTGGGAAAAGACTCTCGATTAGGTAGGGAGAAGTGTGAAGGAACATCAACTAAGTGGTCGGTCAATGCTTGACCCTTTATTGCCTTTTGTAAGACAAACTTAAGGTCAAACTCGGTCAACATCATAACCCACTTAGCTAAGCATCCGAAAAGGTTAGTTTTGGAGAAAAGATGTTTAAGAGGATCAAATTTAATGATAACATGAATCTCAACATTCAAGAGATAATGCCTCAACTTTTGAGTTGCAAAGACTAAAGCAAGGCACTGTCTTTCTATCACAGAATATCAAACTTCATAATCAAGTAGAGTGAGACTTATGTAATAAACCAAGCATTCTCTACCATCCTTATCACACTATGCCAATAAGGCTACAAGAGCTTGAGGGGAAGCAATGGTGTATAGAAGGAAAGGATTAGTAGGATCAGTCGATTGAAGAATGGGAGGATTGGCTAAATAAGTCTTTAAGTCTTTGAATGCTTGACAACAATCCTCATTTTGTTGGAAAGTGATATTCTTTTTAAGCAATTGTGTGAAGGGAAAGGTACGATCCGCAAGTTGAGAGATGAACCTATGAATAACTTGGATCTTTCCTTGCAAACTTTTTAGTTGAGAAATATTCTTAGGAGGTGGCATATTAACAATAGCATCTATGTTCTTTGTATCCACCTCAACACCACGATGTGAAATTATGAATCCTAATAGTTTTCCACTATCCACACCAAAAACACATTTTTTGGGGATTCAAACGCATGCTGTACTTACAAATTCTCTCAAAGATTTGACGAAGCATCTTAACATGATCTGTACAAAGAACGTATTTGGCTAAGATGACATCTACGCAATATTCTAAGGTATTATGCATAGAACCATGGAAGATGAGAGTCATAGAACCTTGATAGGTTGCATTTGCATTTTTCAATATAAAAAGTATCACAATCCAACAAAATGTACCCCAAGGAGTGGTGAAAGCAATTTTATATTGATCTTGGGGATTGATGAAAGTTTGATTATATCCTGAGAAACCATCCATGAAGGATAGTAAAGAATTCCTTGCTACCAAATCCACTATCATATCAATATTTGGGAGGGGAAAATCATATTTTAAAGAGGCCTTGTTCAAATCATGAAAATCAATACACATCCTAATCTTGTTTTCAACTTTAGCCACAACCACAATGTCCGAAATCCATGGGGAATAATCGATAAGATGGATGAATCCAGTATCCAACAATTTTTCAATCTCATCTTTAACAAGTAATGCCACCTTAGGGTAAATATTTTGAATCTTTTGCTTCACAAGTTTAGCATCAGGAATTAGGAAAATGTTATGAGTGACAATATTAGGATCTATGCCAGGCATGTCATAATATATCCAAGCAAATATCTCAGGGAATTCATGTAACAACTCAACATATTATTTTTGCTCTTCCTCATCAAGACATTTCCCTATATTGATGATCTTATCTTCAA